>NC_054475.1:8212267-8572267 GCF_017639515.1 Carcharodon carcharias | reverse complement strand
CAGACACAGAATTACATGGGATGTACAGCTCAGAAACAGGCCATTCGGTCCATTGGGTACACACCAGTGTTTCTGCTTCAAAAATGCCTGCTCCCACCCCTCTTCATCTCACTAGGTCAGCACTACCTTCTACTCCTTTCTTCCTCATGTGTTTATCTAGCTTCCCTTTAATGCATCCACACAAACACATCCACACACACTATTCATCTCAGTTATAGTCCTCGCAGTAGCATGTTCCACACTGTCAGCACAAGCTTGCTTTAATTCATTTGTGTGTGTGAGAACCTCTTAACAAATTGATCCTTGTCAAGCATGTTCCTGAAATACTGGTGAGTCACTTCAATGTTCATATGACATGTCTGACTAAACGCGGCTTCCTCCTCTCACGCTAGTGTTGAGTTTGCCTCCAACCATACTTGAGTATCAAATTGAAACCCAAGGAAAAAGATATTTGACCTTATTTAAGAATGGTTCAATATCAGCCACGGAAGTGGATTCCCCTTGTGATAGCATTCTTCTGACTTAACTTTGTGTTTGTTAATTTCTGTGGAGTTAAATATTTAGACAAAAATACCCAGTGAGGAATTTGATTGTACATGTTTGTTTGTGGATCTAAGTGGATCTGCGCATACAAAAACAAACAATTTCGTCGAGTACTTAATCCCTTACAAAAACAAGCATTGGCATTCATATAGCCCCACTTCAAAGAGTCTCTAACCACTTGAAGCTATCAATCAAACTGTGAAATGGCAGGTTCCCACTGTGATAATAGAAGGTTGTGAAATCAGTCATGCAGCACCAACCCAGTAATGATTGCTCTCAGGTTTATATGAACAACATACAAATGAGGAGCAGGAGTAGGCCACTCAGCGCCTTGAGACTGCTCCGCCATTCAATATGATCATGGCTGATCTGATTGTAACCTCAACTCCACATTCCCGCCTACTCTGATAACCTTTCACTCCCTTGCTGATCAATAATCTACCTGTATCAACAGACAAAATGAAATAGCAAACAAGGATTTTTTTTTTAATGCTCCACGCAGTTTATTCAAAGATTTAAAGGGCAGGAGTTTTAAACGACTTGACAGCTTTACAAGTCCTTTTGACAGTTGCTTTGAAATATTTGACAGTTCCTTTTGGACAGGTCTCTAAACAGTTCCAATGGGTTTATGCTCATTTTACTCACATACTTGTCCACTTTTAACAATCCCAAAGGGCAGCTGATCTCCCGCAAAGATGTCCCAGGACCATATTCAAAGAGGTGTCCTACTTCCTTAAAGGACTGTGCAAAGTTTCGACCTGAGCCTGCCAGGTCTAGTTTGCACATGTTGTGTTTCACACACCTAGGTCTCCAAAATCAGGCATGAGGAGAGTCAGCTGCTGATTCATATGGGCAGCTTCCTCTGCCAAACACACACGTGTGAAACGCGAGACCCCCCCCATTCCCCCCCCCCACCCCCGGAAAATGGCAGATGCCTTTTTGTGGGGTGGGGGGGGGGGGCTTCTGGATTTTGACCCCCTCTGCCATTTCCACAGTGCGATAACCCAGGCTCTAGTTGGTCATGGTTCTGTCCCATGCACTCTCTATTTTCTTCCAGTTCAGATTTGGAACTGCTTTTACTTTTTAGAAGCTTTTAGGTGACAGGTTTCACTGTCTTTGCTTTAAGGTCTCAAATGTGATCCAGCAATTGGAAGGTATTTGGGAACTGGTAGAGAACAATAGATGTGAATTGCTCGCTTTAATGGAACAACAAGATGCCTAAGATTGGGGCTAGTGATTCGTCTTGGAGTGATACCGTACAGCGAATTGTAAGAATTTCTTGTGTGTGCCCATGTTTACCATCTCTCTGCCTGTCTCTCCTTTGAGAGACTCCTTAAAACCCATCTCTTTGACCAAGCTTTGGATCATCTGTCCTCATATCTCCTTATGTGACAAATTGTTTGATAATGCTCCTGTGAAGCGAGTTGGGACCTTCCAATATGTAAAGGGTGCTATATAATTGGAAGCTGTTGTTGTTATTGGCTGTGTGGATGTCACTTGTGGAAAATGTCTGGGAACTGCCAGTTCCTTCCCAGTGAGGGGTGGAAGTCCCACACTACCCCAGTTTAGCCAACCCGCAGTGCATTATGGCCGTGGGACTGGCTGACGTGGAACAGGTCGCTTCCACACCCATTTTGCTTCCTGGGGAGGGGGATGGGTTGGGGAGGGGTGGCGGGATCCATCCGCCCCCTTTGTAATATGCTGCCCCATCTATCTGCCTGTGTCTCTCTCCCTCTATCCGTGCCTCTTTGTGCCCGTGTCTCACTCTCTGGCTATTTCTCTCTTTCTTTGTCAGTCAGTCTCTGTCTGTCTCACATTCTCTCACACGCGCTCTCTCTCTCGAGAGGCAGCTTTTTTTTTAAACAAGCGTTTCCTGCAAATAACTGACAGATTCATAATCCCGTAACATTGCCCTTTTAAGTGGTACCACATTACAACAAAAATTTTGACTCGTACCATATGTAATAACGAAAACAAACCCACCAGGCAATCGAAGGGGTTCCGAGTGGGTCACAAACATCAAATTAAAGCCGGTTCTTTATGTTCCTGAAAACTAAATTGGTGGCATCTTCCTCTGCGCAGTATCTGTTACCCAAACCCCAAGCATCTGCGGTATTTAATCTCCGAAGTGTGGGTCAGTGTGGGGTCCTTTTTTTCCCAACATCCTCTGCTGACCCATGCTAGGAGCACTGACACCTCGTCCGTCCTTCACCAGTAAAACCATGAAGCCAGTGGTACGCTGACAGCATCCCCATGATCAGCCACTAAAGAAAGGCAGACTTGCATTTACATAGCGTCTTGCATGGCTTCTGGATGCCCCAAACGCTTTATAGCCAATGATGTACTTTTCGAAGTGTTGTCATGTTGGAAACGCGGCAATCAATTTGTGCACAGCAAGCTCCCACAAACAGCCATGTGCTAATTGCCAGGTAACTTCTCTCCGATGATGTTGGTTGAGAGGGTAAATATTGTCCAGGACACCAGGGAGAATTCCTCTCCTCTTCTTCATGTGAACGGCGCTGTGGGGCCTTTTACACCCAATTGAGTTCAAATCTGGGATTGTCCTAATCTCGGTAACAGGGTGGTACCTTTTTATAACAATAAGCCTCGGTGGAATAGTACAGGGTCACTGCTACCAGCCTGTGACGAGACTCTCGCAGAGATTCAGGGACTTTTAGCGAAATATAATGCTGACATCTATCGAGGGCCTTGTTGATGAGTCTCACAAAGCCACCACTTGATGCATTTTTTTGCCTAAAATTTTTTTTTGTGTGTAATTTAATGTGATGGGGGCGTGGCACTTAAAGGGTAAACCATTTCACGAAGTAATCCATTAGTGCAAATTGAAGGAGACAGCAGCACTTGACAGCTTTGTGATCACTGTTGAGGATTAAATAGGTTTTAGTACAGACCTGCAGACAGTGAGCTATTGTAAAATAGCTTTATCGGCAAGACTCAGTGCTTCATTACTGAGAGAGGTGGCTGGCCACCATACCACCAGTACCTGACTGATTCCTGTGTCCTTCAGACCCTCGCTTGAGAGGGAGTGGGTGTTTGTGTGTTGGGGGGGGCGGGGGGGTGGGGGGTGGTGGTGGTGATCATTTGAGAAAAGAAACTGCGTGAAGAATTTCTGTCTCCTGCACTTCACCTTGCTGACTGCTTAGGTGTAGGCTTTGTCAGGCTGCCAAGGTTGAGCTTGGCAATGAAGCTACCATCCTCCCTGTCTCCAGCAGTGAAATTCTGAGGCGAAACATAAGGATGTGCAGGGAATGATCCCGAGATCCCAAGCCCGTGGGACGGAAGGGCACTGTAAGCTTCCCAGGTTATTGATATTGCAGGAGCTGTCTGCCATTAAAATAATGCTGAAGTTCAGAGCTGATAGGAAGAAGAGGTAGGTGCCTATAATAAGGACAGTATAACTGCTGCATAGGCTGATTAACTCCTTTACACACTTGTCAGGGTAATGCTGCATTGCAGTATTCCTATAGACCTGGCAAATGGGCTTCTCTGAAATGGTTCAGCAAAAAGACGGACTCAGGCTTGTTTTCTGAATGGAGGGGTGTTGGGGGTTGCGGGTGTTCTGCGTTTTGGGGAGGCGCTGTGTGTGTGTGTGTGTTTGCCTGCCTGTCTCTTAAATGCCCCAGGACGGCGTATGGTTAAATGTGTGAGAGAATTTCTGCGTGCTTTTTTTTTTTGGTAGTGCTGTGTTGACGTGCCTGAGATGCCGGTGGTTTCTGTGTATGCGGTTGCTGCACAGACTGTGCACAGGTAGGGGCGAGAAAAATGGCCTTGATTCGAAAACAAAGTGTTCTGTCAAACACCGGTGCCAGTTCCTCACCTCCTCATGTGCTGGGGTTAAGATTCTCCTGCTGCGTAGAAACTACACTTATACGTTGTGGTTTACAGCCGGAGAGTTGGAGGGGTTGCGGGGGTGGGGGTTTGGAGGGGGGGTGGTGCTGGGGGGCTGGTTGGGCGGGGGGGGGGCGCAAGGTGTGGAGGTGTTTCTGTTGTGTTGCCATTTGCAATACCAGCTCTCCATAAGCAGCACAACTTGTCCCAAACTGGCTTCCCTCCTAGAAACTGTTAAACCTTAACAATATTAAAACCTAGCTGCTAGTCCGTCACTTAACAATATGTAGCTCATGGTAGTAGACTGTACAGAAATGTAGTGCTGTATGTGACCAAGTCATTACCTATCATGCAGTTTGTACTACACCTGTTGTAGCAGTTGGTGAGGGCTGAATTTTCCCAGCCCTGTGGAGATGGGTTTGGAGGAAGGGGGGGAGTTGGCTGGGAAGGTAGCGGGGAAACCCAGTTGGGATGGCTGCACCTAATGCTGTCCTAACTCCGAACGGCTTACCCAAGGGTGACCGCCAGGGAAATCAGCAGCCTGTGTTTTGGGGTGGGGTTGGGGGTTGGGGGTTGGGGGTGGGGGGGGTGGTGGGGCAGTCAATAGCCACCAATCTTGGGCATTTATCCCATGCCGCTGGAACTTTCCCAGTGTCGATCAGCCTCCTACACTGAATGGAGGTGTCCGCCAGTTGGGGAGGGCCATCGGAGACTCCTCGACTCCTCTCAAACCCTCAGTGATGCATCTGCGAAGGCGAAACGGCCAGAGTCGCGGTCACCCCTGTGGATTTGTTCCCCCTTTCCATTCTGATGGGCCCAATACCTCCGGGCCTTCATTTTTCAAACAGGTTCAGTTGGGACCCATTTCGAGGTGCCCTCGTGCTCACTTACCTGCCTCAGCCAGGGCCACCTTTTCTGGTCTGGCTGCCTAGTGGCCCAGTGCTGTCAGCCCGCTCAATGGGGCCTCCCCTGTGGTGATTCTTCCCGCCATCCTTAACGCAGAGGCAGAAAAGCGTCCAATTCTGAGGCCGTCTCGTGTAAATTTGCTCTGGTGGTGGCGCTGAAGCCATGTGCGCAGGCTCAGGACCCGCGTTTGGTGCATTGTCGGCAAAATGCGGCCCGAAGACTCCGTGGGCCGGATTGCCAGGCGAACAGCACGACTCCGGAGCCATTTAAAAATGATCCAGTTCTGGGATTCCCACTCCGATTCCCAGCGTCGGCAGTTCTGCCAGCGCGGGATAAGATTGCGGAATAGCCAGCCCACGCCCTGCACTCCCTCCCAAGCCTGGCTGCCTTCGTTGGAGGGACAGGCTCCCATTGGCCCCCGGTAATTTTTTGTGGAGTCGGGTCAGCTTCTGCACGACTCGTGGTTCATGTCCCCTCAGAGGAGACGGGAAGGAGATGGTGGCAAAGTGGCGATGTCACTGGGGTAGTAACCCAGAGGTCCAGACTAATGCTCTGAGGGCACAGGTTCAAATCCCACCTTAGCCACTGGTGGAATTCAAATTCAATTAATAAGTTTGGAATATAAAGCTCGTCACAGTAACGGTGACCATGACAACTATCAGCGATTGTTGTGGAAGCCCATCTGGTTCACTAACGCCCTCTACGGGAGGAAATCTGCCACCTTTATCTGGTCTGGCCTACATGTGAGTCCGGATCTATGGAAATGTTGCTGGCTCTTAACTCCCCTCTGAAATAGCCTAGCAAGCCACTCGGTTCAAGGGCAATTCTGGGCGGGCAGCAAATGTTGGCCTCGCCAGAAATCTCCACATCCCATGAATAAGTAAAAACATAGTCTGGATTACGGGCCCCTCACCATGGCTCCTCATGCCCTCTATGTTAACCCTCTTGCCACATCTCCCTCCCTTTCTCTGTCTCCCTCATGCTCCACCTCCCCCTTGTGCTCCGCCTCCATCTCGCACTCTGTCCCCTTTTCTTGTACACCCTCATGGTATTGTAAATTAGGAACACACAGTTGCATGATACCTTTAAAACTTTGGTTCTTGGTGGGAAATATTTGAGTTGATACCCCTGGAATTATATAAGGTGGTACAAGGCGACCTGGCACTCAGCTACAATTTCACAAAGCTTTCTGATTATCTGACTGTTTTGTGACTCGGCTGATGTTTGTTTTTGTTGTGTTAAAATCTTAAACTGAATTGCCAAACCGCAAAGACTCTGGTCGCCCTGACAACCTATGAAATGGTTGCCTTTGCCTCTGGCTCTTCTGAAGGCTTTATGGCAGTGATCCTAGTTTGCCTGAGTTTAGCCCCATCAAAGTCTACATCACTCCCAATAAGTTTGTCAGATTTGAAAATCGTTTGTGTCTGCTTCTCCCCAAAGCAGCAGGACTGGCTAACTTACAACAATGGCCACTTGCATTTTTATAGTGCCTTTAACTTGATACAGCATTTAAAAGAGTGTAATCAGACAAAAATCATTATCAAGCCAAAGAGGGAGACGTTAGGCCAAAAACGTGGTCCAAGAGGTAGGCTTTAAGGAGCACCTTAAAGGAAGACAGTGAGAAAGTGAACCGGAGAGATTGAGGGAGGGAATTCCAGAACCAATGGTGGGGTGAAGGGTGTGGTGGAAGGTTAAGAGGTTGGAGTTGGAGGAGTGCAGGGTGATCGGAGGGTCATAGAGCTGATAGGAAGGGGCATGGTCATGGAAGAATCTTGAGCACAAGGTTGAGAATTTTAAAATCAAGCCATTGCCAAACTGGGAGCCAATGTCAGTAAGCGATTATAGAGGTGATGGCTGAACAGGTGCACGGTAGTGTACAGACCTCAGAGCGTTGGATGAGCTCAAATTTATGGAGAGTGGAAGATGGGAGGCCGGTCATTGAAATAGTTGGACCTTAACTAAAAGAAGCAAGGGGTCTGAGCTGCCTCTTACCACTTGACTTGTATGTATTCAAATAGAGAATGTTGACACTATATTTTAATAATTTTATGGCAACTTCCCCTCTACTAATAGTTGTAACTTTATCCATTGCTCTATCCAGCATAGTTCACCCATCTCCATAGTCCAACACTGCAGAATTTGTCCATTTCCATTAAATAGTTAGATGACAACGTCCAGTTGGAAGCTAGTGTTTCATGTCAGTTGAATGGGGAATTTAATCATAATCCAGTGGTAAACGATGTGACTTGGTTTGTCACTTAGCTGGGCAAGATTCAGATGGATTGAATTAGATATAACTTGGCAACAGGAGGTACCTATGATTGACTTAACAAAACTTCTATTGGAATTGTATGAAAAAAACCATTAGTGCAGCCTTGTACTGGGCCCATTAAGCAGGTCCTTAGAGGACCAATATACTAAAGTACAAACAAACTTAGCCTTTCGTTTGTCCTGTATCTTTGTGACATCCCAGAATCCTCTGAGATCTCTGTCCTTCCTCCAGTTCTGGCTTCTGGCTGGTCCCCGATTTCTCTCGCTCCATCATTGGTGGCCATGCCTTCAGCTGCTTGCATGAGCTCTGGAATTCCCTTGCTAAACCTCTCACCCTCTCCACCCTCCTCACTTTAGGACACTCCCTAAAACCTCCCTGTTTGACCACTGTTCTAATTTTTATTTAAGTGGCTGGGTGTCAACATTTTTCTGATCATGCTCCTGTGAAGTGCTCTGGGATATTCCACTACATTAAATCCACTATGTAATTGCCAGTTGTTGCCTTTGGTGGTTCTGGTAGACTGTGCTTGGCGGCTTGATGAGAAGTTAGCTTGTATTTTCCAATGAGCTTCAGTGTGTCTTGTGGTGCTGCATAGGACAGGGATTGTCTAGACGTTAACATCATGGCCCAATTCCAAAGCACCTTCCACTTTTGCACTAACTGGCTCACTGGCACCAAGAGCACAGTGCTGGCAAGATGAGTCCCAGACTTGATAGAACCCATTGTATTTCATATTTTACAGAAGTGATGGAAATTATTGTGCTGTGAAGAATCAGAACAGAAATCTGTGACCAGGTGATGCAAGTATTTACAACATGGGTGTCGACTCAAAGGAGTTCTCCTCTTGGCATGGATTACAAAGCATGGCCTCATAAAACTGACATTGTTGAAAAATGACTATGTGCTTTTGTAATCCTTATTGTTGTCGCTTGTTGAAATTCCAGAGGAAAAATTAGACTTAAGCTAAAGCATTTTCATAGTGTGTTAGTGTGTGCACTATGAATATCAGTGTGAGTAGCACACTTGCTGTCATTTCGAGCTTTTTCCTTCAATCCACGTGTTCCCCTCCCTCTCCCTATTGTCACCTCCAGGCAGAACCCAAGTATTAATCACATGCCTACACATCACTGAAATCCAAGGACTACAGTGTTGTCAATATCAACACAGTTTAATACATGTCATTGCAGAACAGGCTAGTATCCATTCTATTATTTACAGGTGGCTGGGGTGATTTGTGGTTGTGGGAAGGGCAGGACGGACAGAGCTTAAATTGAGTCACAGCTGATGTGATCATCATTGACACCTCGCTCACACTCCCCCTGTGGCCCTCCAACCTCTCCATGCCTCACACATTGCTCATTCTGCTTCTATACTTTGGAAATGCCCCAATCTCTCTCACCCTCCTCTCTGTCCCCTCCCGCTTCCTCTGCAATCGCTTCTATCTTTCCCTCGATTCCAACAGTCCTTGCTCTCGTTGTGAGATGAGAATCGTGATGCCAGCTGGACTCCTGTGTTTCTTGATGGCAAGTGGAAGTTCGCTCTTCCCTTTTCTGGCTGTTAGGACTTAAAGGGAAGCTCGCTATTCGGAGTAAGACATTGCTGCTTTGATAACCAAATACCAAAGGTGGCCAGCTGTTGATCTGATACCAACATGCCTAAATTAACTTCAACTTAAGTATTATTGATAGTTTTTATGATGACTACTTCAGCTGAAATCCAATTTGTATGTGATAAGATGTCATCCATGGCTAATTACTGGCAATCTCACCTCTGAGTCAGAAGGTGATGGGTTCAAGTCCCACTCCAGAGTACAATACTAAATTGACACTCCCAGTGCAATCCTAAGGGAGTGCTGCTCTACCAGAGGTGCTAGTTTTCAATAGAGATGGTAAACTCAGGCTCAGTCTGCAATCTCAGGTGAACGTAAAAGACCCCATGACACTAGTTTAAAGAAGAGCAGGCAAGTTGCACATAGCGTGGTCTAGCAAAGCTGTAATGAGATAATGAGCAGATAATCAGCTTTTTATTGATGATGGTTGAAGTTTAAATATCGGCCAGGACATTTGAGACAAAGAAATGTGTGTGTGGTGGTACCCTTCTCCTGTGCAGACACTGAAAACATAGGGTGCTGATTAATAAAAAAAAAATTCTAAATGTATCTAAAGAGAAAAAGACTTGAATTTAAGCAGCACTCTTTATGACCTCAAGACATTCCATAGCGCTTTACAGGAAATTATTTATTAGGAGTAACCACTGCTGTCATCTGGAACACATGGCAGCAAATTTTGTGCACAGCAGGTGACAACTGGCAATGAGACGCTGACCAATTCACCTGTTTTAGTGATGTTGGTTGAGGGATAAATATTGGGTAGGACTCTGGGAAGAACTCCTCTGCTCTTCTTCAAACGGTGCAGTGAGATCTTTTCTATCCACCTGTGAGACCAGACGGGACCGCAGTTTAATGCCTTGTTTGAAAGATACAACCTTTGGATGAAGAAACAGAGAAGGTTGATGAGGGTAATGCTGTTGATGTGGTTTACATAGATTTCCAAAAGGCATTTGATAAAGAGCCATGCAACAGACTTGTGTGCAAAGTTGGAGCTCATGGAATAAAATGGACAGTAACAAGGTGAACACAAAAATTGGTTAAGTGGCAGGAAACAGAGAGGATTGGCTAATGAATGCTTTTCATACTGGAGGAATGTTTATAGTAGAGTTCCCCTGGGGTTTGGTATTAGGATCTCCGCTCTTCTTGGTACATATAAATACTCTAGATCTTGGTGTACAGGGCACAAATTCAAAAGTTGCAGTTGAACAAAACTTGGAAGTACTGTGAACTATCAGGAGGGTAGTGTAGAACTTCAAAAGGACATGGACCGATTGGTGGAATGGGCAGACAACTGGCAGGTGAAATTTAGTGCAGAGAAGTGTGAAGTGTTTCATTTTGGTAGAGAGAATGCGGAGAGGCAATATAAAATAAAGAGTACAATTTTAAAAGGGGTGCAGGTGCTTATGTGAATAAAATCATTGAAGGTGGCAGGGCAGGTTGACAGAGCAGTTATTAAAGCACACAGCATCCTAAGCTATATTATTAGGGCCTTGGAGCACAAAAGTAAGGAAGTTGTGTTAAACTTGTATAAAACACAGGTTCGGCTTCACCTGGAGTATTGTGTCCTACTCTGGGGGCCACACTTTAGGGAGGATGTGAAGGCATTAGAGAGGGTGCAGGAAAGATTCACGAGAATGGTTCCAGGGATGAGGAATTTCACTTACATAGTGAGACTGGAGAAGTTGGGACTGTTTTCCTTGAAGAATAAAAGATTGAGAGGAGATATGATCGAGGTATTCAGAAAGTGACAGAAGTATCTGTCCTGTAGTTTAAGGTATATAAGTTGCCTACAAAGTAGTTTCTAGTCAGTAGTGCTTGTAGTCTGTTACAGTAGTTGTCTTAAAGTGTGAACCCTTGTCATGCCATCCGTTCAGCTACTAATTGGCAGTTCGAATTCCTTTTTTAAAAGTTATTGGTCTCTACCTGGATTGTAACAGCATAAACATTGTTCTTAACCAATGTCAAGTCTGTATCCAACATGGAAGCAGACTCTGGACTGCTCAAAGACCTTTTATAAATCAGCCTTGTTTTGTTTGATCAGAACTTCAAATAAGAACGCTGCTGCTGCATTAAATGCATGGCTTAAAAGTCTCCGAAGATAGCATTATATAGCCGACTCTGGGAAGAGGTGCAGAATGGGTGGCTTGCACACTTGGGAACTAAATCCTGCCTTGCAAACCAACAGTTCCCAATGCAGGGGTCGCATCTCTTGAGTTTGATAGAGGTATTCATGTATTTGTAAAGGGTCTGGACAGAGTGGATAGGGAGAAACTGTTCTTGTTGGTGGAAAGATCAAGAGCCAGAGGAGACAGATTTAAGGTAATTGGCAAAGAAGCAGTGGAGGCACAGGAAAAAACTTTATCACACAGCGAGTGGGTAGGATCTGGAATGCAGTGCCTGAGAGTGTGGTGGAGGCAGATTCAATTGAAACATGCAAGGAGCAATTGGATTATTATCTGAAGAGGAAGAAGGTGAAGGGCTACTGGGAGAAAGTGGGGGAATGGCACGAGGGCCAGTGCAGACATGACGGGACAAATTACCTCCTTCTGTGGCTGCAACCGTTCTGCGATTCCGTGAAGAATCTCTCATGTAAAAGTTACAGATTTATCGAGGATTGGACAGGGCTCTCATGTTGACTTTATTCATTCACATGATCTGGATGTTGCTGGCAAGGCCAGATTTTACTGCCATCCCTATTGCCCTTGAGAAGATGACGGTGAGCCAACTGTTTGAATACAACTGAAAGGCTTGGTAGGCCATTGCAGAGGGCAGTGAAGAGTCAACCACATCGCTCTGGGAACAGAGGACATTTAAGCCAGACCAGGACAACAGATTTCTCTTCCCTAAAGGACCTTAGTGAACCAGATGGGTTTTACAACAATCTGTCAGGTTCCATGGTCACCAAGACCGATACTAGCTTTTTATTCCAGATTTATTTAATTGTATTTAAATTGGGCAACTGTTATGGTGGGATCTGAACTGCCTCTGGAACATTTAGTCCAACCTCCAGATTACGAGCCCAGTAATATAACCACAATGCTGCTGCACCAGCAAAAATCAACCAGGATCCCTGGCTGTCATCCAGTGATGCTTTTGCTAAAACTTTGCACACTTTAGAACGTAATTGTGTTTACCTGAAAGGGTACAGTGAAAGGGTGAAGGCAAGACATGATGATGCCTGAGACACGCAGTAACAAAATAATCCACCCAGCCAGAACAGTGTAACCTGACAACGATGGCTTTATTCATGAAAGTACCTTAGATGCCTCACGTTAAAGGTGGGTGATTGCCATCAGTGTTAACAGGAACAAGTGAGTATGGAG
Source organism: Carcharodon carcharias (assembly GCF_017639515.1). Classification (NCBI taxonomy): domain Eukaryota; kingdom Metazoa; phylum Chordata; class Chondrichthyes; order Lamniformes; family Lamnidae; genus Carcharodon; species Carcharodon carcharias. The sequence goes on along the minus strand of NC_054475.1, from coordinate 8,559,765 downwards.
GAGATGTTTATGGAGTGAATGAACAAGTGTGTAGCTTGCTGTGAGGCAGAATTATTGGCAAAGGGGCGATAGCGTACCATTCCGTACCACTCATACCAGCTGTTTATTCATCTAGATTTGATCTGGGGAGATGTTTCCTCTTTGTAACAACTGCGCAGCTTTTTCTAGCTGCTGGATTCTCTGAATTAGGATTTTGGAAATGCATTTTTTTTTATTGACGTGGTAGAAAAAGCGTTCCTGAAATTCTCCTCGGTCCAAGAGAAGCGACCCCTGCGTTGGAAATTGTAGGTTTGCAAGGCAGGATTGAATTTCAAGTAATAAAAGCAAAAAAAAAAAAGCTGCGGATGCTGGAAATCCAAAGCAAAAGCAGAAACAGAAATACCTGGAAAAACTCAGCAGGTCTGGCAGCATCGGTGGAGGAGAGCACAGTTGACGTTTCGAGTCCTCATGACTGTTGAAGGGTCATGAGGACTCGAAACATCAACTCTTTTCTTCTCTGCCGATGCTGCCAGACCTGCTGAGTTTTTCCAGGTATTTCTGTTTTTGAATTCCAAGTATGCATGCCCACCCATTCTGCACCTCTTTCCAGAGTCATTGATGTGATGCTATAATTGGAGACCTTTAAATCATGGATTTGACACAGCAGAAGTCTTCCTATTTAAAGTTCTGATGAAACAAAACAAGGCTGATTTTTAATAATAACAGAAAATGCTGGAAAAACCCAGCAGGTCTGGCAGTATCCATGGAGAGAGGAGCAGAGTTAACTTTTCGAGTCCGGTTGACTCTTCTTCAACTCTGAAGTAGAGCCATTTGGACTCGAAACGTCCATTAAGGATGGGAATATTTTTGGAGTCTCCTCCTCCTCCAATTAGTTGTTAAATTGCCCGTCAGGGCTTAAGCAGCTCGGGCAGTGGTGGTAAACCACTGTAGGAGCAGCTGTTGAAACGTAGGAAACATGTCAGCCAATTTGCAAAACGGCAAGCCCCCACAAAAAGCAATGTGATAATGTCTAGATAATCTGTTTCAGTGATGTCGATTGAGAGATAAATATTAGCAAGACACTGGTCACTCCCATGCTCTTCTTCATAATAGTGCCATGGAATTTCTTTATATCCACCTGAGAGGGCAGATGAGGCCTCCGTTTAACATCTCATCTGAAAGACAGTATCCCTGACAGTACAACACTCCCTCGGTACTGCACTCGAGGTTTTTGTAATCAAGTCCCCAAATGGGACTTTTGAATGCATAACCTCCTGGTTCAGGTGCAAGTACTAGCCACTGGCATTTGCAAAGGTTAAGGAATTTGGTCTCTTTTTTTTTTTGGACCATCGAGAATTGATTGATAAAGTTTAGCCAGTGGAATTGTTTACCACTGTGAAGGATTCAAATTCCAGGGAACCTGAGTTAGAAATGTGGAGGTGAAGAGTAACGACTAGAAACCAGGCAAAGTTACCCATCATTTTCCTTCTTGCTGACCTATACTGGCCCCTGATGCCTCTGTTATAAAATTCTGATCCTTGTGTTCAAATCCCTCCATGTCCTCGATCCCCCCCTCCTCCTTCCTCTGTAACCTCCTCCAGCCCCATGACCCTCTGATTCTGGCCTCTTGAACGTCCCAGATTTTAACCGCTCCAATTGGCAGCCATGGCTTCAGCATCTTAGGCCTGAAGCTCAGGAGTTCCCTCCCTGAAAATCTCTGACTCTGCACCTCTCTCCTCGTCCTTTAAGTTACTTGGTAAAACGTACCTCTTTGACCACGTTTTTAGTCAGGTGTCCTGTATAGCTCTATGTGACGCTGTTTCAAATTTTGTTCACTAATGGTCCTGCGAAGCATCTTAGAATGTTTAATACGTTAAAGATGGTATGTAAATGAAGTGGTTGCAGTTGAAAGTTTATTGACGCAGTGAGTTCGGAACTCAATTATATATGATTCTAGAGAAAAGGGATTAAGGAGAGAATGACTTTGTGGGCCAGGTGAATTAGATCAGGCAAATTTCTCGGGCTGGCTAGCTTTTCTCTGTTGTGAACCATGGTCGCATTCTTGCGACATGTTAATCTGTTTATTTACAGATGATTTTAAAATGTTTATCCTGAATATCAGTTGATTTGAGAGCAGCACACTTAGTCCTGGGCAGCGTCGAGCAGACCTCTGCGTTGCCCTGTTTACTGAGCTGTGATTAATCATTTATGAGTTTTGCCAGTGCTAGCGTAACGGGAACTGGAACTCCAAGAAGATAGAGATGATGTGGGAGGATATGAACAGAGATTTTAATCGGGAGTGGGAAGGGGGAACGGTAGGTCTGGGACAGGAACTTGGTGCAGAACCCGGTTCCGCTGAGGTTCTGTCTGTTTAAGTACCGACCTAGACTTCGGCTGAGGGAGTTGAGTGAATGTTCACCAAGGGCGCAAGCTTGGAGTTTCCAGATATGCCTGGAAATTCCTCCTTTTAAGCTTGGATTTGGCCGAGTAGGACTCTCACCATCAGGGTCTTGGCAGGAGGTTTGTTCAGGTCCGGGTTAACAGCCCCAACAAAGAAAGGTGACCCATAGTGTTACCAACTCTTGTAGGCCATTCATCTACAGCCTTCATCACACGGTCCCCTAACTCCAAACGCCATTATCCTCCCACCTCGGTCAAATAGCCTTTTACCCAAAATCTCCAATATTTAGATAACTAATTAACGGAAGAGTTCAATGAAAAGATGTTTTTGGTAACACTGTTTCTTTTTCTCCTGGGTTTGGGTGAAACAGTGTCCCAGTGAATTAATCCTTAATTCCTGGAGTCTCCAGGGCAATCCTGGAGCGTTGGCAACCATAATGCGCCCTGAAGGGGATCTCCGAGGCCTGAGTTCCTCTAGGAGCTGAGGCAACAACAAAAAAAAAAGACCTCACCTTATCTTCAGTCTCGGAAGGGCCTCTGGGTTCCCATATTTGAGTGGGTACCACTCTAAGTTCTGTGTCAACATAAGATTGGGAAACCTGCCCCAAAGATGGAAAGAAAGGCTTGCGTTTTTATAGCACCTTTCCTGCCCTCAGTGCATCCCAAAGCACTTTACAGCCATCAATGTGTCTTTTAAGGCTATTCGCTATTGTAATGTAGGAAACTCGGCAGCCAGTTTGCACAGAGCAAGCTCCCTAGAACAGCAATGTGATAATGGCCAGATAATCAATTTTAGTGATGTAGATTGAGGAATAAATATTGGGCAGGATCCCTGGGATGAGTCTATTGCTCCTCTTAGAGATTGTGCTATGGGATCTTTTACATCCACTTGAGAGGGAGACAGGGCCTTGCTTTAATGCCTCCTCCGAAAGACAGCGCTCCTGACAGTGCAGACTCACTGCGCTGGAGAGTTAAACTAGATTGTTGTCCTCAGTCTCTGGATCAAACATGACAATAACTCCTTTCTTGCAGCTGGAAATGGGGTATGTGGCTGTCTCCATGGCTGACTCTATGCTCCACCATATGTCTGCCTGCAGCATGGACTGCTCTTTCCCATGTTGTACTGGAATGCCACAGGTTAGATCACCTCTTGGGGGACTCCTTTCCCCCTGTTATTTATAAGGGACAGGCAAGATTTTGCCTGAAGGCCTGGTGCCTGTCCTTGGGGGAAATTGAAGGGAATGCTACCCCGACCATTCTCTTGTCGTGGCTGCTCAGTGACACTGGCAGAAGAGAGTTCTTCAATAAATCTCTTTTCTTCATGAGATTTGTTGAAGTGCATTACACGGCAGATCAAACTGACATTACATAAAGTGCAAAACAACTCAACGTCTTTCAATTCAGTACTTAACCTGTAATTGTCCCTCAGAGTGGTATGTTTACAATACATATTTCACATTCTCTGGTGCACACAGCCTGAGAGATTTCACATAGGCTCCAGCCCCTCTGTGAACTATGGTGGGAGGGCCTTAGACTGCACCCTCGCTCCACTGAGCCTCTGCACCAATAGAAGACTTGGAGCAGGGCCACCTTCCCACTTTCTCAACTACAGCTGGAAAAGTGCTTTCAATCCTGCTGATGGCAAATGAAGTGAGCCATATCCTCCTGAATAATCGTAACAGAGCTCCCAAACCTTTGGAGTTACTGGCCACAAGTCTGTACTTCTAACCCTGAGTGTAAGTGATCAGCACTGGCTAAAGCTTTGGAAGAAAATTTTGCATGAGCGCTCAACCTCTTCTATTGTTTTTCAGTCACAATGACAGAACTACTACATTCCAGGACCCAGTGACAGGGGTTGTGCCCATTGAGAACTGCATCTTCAAACTGGAAGACAAGTGAGTCTCTTATGATCTTTTCTCTCTTTCTTATTGCCAGTTTTGCTCTCCTTCTCCTTTACTGTCCTAGGTGAGGGCCTAAACTCTAGAATTTCCAACCTAAATTGTCCTGCCCCTCTACCACACTCTTCCCTTCCTTAAGATATGCCTTAAAACCTATATCTTCACCCATGCTTTTGGTCACCTGAACTCATATAGGAACAGGAGTAGGCCATTCAGCCCATCGAGTCTGCTCCCCAATTCAGTTAGATCAAGGATGATCATCTACCTCAACACCACCTTCCCATGCTGTCTCCATATCCCTTGATGTCATTAGTCTCCAGAAATCTATCCATTCCTGTCCTGAACATGCTCAATGATTGAGCTTCCACAACCCTCTGGGGTAGAAAATTCCAAAGATTCAGCACCCGCTGAGTAAAGAAATTCCTCCTTATCTCAGTCTTAAATGGCCTGCCCTTATTCTGTCCCTTGGTTCTGGAATTACCAACCAGGGGAAACATCCTGTCTACATCCACCCAGTCTCCCTAGGTGGTTTAATGTCAAATTCTGTTTGATTGCATGCCTGTGAAGATTCTTGGGGTGATTTACTATGTTAAGGTGCTATATAAATGCAAGTTATTGTTTATTTTGAACCTGTTGAAGGATCAAAGTCCATGTTGGGGGGACTGGGGCAGGTGATGGTGCAGTGGTATTGTCGGTGGACGAGTAATCCAGAGACCCCAGTGTAATAATTTGGAGACCAGGGTTTGAATCCCGCCACAGCGGTTGGTTGAATTTAAATTCAGTAAAAATCTGGAAATCAATAGTCTAAACTGTTGTCGATTGTTGTAAAAACCCATCTGGTTCACTAATGTCCTTTAAGGAGGGAAATCTGCTGTCCTTACCTGGTCTGGCCTACATATGATTCCAGACCCACAGCAATGTGGTTGACTCTTAAATGTCCTCTGAAATGGCCTAGCAAGCCGCTCAGTTGTATCAAACTGCTACAAAGTCTCAAAAAAGGAATGAAACCGGATGGCCCATCCAGCATCGACCTAGGCACCGGATACGACAATGGCAAACTCAGCCCTGTCGACCCTGCAAAGTCTTCCTGACTAACATCTGGGAGCTAGTGCCAAAATTGGGAACGCTGTCTCACAGACTAGTCAAGCAACAGCCTGACATAGTCATCCTCACGGAATCATACCTTGTAGGTAATGTTCCAAATATCACCATCACAATCCCAGCAGAGGTGGCAGCACAGTGGTATACAGTCGGGAGGGAGTTGCCTTGGGAGTCCTCAATATGGACTCCGGACCCCATGATGTCTCATGGTATCAGGTCAAACATGGGCAAGGAAACCTCCTGCTGATTACCATATATTGCCCCCTCCCTCAGCTGATGAATCAGTGCCCCTCCATGTGGATCACCACTTGGAGGAAGCACTGATGGTGGCACGGGTGCAGAATGTACTCTGGGTGCAGGACTTCAATGTCCATCACCAAGAATGGCTCGGTAGCACCACTACTGACTGAGCTGGCCTTAAAGGACATAGCTGCTAGACTGGGTCTACTGCAGGTGGTGAGGGAACCAACAAGAGGGAAAAACATACTTGACCTCATCCTTGCCAACCTGCCTGCTGCAGATGCATCTGTCCATAACAGTATCAGGAGTCACCACTGCACAGTCGTTGTGGAGAGGGTAACCTCTATCGTGTTGTGTGGCACTACCACTGTTCTAAATTTCGAACAGATAGATTTCGAACAGATCTAGCAACTCAAGATTGGGCATCCATGAGGCACTGTGGGTCATCAGCAGCAGCAGAATTGTACTTGAACACAATCTGTAACCTCATGGCCTGGCATATCCCACACTCTACCATTACCATCAAGCCAGGGGATCAACTCTGTTTCAACAAAGAATGCAGGAGGGCATGCTAGGAGCAGCACCAGGCATACCTAAAAATAAGGTGTCAAACTCGTTAGGCTATAATACAGAACTACTTACATGCCAACAGCATACGCAGCAAGTGATAGACAGAGCTTAGCAATCCCATCAACAATGGATCAGATCTAAGCTCTGCAGTCCTGCCGTATCTGTGAATGGTGGTGGACAACTAAACAAGTCACTGGAGGAGGGGGCTCCACAAATATCCTCAACTTCAATGATGGGGGAGCTGAGCATGTTGGTGCAAAAGATAAAGCTAAAGCATTTGCTACAATCTTCAGCCAGAAGTGCCGATTGGATGATCCATCTTGGCCTCCTCCGGAGGTCCCCAGAATCACAGATGCCAGTCTTCAGCCAATTCAATTCAGTCCATGTGATATCAAGAAACAGCTGAAGGCACTGGATACTGCAAAGGCTATGGGCCCTGACAATATTGCGGCAACAGTACTGAAGACTTGTGCTCCAGAACTTGCCACGTCTCTAGCCAAGCTGTCCCAGTACAGTTACAACGCTGGCATCTACCCAGAAATGTGGAAAATTGCCCAGGTATGTCCTGTACACAAAAAGCAGGACAAATCCAACCCAGCCAAATACACCCCCCATCAGTCTACTCTCGATCATCAGTAACGTAATGGAAAGGGTCATCAACAGTGTTATCAAGCAGCACTTACTTAGCAATATCCTGCTCACTGATGCCCAGTTTGGGTTTCGCCAGGGCCACAGCTTTGGTTCAAACATGGACAAAAAGAGCTAAACTCCCAAGGTGAGATGGGAGTGACTGCCTTTGACATCAAGGCAGCATTTGACCGAGTGTGGCATCAAGGAGCCCCAGCAAAACTGAAGTCAATGGGAATCAGGGGGAAAACTCTCCACTGCTTGGAGTCATATCTAGCCAAAGGAAGTTTGTTGTGGTTGTTGGAAGTCAGTCATCTCAGCTCCAGGACATCACTGCACGAGTTCCTCAGGGTAGTGTCCTCGGCCCAACCATCTTCAGCTGCTTCATCGATGACCTTCCTTCCACCTTAAGGTCAGAAGTGAGGGTGTTCGCTGATAAGTGCACAATGTTCAGCACCATTAGTGACTCCTCAGATACTGAAGCAGTCCATGTCCAAATGCAGCAAGACCTGGACAACATCCAGGCTTGGGCTGACAAGTGGCAAATAACATTCGCGTGACACAAGTGCCAGGCAATGGCCATCTCCAACAAGAGAAAATCTAATCATCACCCCTTGACATTCAGTGGCGTTACCATCACTGAACTTCCCAGTATCAACATCCTGGGGGTTACCATTGACCAGAAGTTGAACAGGACCAGCCATATAAATACTGTGACTACAAGAGCAGGTCAGAGGCTAGGAATCTTGTGGCAAGTAACTCACCTCCTGACTCCCCAAAGCCTGTCCACCAAGTACAAGGCACAAGTCAGGAGTGTGATTGAATACTCCCCACTTGCCTGGATGAAGGCAGCTCCCACAATACTCAAGAAGCTTGACACTGTCCAGGAGAAAGCAGTCTGATTGATTGGCACCACATCCACAAACATTCACTCCCTCCACCACCGAAGCACAATAGTTAGTGTGTACCATCTACAAGGTGCAATGCAGGAATTCACCTTAGACAGCATTTCCAAACCCACAACCACACCATCTAGAAGGACAAGGGCAGCAGATAGATGGGAACACCACCATCTAGAAGTTCTCCAAGTAGCTCACCATCCTGACTTGGGAATAGATCGTCGTTCCTTCACTGTCACTGGGTCAAAATCCTGGAACTCCCTCCCTAACAGCACTGTGGGTGTACCTACACCACATGGACTGCAGCAGGTCAAGAAGGTAGCTCACCACCACCTTCTCAAGGGCAACAAGGGATGGGCAATAAATGCTGGCCCAGTCAGCGAAGCCCACATCCCGTGAATGAATAACAAAAAAAATTTGATGTTGAACGATAGTGTAAAACACTTGAAGGCAAACCAAACTAAGGCGATTTTCCTAATCACTTGATTATTATGCCTGTAGCTGGTGGGAAACATTTCCAAAAACGATGAATCAAAACCCAAAACAGGCTGCAGCCCACCTGGTTGGTGCTCGATGCAGAATTGTGACCTTGTTGCAAAGCGTGTTTGGTCTCAAAGAAGCCCCTGCGGATAAGCAAGGTCACAGTAAAGCCACTTGAAATTTTCACCACCCAAATCAATATTTTGTTGGGGGAGGGGCAATGTTAACTCAACTCACCAGTGCCCAGGGATGATGTGGAATGTTGGTTTTATAGTCTGTCCAAAGTGATACCCTTGAGAAACTAGGGAAGAGTAAATTTAAACAGCATCTAAAACCAGGGTTGCACCCGATCTCCAAGGGCAGGTTAGATTAAAATGGCCCCGTTTTCTCTCTGAGCTTCTCCAGTTGCTGTTGTCAGACAGAATGGTTTTAGCAGCAAGCAGAATTTTTAGGGGCATGAGCTAGTTCTGAGAGAGTCCTAGAAATACGAAGACTCCATATACTTTGAGAGGCAATGAAATTTCCTAATCATCGCCAGCCCCACTATTTGTCACATTCACACGAGCTGTAAAGGGGAAGTGAGTGTGTGGGAATGTTAATCTCAATACTCGTGGCTCACTGCGCTTGGTAACAGTGCTGGCCTCCATAAGTAACTATTGACAGACAGACTGTGAACCAAGGCCAAAAAGCTCATTTTTTCAGACTCTGAGACAATGTTTTCAACCAGGAGGCAATAATGAAAGGTGAATATTTCTATTTACTGATGCCAGTTTGTGCGCAGAGAGAGTCAGGAGGGCCTTCAGATGTACATCAGACGTTAAACTCACACAAAATCAATCATTCAAGTTGTTATACTGGCTTTCAAAAGAATTTGCAAGTTTCATTGTCGAGAATTCTATTATCTTTGACACGAAGATGTTATTTTTCAGTTTAGCTGAGCAGAGAAATGGGGAATTTCTCCAGCTGTGGCTCACCCCTGATTTAGAAGGTTATGGGTTTATCTTACTCCACGCACTTAAGTACAAAATCTAGGCTGATGCAGGCCTAGTGCAGTACTGTGGGAGCGCTGGCTTGGAGGTGGTGCCATTTTTCAGCTGAAATGGTAAACTAAGGTGCACTCTTAGAATCATAGAATGGTCTCAGCAGAGAAGGAAGCCATTCAGCCCATCAAATCCTACTTTTGTGCCCTTTTCCTGTAGCACTGCAAATCATTCCCCCTCAGCGTTTATCCAATTCTCTTGCCAGGTAGACGCAAAAGATCTTACGCCACTATATAGAAGACAGACTTGCATTTATATAGCCCCTTTCATGACTTCAGAATGGCCACAGTGCTTTACAGGCTACAAAATACCTTTAAAGTGTATTCACTGTTGTAATAGGAGGTCTTGTGGCACGGTGAGTAGCATCTCTGCCTCTGAGCCAGAAGCTCTAGAGTCGAGTCCACTCTGAGACTTGATGACCAAGGAGGGAACACTCATAACGTGGAGAAGCCGGTTGAGTGTCAAACAGCAAATCCTTCCAACACACGTCAATGGCAGATGGTAAGAGTGGGAGAAATTCCTGGTCTGCCATGTGTGATGGTATGTGTATATTTTTATATTTCTGTTTAGGTAAAGGTATGCTATGTCTGTGTGTCCAGGGTTAAACAACAGTGAGGTTGTTGGAGTCAGATTGGTCTGTAGAATCTAAGGGATGAAAGACTAAAGATGTTATCTTCTTGCATTTTGTAATGAGGCCTTTTGGGTGGGTCTTAACTTATATGGAAACAGAGTAAATCTGAAATTTGCGTTTGGGGATAAGTTTTGAAATTGATTTGTAGCTGTTGCATCTCAAAGGAGTCTCAAAGGTGTCAAAAACCATTTGCATTTTACAGGAGATTTGTGAGTAAACAGGGGCAGGCATTTTAAATTTTAACAACCCCAAAATAGAGGTAAGTTAGGAACATGAAAGGTTTTGATATTTGGGATTTTTCAAAGGGATATTTAACGACCATGGAGAACTAAGATGAAAGAGGTGAAAAGGGTATTTACAGAAATGGGTTTTCAGCTGTAGTGAGTTGCTGTGAGGGAGGGGAAGTTCTACTGAAAGCCAACTCCCGTGTCTTGGAGTGCGCTGAAAAGCTGTGAAAGGCTTTTAATTGAAGAAAGCAACTCTGTTTTAGGCCAGGAGAATGTTTGTCCTGAGAAACAGTTTTGTTTCAATTCTCCCTTTGGAAAATTCACATCAGCATGCCTTTATTCTGGGAAGTCATTGATTGTACCTCTGCTAAAGTGAAAGCAATTTCTCGATTTGGGTAATATTTTCCGGATTTTATGGTGAAGAATCTATAAGGGATGTTGTCAAAAAGAGAGTTGTATTGTGTACCTTTGATAAAGCATTTTGGGGGTTACTTTGTAAGATTTCTTTCGAACTGTGTATCTTTTATCTTGTGTGTTTAAGTTTTATCTGTTCTTTCTTTTATCAAACAATTTAATTCTGGTTTGAAAAGTTATCACTGGAGTCCTGTGCTTTTGTGTTCAGTAGCTTTCCCTCCATGTTTCTACAATGCAAAAAAAAAAATCATGATCAGCCAAGACGGATTTCAATCTGAAACCTGGCTTGCTCAGCACTAACATCAACTGTGGTTGTAACACCCGATGGAAAGAAAGTTGCAGCTTCTGCCATCATATCCATACTACAGCATGCATGTAAAAATGTATATTGTCACAGCAACTTGGACTCCCTCAGTGAACTATAATACACCACCGCTACTGTTGTAATGTAGGAAACGTGGCAGTCAATTTGTGCACAGCAAGCTCCCAGAAACAGCAATGTGATACTGGCCAGATAATCTCCGCTCCTCGTGGAAACACTGCCATGGGATTCTTTTACATCCACAAGAGGACAAATTTAAAAGTTAAGTTTGACCTCACATTCAAAAGACAGAGTGCATACCTTGTGAATTGGCTGTAGACTCTGTAATCTACAAATGAATATGCAAATTAGGAGCAGGAGTAGACCATTCAGCCCCTTGAGCTTGCTCAGCCTGTCAGTAAGATCAAAGTTGATCTGATTGTGGCCTCAAATCCACGTTCCTTACCACCAATAGCCCTTGGCTACCTTGTTAGTCAAGAATCTATCTACCTCTGCCTTAAAAATATTCAATGATCCCGACTCCACCGCTCTCCTGGACAGAGAGTTCCATAAACTCATGACCCTCTGAGAGAATCTCTCCTCATCTCCATCTTAAATGGGAGACCCCTTAGTTTTAAACTGTGCCCCCTAGTTCTGGTCTCTCCCACAAGAAGAAACATCCTTTCAGCATCCACTCTGTTAAGCCCCCTCAGGATCTTATATGTTTCAGTAAGATCACCTCTCATTCTTCTAGACTCCAATGGATACAGCCCAGTCTGTCCAACTTTTCCACGCAAGCTAACACCCTCATCCCAGGGATCAGTTGAGTGAACATTCCCTGAACTGCTTCTAATGCATTTGTATCCTTCATTAACTAAGGAAACTAAAACTGTATATAGTACTCCCGATATGGTCTCACCAATGTCCTGTTCAATTGTAGCAGAATGTCCCTGCTTTTATATTCCATCCCCCTTGCAATAAACAACAATATTCCATTTGCCTTCCTAATTACTTGCTGTACCTGCATACTAACTTCTTGTGATTCATGTACCAGGATACCCAGATCCCTCTGTACCGCAAAGTTCTGCAATCTCTCTCCCTTTAGATAATTATGCTGCTTAATCTGACTAATCTTCACCAAAATTTACAGAGGAACAGTGGGGTGGTGGTGGTGGTGGTTGTGTGGTGGGGGGGGGGGGTGTTCAAACAGGAAATGGGGAGGGTACAGGCTCAACATGTTCCCACTAGGTTGATAGGAAGGAGTAACAAGCCCAGAGAACCATGGATGACCAGAGGTATTCAGGTTACGATGAGAAGGAAAAGAGAAGCTTTTAGCAGGTACAAGGGAAACAAATCAGCGGAGGCATTAGTGGAGTACAGAAAGTGCAGGGTGGAGCTTAAGAAAGCAATTAGGAGAGCAGAGGGGATATGAGAAAGCTCTGCTTGGTAAAAGTAGGGAAAATCCCAAGATATTCTATAAGTATATCAATGGGAAGAGGGTAACCAGGGAAAGAGTAGGGCCCATAAGGGACCAAAGAGGTGATCTATGGGTGGAGCCAGAGGACATCGCTAGAGTGTTGAATGAATACTTCACATCCGTCTTCACCCAAGAGAATGAGGATGAAGGTATCGAACTTGGGGAGAGAGATTGTGAGGCTCTTAAGCAACTTGATATAGGGAGTAACAAGGTATTGGAGGTGTTGGCAGGCTTAAAAGTGGACAAATCTCCAGGGCCAGGTGATTTGTGTCCCAGACTGCTGAGGGAGGCAAGGGAGGAGATCGCAGGGGCTCTGACCCAAATTTTAAATTCCTCTCTGGCCACGGGGGAGGTGTCAGAGAACTGGACGCTGCTCAGTAAGATAAGAGCCCTTGGTGTTAGAGGCAAGGTACTAGCATGGATAGAAGGAGGCAGAGAGTGGGATAAGGGGGTCCTTCTCAGGATGGCGGCTGGTGACTAGTGGAGTTCCGCAGGGGTCAGTGTTGGGACCACAACTTTTCACTTTATACATTAATAATCTGGATGAAGGAACTGAGGGTATTCTGGCTAAGTTTGCAGATGATACAAAGATAGTTGGAGGGACAGGTAGTATTGAGGAGGCGGGGAGGCTGCAGAAGGATTTAGACAGGTTAGGAGAATGGGCAAAGAAGTGGCAGATAGAATACAATGTGGGGGAAGTGTGAGGTCATGCACTAGGAAGAATAGAGGCATAGACTATTTTCTAAATGGGGAGAGAATTCAGAAATCTAGAGGTCTTTGAGTGTATTTAAGACCGAGATAGATAGGTTCTTGATTGGTAAGGGGATCAAAGGTTACGGGGAGAAGGCGGGAGAATGGGGTTGAGAAACTTATCAGCCATGATTGAATGGCGGAGCAGACTTGATGGGCCGAATGGCCTAATTTCTGGTCCTATGTTTTATGGTCTAATGCGGTTCCGCTATTTAAGAAGGGTTGTAGAGATAAGCCAGAGAACTACAGCCAGTGAGTCTCACGTCAGTGGTAGGGAATCTATTGGAGAAAGTTCTGAAGGAGAGTATCTATCTCCACTAGGAGAGGCAAGATTTAATGAGGGATAGTCAGCATGGCTTTGTCAGATGGAAGTCATGCCTCACAAATTTGATTGAATTTTTTGAGGAGGTAACCAGGTGTGCAGATGAGGGTAATACAGTTGATGTAGTTTATATGGATTTCAGCAAAGCCTTTGACAATGTCCCACATGGGAGACTTATAAAGGAGGCAAATGCACATGGGATACAGGGTAGTTTGGTAAGGTGGATTCAAAATTGGCTTAGTTGTAGGAGGCAGAGCGTGATGACAGAAGGATGCTTTAGTGACTGGAAGCCAGTGTCCAGTGGTGTACCACAGGGATCTGTGCTGGGCCCCCTATTATTCATCATTCATATAAACGACATAGATGACTATGTGGGGGGTAGGATTAGTAAGTTTGCGGATGACACAAAGATTGGCCGGGTGGTTAACAATGAGGTTGAGTGTCTTGGGCTACTGGAAGATATAGACGGGATGGTCAAATGGGCAATAAGTTGCAGATGGAATTTAACCCTGAAAAGAGTTTGGAAGGAGTAATTTGACAAGGAAGTATTCAATGAACCGCATGACACTAGGAAGTTCTGAGGAACAAAGGGACCTTAGCGTGTGTGTCCATAGATCTCTGAAGACAGAGGGGCAGGTTAGTGGGGTGGTGAAAAAGGCATATGAGACACTTGCCTTTATCAATCGAGGCATAGATTACAAAAGTAGGGAGGTCATGTTGGAGTTCTATAGAACCTTAGTGAGGCCACAGCTGGAGTACTGTGTGCAGTTCTGGTCGCCATGTTATAGGAAGGATGTGATTGCACTGGAGTGGGTGCAGAGGAGATTCACCAGGATGTTGCCTGGGATGAAACATTTAAGTTATGACGAGAGGTTGGATAGACTTGGGTTGTTTTTGTTGGAGCAGAGAAGACTGAGGGGTGACAATCGAGGTGTACAAGATTATGAGGGGCATGGACAGGGTGGATAGGGAGCAGCTGTTCCCCTTAGTTGAAGGGTCAGTCACAAGGGGGCATAAGTTCAAGGTGAGGGGCAGGAGGTTTAGGGGGGATGTGAGGAACAACTTTTTTACCCAGAGGGTGGTGACATTCTGGAATGCACTGCCTGGGAGGGTGGAGGAGACGGGTTGCCTCACATCCTTTAAAAATTACCTGGATGAGCACTTGGCACGTCATAACATTCAAGGCTATGGGCCAAGTGCTGCTAAGTGGGATTAGGTAGGTAGGTCAAGTATTTCTCATGTGTCGGTGCAGACTCTTCTGCACTGTGTGATTCTGTGATTCTGATTCTGTGATTTTGAAAAGAAAGTATCTGTGAGTGTTGATGAAGCAGAGAGACATTGTGGGAAGAGATTTCTCCTCTGGTTTAAACCCAATAGTGAGATATTCCTTCTGCCTGTATGAGATAATGGGCTGAATTGCTGCAAAACTGTCATGGGAACAAAAGATTAAATCCCAGCACTTTTCCATCAGTACAACAGCTACCTGGTGACTAGTTCTAGCATGTTTGATTCTGGATTTATGAATGGAATGGGTGAGGATTCACAAATTTCAGGCCTTATTTCAATATAATCCTATTTGGCTTGCCTTAAGTCAAAAACCTTGAGCCATAAATAACAACCTATTTGGTTTAGCATGGAAGACCACTTATACAAATACAATACATACCACATACATAACATATTGATATAATGCATACGGATGTACATACACAACACACGCACACAAAATGCACATACAGTAGTCTGCTTAGATATACCACAAACACAATGCACACAAATCCAGCATTTTTTAAACACTTTCGCACATGTACAGCAGTAAATCAGTATTTGGGAATTCTATTTGTATTTCAATCTTTTTTCTAACATTGTTGCATTGATCGTTTCAGACCAATATCTAACATGTCAAACCGGGCAGGAGGAATGCGAAGTGAAGGAGGAGGTGGGCAGCGCCCAACCAGCATTGCCAGTGAGATGTCCAATCACACCTTGGTTTCAGAAGCCTCCCAGGAACCGACAGTCAAGGTAAACATGGCTCTTCGCTACAGTACAGGCACATGTCCGCTGGCAGATGGGAGGGTGAATGTTGGACTCAGGTGAATGTGTGCCTGCATTACAACAGTCAGATGGGAGGGTGAAGCTACCACCATAAGAGTAGCTGGCCATTGATGTCGCTACAATGGACAACGCATTCACTGGACCTAAAACTGGTTCTACTATTACCAGTCCTGCCCAGACCCCTCCTCTTATCCCCACTCCTGAGGAGTCATAAAGCTTAATCCCTATTGATCTGAACCACAACCTCTCTAATCAGTGTCAACAGTTTGTGAATGTACAGCACTGAGCATAAATACAACTATACGCAGCCTTTTATTGTAACTGCCACATGTAATGAATGTTGGTAAGTAGGTGACGGATTTTATGCAACATCAACAACTGGCCTCCAGTCTCACAGTTTGACCTAATTTAGCTTGCTGTTTGGAACTGCAGGTGTTGGAGTGAGGAATAATTCCACTGGTGGTTACGGGTCAGAGGTTTTCTCCTGGTATGAGGAATATTGAGTTCATTAAGGCACCAACTGTCTGTTCTGCCCTGCCGTCAGTTCCAGAATTGGACTTGTAGTGACTCTAGCAGAGATGCATGTTTTCTCATCACGTCATGCTTTATTGATACAATGATAATGGAGTTGTTGACTGAACCTATCAAACAGCCTCTATCAATTAGCCTACAATAGACCCAAAGATATGGCATAAAGCATGTCACAGCCCTTACTCAGGAGAAGGTGAAGAACATGGCAGGGAATGGGTCATTGCAATCTCCCCCAAATGATTGGTGGGCACCAAAGTTTCTAGCCACTTAGCAGGCATACACCAGAGATATACCAACAGTGGCACTTGAGCCTTTTTGCTCCTGCACCTGACTCTCCAAACTCTGGCAATGTCAGCACTGGCTGGTGTACAGTTGCCAAGGTTGCAACCCAAGAAACCTTTTTTTTTCTTTATTCTTTCATGGGATGAACATTTGTTGCCCATCCCTAATTGCCATTGAGCTGAGTGGCTTGCTAGGGCCATTTCAGAGGGCAGTTAAGAGTCAGCCACATTGCTGTGGGCCTGGAGTCACATGTAGGCCAGACCAGGTGAGGACAGCAGATTTCCTTCCCTAAAGGGCATTGGTGAACCAGGTGGGTTTTTCCAACAATGGATGATAGTTGTCATGGTCACCTGTACTGAGACTAACTTTCAAGTTCAGATGCTATGAATTGAATTTAAATTCCACCAGCTGCCTTGGTGGGATTTGAACCCATGTTCCCAGAGGATTAGCCTGGACCTCTGGACTGCTAGTCCAGTGACATTACCAGTATGCCACCATCTCCCTACCAACATTTTTCTTCAACCTCTAAAGAATAGAGGAATTACATTCCAGAGAAGGGAATTTATTCAGGGATAGCTCTTCTGGGATGTTTCCTCGTGGATTCTGTCGTATAACCTGATGTGCACTGTCCGTCCCCTATTCCCTTTTAAACTCAAATTGCAGCCACCGTTTCTAGAATAGCCCACAGTAACAGCTGGTTTGGAGGGGAATGGGAAAGGTAGTGGACCTCCTTGTAGGACCTGCTCCTAGGCCTGGCCAGGGTGGTCGTCCATAGGTGCAGACTGGAGGGGGCCTTGTGGGAGTAGGAGGATAGGTGGCTTGATCACCCTGCTTGCCTGTCTCTTTTCCATGGTGTTGGCTGTGCCGGGTGTCTGGCAGTAAACCCGAGGCCTTCTGCAAATGGCGGGCACTGCAATGATTTGAAGTCTGTAGTAGTCTCTTAACTGCCCTCTGAAATGGCCTAGCAAGCCACTCAGCTCAATGGCAATTAGAGATGGGCAACAAATTTATTTGGTTTGATAAGATTCCTTTATGGTGAAGGTCCTTATTAGTTATGGTTATAGTTATTATTTATGGTTATGGTCAAGGTCCTTATTGGCTGTGCCCCTTTAAATAGGAATGCAGGGGCAGGGCACATTTGCTTGTTTTTAAGTTGAAGCCAGAGGGGCTTCAACATGTTGACCCAAGTGTTTTAACACCACCTCTTAACAGGCTTCCAGGTCATCAAAGAAGAACGCTGCCTTCGGCAAGAGGTCAAACTCAATGAAGAGGAATCCGAAAGCCAATGTTTTGAAGAGCGGCTGGCTGTTTAAGCAGGTATGGTATAACTCCTATCTGACTGACCCAGAATGGGTAGAAATTTCCCTTGCACCAGGGTATCGAGGGCACAAGCTTGCGATCAGCATTACTTTACCAACAGTGATAGTCTATTTAAAATAAGTGTCCTACTGTTAAATATCCACACAGCCAAGTGAGCAATTCCCAGTATCTGCTGGTGGCTCAGATAGGGCTTTAAGTCAGACAGCTATTTAATGATCTATTTGTTTTTTTTAAATTTAAGCCTTTTTATGTTAATTTTCTCCTACCATTCCTCTCTTGAACGTCCAGAGTCACCTTGGGGTATAGCTCCACTGGCTGTGGTCACGATTCAGTGTCTCATTCAGTTGACCAGTCACCTTGTGTAAAGGCCGTGCGAACACAGGGATGCCAATCCGATGCTTTCTGCACCTCCCATTGATACACGCATGCACTGTCCAGGCGGGGATCATGGAGTTGCGATGCTCATTCAGTTTGTTCTTTTTCTTCCCCTCCCCCGCTCAATCCACTTCCCCCACAACCACTTCCTTTCCCCAGCCCAGGGCCATTCTGGCTAAGATCAACAGAATGATGCTGGGACTTACAGGGTTAAATTATGAGGATAGGCTGCATATACATGGTTTATATTCCCTTGGGCCTAGAAGATTGCAGTGTTTAAAATGTTAAAAGGATTCAATGGGGGAACTACTTCCACTCATGGTGGATCAAGAACAAGGGATAATCTTATAAATAGAGCTAGGAGAAAAATCAGACTGCACTTTTTCAAAGGGTGGTAGAATTCTAGAACTCTCCTTGTGGATGGTGAGATAATTAGAGCTTTTGAGACTGAAATAGGTTTTGGCAGGTAAGGGTATCAAGTAATAAGGAGTTAATCCAGCCAGTCATAACCAGAGTTGAGGTGCAGATCAGCCATGGGCTAGTTAAATAGGAGGATAGGCTTGAGGGGCTGAATGGCCTACTCCTTTTCTTAAAATTCCTGTCAGCGAGCTTAGATAAAATTGAATCTAAGGTTTTATGAATCTGTCACTTTTATCAACTGGCCCATTCTTACCAGGTGGATTTGGGTTTGATATCCTCTGTTGTAGGAGTATTTTCCCCAGTGTCTATAGTGGGTCCTAAACATGCATTGCAGTTACAATGTGGAAACAGAGTTTTCAGCTCAACCAGTCTCTCTCACTGTTTACCCTCTGGACAAACAAGTGATTTCAAACACATTCACCCACCCTGTTTCCACATCCCTTCAACCTCATTCTCTTTGTCCATTTATCCCAACTAACCTGGAAATGATGACACAGGTTCTACTTTAACCACTGATTCTGGAAGTGAATTCCACAGCCTCACAACTCTTTGTGTAAAGAACCTTACCCAGCTCTTACATTTAATGTTGTACCTATGGCAACCTTGTTCTTAACCCCTCAACTACTGGAAGCAGTCTGTTTGTCTACCCTGTTACATCCTTTCATAAGTTTATAGACTTCTGGATTATCACCTGGCAACCTGAGTCTCAGTTGTATATGCATTTCTTCCTACTAAGCAGCATCCTTGTGAAATATAGAAGATAACTTCAATAATGTTTGAAATACCACACGTTGCCTATGGTTCACTCGCAAATGAGACAATAACCAACTCGAATATTTCCCCTATAATGTTCCCATTACACTCAACGTAGGTACTTCCATTGGGTTCCCTGTGATTTATATACTGCCTTGTTTTTTTCAGCAGGGTAAGCATTATACCCTGAGTAACTGTGAAGTTGCTGTGTGAGAGTTATTCACTGCATAACGGGTGCAAATATTTGCTTTGTAGAATAGTTGGGACAAAACTATGAGTTGGTTCCTTTGCATCTGCGTTATGTTTTCATTGCACATGCTAAACATTTAGTAACTGAATGGAGTTAGTAGTAGCTGGGTCAGGATTTCTCTGAGTGTGATACTCCTCCTGCTGGAAAAGGAATAGCTGACTGCACAGTTAGTAATGCACAGATGTGTCAGTTATCCAACAGTGTAAGGGTTACTCACTGTGTGACTTGCCGCTCAGCAGAGTAAAAACGACTCTGTGCATTATTGTGGCATCGGTGCTTATTCAGCAGGATTAGATGCAAGAACTCAGTACTGTCACTAAACATATGACTCTCTAAATACTTCAGTCAATACAGTGTCAAATTCCAGGCAAATGGTCCTACAGCTGGAGAGCTGTTGAATAGGGTTTGAAGGATATTCTTAATTAACACTAAAGAATTAATGTGAAGCTAGGTTTTGTTCCTTGATGTAAAAAAAAGGATTTAATATTTCTCCTGTAGTGATATTGGATGAAAATGCCTAATCTAAGTGGGTATATGTGGACTGGGATTATATTTAAATATATAGGCAGTCAAGAGGGAATAATTAAGTCCATTTAATGTCCAAAATGTGATCTTATGGTCATTATATTTATACCAAATATTGAACTGTTTCCAAACTGTTCTGGAGCTCAAGAGAATGCGTCCCTTCTCTCCGCTGTAAAGCCTACAAAGTGGGAGCATGGGAATTTTTTAACTGTATCTGCTGCTGCTTGTGTTCCTTTATGGAGAGGTTTTGGCTAACGGAACCTTCATTGCTTGAGAGACTTCAATCAAATTCTAACCCATTCAAAACGTGTGCCGAGTTATCAAAACTGAGCACAAAGCCATCAAGATCAAATCATTTTCAGAGCAGTTGTGAAGGACTGGAGAACCATCGTTACATGGCAACAGATACAAATCCATAGCAACCAAGCACAAAGCCAATAGGTGCAAAGACTAAGTGCAAAGAAAATCATCTAGTATAGGATATAAAGCCAACGCCTAAGCAGTAAGCATTTCAGAATTAGGATGAAGTATTAAGCTATTGGAGGAAGACACAAGATGTCAAGGAGGAATCTATCAGTCCCATCCCGTTCACATTGAGGTGATAAGTCCCCCCCAACCCCAGCCTAGCCTAGATGTGCTCTTCCAGCACCCCAGGTGTGATTAGGATGAACAGCAGGCATGACCAGCGGTCACCTTGAGCCACTGACTGCCCTGCCTGGTAATGGACCTGCCCTTCAATCTGGCCAGCTGCCGGGCGGGAAGATTAGTTTAATGTGACCTTCTAATGAGATCCTGCCATTAAATTCATCAAGAAATCTGCATTCCTGACAACTGCGTATTTCCCAGCTTGTAGGGCCATCAATTCTGCTCAATTTCTTTCATAAGAACCAAATCAGGATTTTCCATGTTTATTTTATTTTTCTGACGTGCAGTATTTTGCTTTTGATAATATATTCCTACCTGCTGAGCGGGATATATCTGTAATAAAAAGAGAAAATGTTGGGAAATGCTCAGGAATTTTGGCAGCATCCGTGGAGAGAGAGAGAAACAGAGTTAATGTTTCAGGCCAATGATCTTTCATCAGAAGATTGACCTGAAACTTTTAACTCTGTTTCCCTCTCCGTAGGTGCTCCTTGACCTTCAGAACATTCCCAGCATTTATTTCAGATTTCCAGCAGCTGCAGTATTTTGTACCTGTGTGAGTAGGGTATAAGTGGGCGCGGTATAGGTTAGGGTATAATTGGTTATATGTTGGGGTGCTGAGGGTGATTCATCAGTATCTGATGAGGGCAGTATAGTGGAAAGGTTAGCCACCATTCCCTTTTAAAGCCAAGATTATCTTGGCCCAAGGATTGGGGGAAACGTTAGCTGACAGCGAAATGTTGAATGCTTCTTTGCTAACTCACTTTTATCAATACAATTGTAACAACGTCATTGTCTTTGATAGGCGAGCTCAGGAGTGAAGTCATGGAACAAGCGTTGGTTTGTGCTGGCCGATCGCTGCCTCTTCTATTACCGAGGTAACGCCTCTCTGCTTCTGCTCCACTTGCAGCGCGCTGCTGTATCGACCGCTGGGCATTGTCGCTTCTCAAGGCCATTAATACTGGCTGTCCTCCTGAGACCCGGTCAAATGTCATTCATTTTAAAATTCATGCGACGGCTGGCGGTGTTTAAAAAAGGAACAAAAACGCACAAAGAAAAAATATCTCCCGTTCCTGGGAAAATCTGTGTCACTAATGCTTTTGGGGAAGTTTTGCACTGGGGACTGGATTGGAATTCATGAACTGGGTCAGTTTTGAGGTCAAGACCATTAGATTTTTCTCGTGTTAAGTGTGTGAGGGGGATGGAATAAAGGTGGGTAAGTGGATTTGGGCTACAAATCAGCCATTGATCTGGTTGAATGATGGAAGAGATTTGAGGGGCTCAATGGCCTCCTTCTGTCCCTATGTTTGTTACATCTTTTATTGGCTTATACTACCTGGGCACCCCAGCATTGACCTCTTGGTGCCCAAATATTGTACACATACGATAAGAAAGAAAATCCCCTAATGCGGCTACTGTTTTCTCAGGTCAGTGCCCTGAGTTCCTGATTGACTGAGTATCCAAGAGGAACTAACAATGTTTTGCACTTTAAAAGTCCCGTCCACAACTCCCAGTGCTTCTGACCCTCTTCAATTATTACCAGCTTTCGGACCCAGGCATCGGAATGTATCCAAGGAGAAGGACATTCCCAGCTATTGCTGTTGCTGGCCTGTGACTGACGCCTGACTTTAACTTGGGGCGTGGATGTAATGTGCAGGAGCCAGGGGAAGGCAGAAAAACCCAAAATGGTGGCAGTGTAAGGCCCAAGGCACCTCACTGGAGCATTATCAAACAAACTTTGGCGCTGAGCCATATAAGAAGATAATAGGAGATGTGGCCAAAAATGTGGTGGAAGAGGTGGGTTTTAAGGAGGAGAGAGGTTTAGGGATGGATCTCAGGATCCTAGAGACTAGGCAGCTGAAGTCACTGCTGCCAGTGGTGGAGCACTCAAAATTGGGAATGAGCCATTTTAACTCTCGGGCCTCATTTAGATGATGGAAGGCTGACTCCCATGCAAACCCTGGGAATTTGGACAGTAGGAGTCACCACCGCAGGGTAGCTGAAGAAAGGTTTTGACATGAGATGAGCGTTGGAGAGGTTGACAGGGTTGGTGGCGAGGGGTAACTTGGCAAGCGCAGAGTTTTTGTGGGGCCCCATGTAGCAGGACTGCACTTCCTCACCCAAAGGGAAATGAGAAAGAAACACAGAAATGCTATCAAACAGCATTTGACGCGAAACCACATAAGGAGATAGTAGGACAGGTAAAGTTGGCTTTAAGGAGCATCTAAAAGGAGGAAAGAGAGGCAAAGTTTTTGGGAGGGAATTCCAGAGCTTGGGATTAAGCAGTTGAAGGCACGACTGCCAATGATGATGCAACGAAAATGGGGCTTGTGCGCGATGTCATTGATTCGCTAGCGCGCAGGTCAGGAAAGGGGATCAGTGACGCAGTCCTCTCTGTGCAGTCCCAGCCTTTTACTGCAAAACAGTGTGTCTGAAAGCGTGGTAATGTCTTTTGTAATTGAAAAGGCAATTAAGTAACAGTGAGCTTTTTCTTCAAATCCAGATGAGAAAGAGGACGCAATCCTGGCGAGCATCCCTTTGTTCAGCTTCCGAATTAGCCCTGTTCAGCCCTCTGACAACATCACTCGCAAACACGCCTTCAAGGTGACGTAGTGCCCTCTCTGAAACTATCTTTTGAGAACTCGTGTGTAGATTTTGTGCAGAAGTCAAGTGTAGAGGGCGGGATCAACCCAACCTATGAGTCTCTCCATGGTTGACAGGCCTATCAACATACCACGTCTGGGTTTACACACGAAGAATGGGGTGTTTGGGGTGAGCCATTCTGGTGCCAGTGACATCTGAGTGAGAGTCTGAGGCTTCAGTTAGTGGGGTAGGGGGTGAGTGGGTGGGGATATCAATGATGGTTGCAAGTTGCACCATGTTCCTAGTTCAGCCTACATTGTAATCCTCAAAGGAAGAATTGTGAATTACAAGCTGGTGTTTAAATTGTGTGGAATACACATCTGGAATACTGTGTCCAGTTTTGGTGTCCATGTTTAAGAAAGGGTATACTTGCTTTGGAGGCAGTACAGTGAAGGATCACTGAATTGGTCTCTTGGATGATAGGGTTGTCTATGACGAAAAGCTGCACAAATTGGACCTACACTGTCTGGAGTTTAGAAGAATGAGAGCTGATCTCATTGAAACATACAAGATTCTGAAGGGACTTGATAGAATGGATATTAAGAGATTGTTTCCACTGGTCAGAGGATCTAATACATGGGGGCACAGTTTCAGTGCGGCACTCCCTCTGTACTGACCCTCCGACAGTGCGGCGCTCCCTCATTTAGAACTGAGATGATGAGAAATTACTCAAAGGGTTGTGAATCTTTTGAATTCTCTACCCCAGAGGGTTGTGGTTGCTCCATCTGAGAATACATTTAAGGCTGAGATGGACAGATATTTGGTCTCTCCGGAAATCAAGGGATATGGGGAGTGGGTGGGGAAGTGGAGTTGACGCCCAAGATCAGCCATGATCGTATTGAATAATGAAGCAGGCTCAATGGGCCTTATGTTCTACACCCTCTCCTATGTCTTGTGTTCTTCCACAATTGGCTTGAAGCCTGTGTAGGAATTCTGTCAATAAACTAATTATCCTTCTTCCAATTAATTTTCATACAGCAAGATGATGGTGCTGGTATGTCAAGGGTTGCCCCTTGCCAGGATTGTCCTGGAGAGACTCCAGAACTTGTAAATTAATTTCCAGGGCACTTCTAGAAGCAACTCAAGAGAAAAACTATAGGAGCATTGAATGAGGATTTGGGTTTTTTCCAATTTGTTTGACCAATTTCACTCATCGGGTTACTAAAACATTGGAGATGAAGGAAGAAAGGCTGTTTCATTAACAGCAAAGATTAATCCAGTTGGTCAACAAAGAGTCTGTTCCCTTTCCAGTTGGCCATAGGAAGGCAGTGCCTGTTGAATAGACCAATGGCGAGAGCGTTAGAAGTCAGTTAGTGAGTGGCAGAAGATCACATGATAAAACCTCAAGGAATACACCCAGCCAGAGTTGACAGCGTGTGAAACTGCCTGTGAAATCCTGGGAGTTGTGAGCTTTCAAAGACCAGCTTCTGCATGAACTACACAGAATGCATTGTCTAAGGGTCGCCGTTTAACTTTTCAAGTTTAATGTTGTTTCCTCGGATTACTAATTACCCCGTCTTTGTTGCATTTGTTGTTCGCTCTAGTGGCTTAAATATTTTTGGTGTCATCTTTATTCCTCGTTACAAAGTGGCACCTTGTCTGAAAATATTGTCCAATTTCTTGAATTTCACAAACCCCCACTATACAGAGCAAAATGGGAACCTGAGCTGATAACCCTTTCAAAACCCAGGCACTTGCTTAATGACCCAGCTCAGGCACATCATTTCCAGAATGTTTCCTCTGCATCCTCAGTTTTGATGCACTGATTTAAATAACTGCGCCATTGGGTGATTCTGAATGAACGAGCAGCCACTTTGTGACGACTATTCACGTCACTTTACTCCATGCAACATGGTCTACCTTTCAGATGCTGACTCCTGGTTAATATCATCCCGCTTGTTCTACTGCTTTGCATATGATGGTTCAGAGCCTGGTCCAGGAACGTTGGTGACTGATTAGCTGCAAATACACTGGACGTTTTCTGGTACTCCCACGCAATTAGGGCCTTTGTCACTGGCTTTTTTTTAGACATTTGTCACTTGTAATTGTTGCCTTTTTTTTAGAAAGGACATCTGTGTGCAGACCATGAGAAATTCATCAGCAGAGTATCAAGGTGTCAGAACTGTAATCTCATTCATATAAAACCACCCCACAGGGGACTTTGGGCTTCATTCTAATTTATAACTTGGAGCCTCCTTGTAAGTGGAGATTAATGGCTTGATAAATATCAAGAACAATACAGAATCAAAATCGCTATAATTAATGCTTCAGTGTGTCTGTAGTCAGTGCAGACAAAAACAGAACAAAAAAATTGCAACGCATAGTGGAATGTAAAGTTTGAAAAAAGACAGCATGAACTGATTTCAGGGAACTAATAAAACCTGGGGATGGGATAACAAATAACACTTGATGTGTATCATATTATATGAACCCCTCAGTTAGACAATAGCTTGTAACTCACTCTAAGGTATCCATTATTTACATATAAGAATCCTTGATTAGATTGGAACTGGTCAGTCACTCTAGGATACTCATTATTCTAATTTAAATCATTATTCATTCAAGTGCCTCAATTAGATTACTATATATATATATATATATATATAAACTCCCTGGTCTTTATTGATTATATTTAAATTCTACTCCTGGAAATTAATATTCTTTATTTTTAAGTGAATTGATTTGAATAACACAAGCATTGTGCCACACCCAAACAGTCTTGATGCAGGGAAAACAAAAACAACAACAACAACTTTTGTATTTCCAGCATCCGCAGTTTTTTTGTTTTTATCTCTGTGTTTAATTGATGCAGGGAGCTTGGCACAATTATCTCTGCCATTGCAACTGAACTCACTGGTATTGCTCTGCTCTTATACATGTGCTGGCATCACACACAATCTCAGCCACTTCTACTCTCAAGGACTTGCCTGATAACTCGAGGTGACTGAGATGTGGTCAGCCCCTGCATGAGAAGATAAATGTAAAGTCATGTGAAGCTTCTCCCTCCCTCCTTTATTATGATATAAGATTTAATTTGCAGAGTTTTTATTCATGTTCAGGAGTATGAGAACTACAGCCAAGTCCTGGTAATATAGTGAGAATCCAATGCCTTCATTCAAAAATAATTACACACACCTCCTTAAAATGTCTTGTAGGCTTAGTTAAGATACAGATCAGCCATTGTCTCAGTGAACAGCAGAACAGACTTGAGGGGCTGAATGGCCTAATCCTATTCCTATGCCTGTTGTGTTTACACGCACCCATGATGAGAAGATACCACCTGCTAGAGGTGGCACTTGATAACATTATTGAAGTGACTTCCCTGATTTTACTTCAAACGAAGCAAATATAAAATGCTGCTATTGTGATTTTCTGGTGTGTAAGTCCAATGTAGCTTCACTTAAACAATTCCAGTGTCACTCATTTGCCTACAATAAATTCACGCAGACGGACAAAAAGGCACACACAGAGATGCACACCAACGCACAGGCACACCATGTAACCAGAAGTAACGTGTTAGAGTGCACATGTGGTTATACCCATCTGTTATATCTTTTGCATGTATGCAGCTGTCTGTAGCTGTGTATCTGTATGCTGCTGTCTGAATGTGTGAACCTGTCTGTGTCTGCATGTTTGGTGGAAAGGTTTCCTCTGCAGGCTGTGTGGAAAATTTGTTTGTAAAGGATATGATACCAGTTTAATTGCGCATAGTTGTCAGGAGGCGATCTGGCTTGATGGGCCAAATGGCCTCTTGCTGCATGAACTCATTCTACAATGGTGTTTCTTTCTGAGATGGGTAATGGGTTTGGTGATGATGGGTTTGATTGCTCGAAAGTAAAAAAATCAAGACTTTAAAAAAAAATCTAAGCCTTAAGTGCCCGGAATCCAAACCACAAACAGAAAATGCTG
Organism: Carcharodon carcharias; assembly: GCF_017639515.1. Taxonomy (NCBI): domain Eukaryota; kingdom Metazoa; phylum Chordata; class Chondrichthyes; order Lamniformes; family Lamnidae; genus Carcharodon; species Carcharodon carcharias. Next base: position 8,532,704 of record NC_054475.1, on the reverse strand, counting down.
GAAATACAACAGCAAGTCCATCAGTGTGTGGAAACTCCAGTGAATGTTTAGGGTAGAGAACCTTCAGCTATCTGAATCAGCCACATAATTTTTACCCGACCTCTTCCCCTCAGGTGCTGATGGTCTTACGGCCGTTTTCCCAGGTATAAAGCCAAGTTTTAATCTTTAGGCCAATGTGACCTGGAGAAGGGCTGCAGCTAAAATCTAGATCCGAGTTACGATGAACTCGGTTAGGGAATCACTACAACATAACCCAAAAACTAATTCTAGGCGAGTGAGATTCAGCAACAGAAAGAAAAAAATGCTTGTCACCCCAACAGGCCTGGAATGTTAGTTATTGAAGAATGAGGCAAAAACTAAGGCTACATTCTGAAAGCACGTGAGTAGATTATTGTCTTGGTGCTCAGGCCAAGAGCTGGCATTACAGCCTAAGCACTTGTTATAGAACTTGCTGAAGTTTCATTTCTGTTGGTTTCTATAACGCATTCCCAATGCCCAGGCAGCAAGTTGATAATCTAACCCCCATGCTATTCTGGTCGGAGCTCAGTTGAAATAGATGAATAAACAGAGGGGCCAAAGAAGGAGCCCCATTGCCCCTTCAGAGGGTAACTGGTTGGGCAAGGGATAGGTATTCCAGAACTCCTTAATGCCAATACTTCATTTTTGAAGTTTTTCTTTGGAAAGTTGAGGATGTGGGCAGGATTTTTCGGCCTCACCAGCAGGGGGCATCGCCGTGGGCGGAATGGTCAAAATTTGGAGAGCGGCCAAAAGTCAATTGTCTTTTGGCTGCTCTCTAGATTTTCGTGTCCCACCTGCAACGATGCTCAGGGCTGGAAAATCCCAGCCTGTGAGAGCCTAAACAGCCTCTCACGTATAGACAAGGTAAGTGTTAATCCTCTTACCCTCTTAAAGCTTATATCCATTTGATATAATGGATATAAATCTTTCCTAATCTGGACTACCAAATTGCGACCTAGGGGAGATAACAGTTGGTTCTGCTGAGCTATTGTTTTGTAGTTTTATATTTGAGACACGGTAGAAGCAAGATTGGAGCAATTGGGATCATGTGCTGGGTTGACAAATATAAGTTTCTGGGCAATTCGTCATGCTTCACCTAAACTGAGGCTAAGAGGTTTGGTGTCCTCGGGTAGAATTGCCTGACAAAGTCATGAACTCGCAGGCTAAGAATAGGGTTAATGTGAAGATTCTAAACGAACGCAGTACCTGCAAAAATTAACCTCCTAGGAAATGTTTGTAAATCCAACGCTGGCGGGAAGCTTACTTAGCCTCTAATTAAACTCTAAATCTAACCTGATGCCTGGCATGAGAATGAGTGCAGAAGCACTCAGAAGTGGCTGGACGCTCTTCTGGAGGGTGAGTCTGTTCTACGAATGTGCGAGCCAGAGATAGCATGACAATTTGAAACTCCCCCCCAATCCCTTTTCTTTTTGCGCGTTCTTCCAACTGTTGGTTGTGAGAGGAGGGGAAGGGACTTCCTACAAAATCCTTCAGGTTCAACCTTGTTTGTCTTGTGCCATCAAATTTCAGATGGGAAGAATGCACTGCGATGGAAGGGTTTTAATGGATTTTCAAAGAGTAGTCCATCCTTGAAGGGGGCTGTGGTGTGGTTGGAAATTAGTTTCCACTTAAAATGGACAATTCCTGAAATGGAGAGCACTGTGCTTTCAAACCCCCAGTAACTGGCTTATCTGCTGTCCAACAATTCACCCTCTACCAAAGTGAATGGAAAATACTTAAAACAGGTCATTTCCATTTGTTTTCATGGAAACATTTTCCAGTGGTTTACTTTACGGTTTCTTTGAGGTTGAAGCCAACTTTCTACACAAGCCTAACAGTGCCTCCGGATGGAGCACCTATAACTCAAAGCTTCTAGCTCATCCCCTATGGGTTGCCAATCCTCCAGGATCACCCTGTAGTCTCCAGGAGTTAAACACCCAGGAGAGAAGCCATAGGGACATTTAAAGCAATTGGTGCAGTTTTCTCATTTCCTTTGAAAGCTGTTCGAGGTGCGGCTGATAAAAGCCTGTTCAAGGGGTGTGGAATATCACATGATGAAACTTCCAGGCACACACCCAGTCAGAGTTGGCAAACCTGATCTCCTTACAACCAGTTCCCAGAGAAGCGGTCCAGGCCTGGGATTAGGTTTTCAGCCTGTTCTCCAGCTGGAACTAGCATGATCTTTATTCATTCGTTCTGGGGATCTGAGTGTCATTGCCCAGCCCTAATTGGCTTGACAAGGTGGTGACCACAGTTCAGTGGCTTGCTGGGCCATTTCAGAGGGAAGTTAAGAGTCAACCATGTTGCTGTGGGTCAGGAATTACAGGTAGGCCAGACCAGGTAAAGAATGGCAGATTTCCTTCCCTGAAGGACATTAGTGAATCAGATGGGTTTTTAACCTCAATACAGTTGTTTTATTATCCTTAATAATAAGGCTAGCATTTTATTCCAGATTTAGTAAATTGAATTTAATTGTCACCAGCTGCCCTGTTAGGATTTGAGCTCTTGTCTCTGAAGCATTAGCTTAGGCCTCTGGATTGATAGTCCAAACTGTGCTACCATCCCCTTTTCATGTTGAAATGAAGAGAAGGTTTTCCCCCAAAGCAGGGGTTTATAACTCAATTAAATTATATCTTGAATCTCAAAAGCCAGGAATATTCCAAATGCTTGTTCTCGTTTTGCCTCGCCTATCGGTACGGTGCTTCACTATGTTAAACTCTGCTGGTTGACCTGACCTTTTATCTTTCCCTCTCACGGCCGAGGACCCCCCCTGCACCAGAAGTGGCTGCATTGTGCCTGTCTTGAATTTCTGCAGGATCTCAGCTAGGTATAATTTCCAGTTCTTCTAATTAACTGAGGCGATATTGAATCCAAATCAAAATTAACTACGAATCCTACCCGCAGAAATCACCGGCGTGCGTCGCAGTGTACAACAGCCTGAATCCTGTCTGACCACCCGGGGAAAATGAGTGCTGGCTTCAAAAAACGTGGCTGCTGCAAGGTCTCAAACTCAGGCGGTTAACGTCAAATTCAGGCTGTGATCAGTACCGACCACGGGTCATGATCATTGGAAGTAAGGGTCTGTCAGGCGTCCCAACGTGTGGCACGTATATGCTGGGATCCATTGCCCCCTTTCTCTCGTTCAAACTGTATTTACTTGGACTTCAGATAAAGGCAGGGCTGGATTTGACTGTGTTGCGCTTTCCATGATCAAATGGACTGTTGATGGTCAGGCTCCCATATGGATCATTTCAGCTAGGCACTGGAGAGCTGCCTGTGCTGGAGGAACCTGACGCCTGCCTCCTCCCCCAACTATGGTCCAGGCGACACAGAGTTTTGTACGATCCAGGACCCTGGTGTTCTGACCACACTGCCTAACATTTGCACCTAAAGGCACATGTGGACCTGTTAAGTGACGAGCGTTCCAAAGGTTTCATTGGAAGCTCAAGGAGTTTACAAATTTCATTGACTCTGACACCTTGTCCAAACTTTGCTGATATCAATAAACTGATTTTATTGGAATACCGAACCGTTCAGTCAACTTTTGGCGTTGCTTACCAACGTCCTTATATTTTTGAAGACTACAAATGTCTAAAGCTGCCCAGTGGATAGAGATGCATTTTTTTGAGGCATTTCATTAACATCTGACTCCAGTAGAAGCTGGACAAGTAATTCATGTGACAAGAAATGAGATACATTCAACATCCCATACCCTGTTGCATCTATTTATTCCTCAAGTTGATGCATTTTAATAAATGCATAATTTTGACAAATGTAATCATTCCGTAATTTTATGTTAATTTTGAAATTCATTTTTTTTTGATGAGAGTGTCCTTGTTCAGATGGTTCAGTGGGGTAAGTGCACAAGGGAAGACCCAGTGCTGAGGTGCCCAATCTCAGTAGAAAGCAAGCGACATGCAAAGTGACCCTGGACTTAGCAGAAAACCAGCCAGGGATCCTGCTACTGCTCTTGCTCCTGATCATTATGCAGTGACTCTTGCTCGAGCTGCGATTGGTTGGACTTCGGTTAAGGTCAAGGTTGAGCTTAACCCGTGTTCTGTGTCCCATGATCAAACAGGCCATCAGGGTCCAGGCTTCTGCATGGACATTTCAGGCACTGAAGAACTGTCCGTGCTGGGGATGTTGGATACCAACATGAGGGAGGTGCTGCTGACTGGAGATGGGGTGGTGGGGGGGGTACAAAATCCAGGTTAAAGAAATGGTTCTGAGTGAACATATTAACAATTACATGAAATAACATTATAAGAGGGAATTGTAATGTCTTCCCAATATGAGGGAGATGGGAGAGATCCCTGGCCTGAAGAAATACCATTTCACATTCTCCACTGAGCACTGAAATAATGGAACAGTGAAAAAATAAGAACGAGGTGAACGATTCAGGCTTAAATGTAATTACAAATTAAATGCAGTTACCAGAGAGAGAAACACAACTGGAGATTCACTTGTGAGTGGGTTTAATGATGATCTTGTCTGGGAGGTCATGTGAGAAGGACTGCTCCTCCATTTTACGACTTGCAGTCCGGGTGACCTGAAAGGGGCCACTAATAATGGCACTATTTGAGACGATTAGGGAATGAGGGCAGCCTGTGGCTGGCACTAAACCAGCTTAGCTGGATCCACGCATTCTGACATGGGGATGCCAGTCATGAGCCTCAGCCGGGCCACAGCATGAATTTTGTGGCTGTTGGAATGATGCCAATGAGCCCTCTGGAACACTTGTCACTTAATGGATCCAAATGTGAATTTAGGTGCAAATGCCAGGCATTGTGGATGCCCTGGGGTTGGCAATCTCTTGCCACAAGGGGTTCTTCCCTTTTGGTCCTTCCAGAACCCTCATTGGCAGTGCCTGCTGAAGACTCATTGTAGATCAGAGAAGAATATTGCTCAGCATTGATGCCAATCTCAAGTTGGTAGGAAATGTGATGCAAGCATGTAGGACAAAATGGGTTGTTACATTCTAGTTGTGGTTCTCTCCCAGTCTAATTTTCTTTCTCGAAGCAGTGGCTGGTTCTGTCTTGACATTGACGATTCTATTCCTATCTCTCCCACAGCTGATTGTAAACAGACAACCAGATGTTTTTCACAATAATGACTGCTCCGTTAATTGTCAGGCTGAGCATGCAGGCATCCGGACTTACTACTTGTGTGCGGAGAATAAGGCAGAGATGGAGGATTGGGTCAATGCAATGAATGCTGCAGCGAGCATACAGATCGTGCCCTTGAACAGGTATATCAGACCTGCAGGCAATGTGGCTGTGCTGCTCTGAACAGAGTCATTGCGCTCGTGTCGAAAATGAAGTGTGTTAGGAGTTTTGTGTTGGTGTTTATACATGCAAGTCAGGTTCAAAGGAACTACATCCAACCATGCCATCCCTTTCTTCCCTCAACCCCCCCATTGTCACACTGTCCTTTCCTGAAATATTTTTTATTCATTATCCGGTACTGGGCATTGCTGGCATAGCTGAATTTCCCCCTCTCCCCGTACAACTGAGTGATTTGCTAGACCACTTCTGAGGGCATTTAAGAGTTGGCAGGATTCTTTACCTAGAGGACATGAGTAAACCATTTTTGTTGTTTGATCGGCCTGATAGCTTCATGGTGATGCCCCTTAGTGATGCCAGCTCTTGAATTCCATTTTGTTCTTAACTGCAAACTGAAAGTGAATTCTCAAAATTGCCATGGTGAGATTTGAACTGGCGATCTACTGGATTTTCAGTCCAGGGCCTTGGGATTTTTAAAAAAAATTATTCTTTCATGGGATGTGGGCATCGCTGACAAGGCCAATATTTGTGGCCTGTCCCTAATTGCCCTTGAACTGAGAGGCTTGCTAGACCATTTCAGAGGGCAGCTAAGAGTCAACCACGTTACAGTGGGTCTGAAGTCACACGTAAACCAGATCAGATCAGGGTAGCAGATTTCTTTCCCAAAAGGACATGAGTGAACCAGATGTGTTTTTACAGCAATTAATGTTAATTTCTGAGACTCGCTTTCAATTCTAGATTTTAATTGGATTGAATTTAGATGCTGTGATGGGATTTGAACCTGTATCCCCAGAGTATTAGCCTGGATCCCTGTATTACTAGTCCAGGGACATAACCACCATCCCCACCCCACTTGGAGTAACTTAACCAATACAATATCATACCCATTCATTAAAGGTTGTACAACTGTAAGTACAGACAGTTGTGCTTGACTATCTTTGGGGGAGTCAGGTGGAAGTTTGTAGAACTCTTCCCCAAGTTAAATAAGTGGAAGCATAACCCTCGGTAGGGAAGATTGTACGTGATCTACGTCATCAGGTAGGCAGGAGGCTGCCGTCAATATTTTGTAGGGACTGTAGGGTTGAATAGGTGATACCTCATTCCCCTGTGCTCCTAACGTGTTGAAGTGAAAGGTCCTGGTTACAAAATACAGTCGGTCCAATTCAACAGACCATTAATTTGTCTATTTTCTGTTGTATTGGCAGCACTGGGATGAGTTATGAAATAAAACCTCCCTCGGAATCGAACCACACAAGCAATCATAAGCAACTAATTAAACCTGACTTGGAAAGGGTTAGAGATGAAGCGGATGGGTTTGAAAGATACAACAGGAAGAGCGAACAGAAGGACTCTAGCAACGAGCCGGTGGCCAAGGTTAATGGTGTGACGGTGCAGGAAGCACCTTTTGACCCCAGCAGCCCTGGTCCAGAGCTGAGAACTCACCCAGGATATGAGAGGTCTGAACAACCTAATGGACACAGCTGGCAGCATGCCTCCCCTGGTAGGCCTAGTGAAGAGTATTTGCAACAGGATGGGGTAAATACGGTACATCGACGGGGCTTTGTCCCACGTACTAACACTGAGAAAATGGCACAGCGTCAGTCCTCACTGACCCACTTACAGCAGTGGGTTAACATGCGCAGGTCTGCACCACCACAGGACGAACCGAGAAGGTGAGAGGACTGTATCTGTAAATCTACTTTAATTTTTATCCATTCACAGGATGTGGATTTCATTGGCGAGGGCAGCATTTGTTCATCATTCCTAACTGCCCCCCTGAGAAGGTGGTGGTGAGCCATTGCTTCAGTCCATTGTGATGGCTTCAGTGGCTTGCTAGGTCCACTACCTTGCTATTTGGAGTCACGTATAGGCCAGGCCAGGTAACGAAAGACTATTTCCTTCCCTGAAACCTGTTAGCGAACAAATGGATTTTTACAGCAACCGTTGGTTTCGTGGTGACCAGTCATGACCCTGGCTTTTTATTCCAGATTTATTTAACTAACTAAATTTTAAATTCCTTGTCTGCTGTGATGGTACTTGTCCCCTCATCCCGTCATCATTAGTCTAGATCTCTGGATTACTAGCCCCGTAATGTAATCATTATGCCACTTTACTTGCTGTGCCGACATATGTCACATGCACTGTAAAAACCAATATATCACTTCTTTTTTATGCTTTCCTTTCAATAAAGGTCCTATACATTTTGAAAAAAGAAAATTTAATTTATATAGTTCTTTTCATCACTGCAGGATGTCTTAAACGTGCTTTACAACAGTGAAGTGCTTTTGTAGTACAGTTACTGTTGTAACGTAGGAAGTGCAGCAATCAATTTGCACACAGAAAGCTTTCATAAATATGATAATGACCAGGTTATCTGATTCAGCGATGTGGTTGTTTTACTCTAGGAGGTCTGTTGGCAAAGGATAGAAACTGGAGCCAATCCTTACAGACTTATATATTTATTTACAGAATTACATATTACAAGCATACACCTCCTAACTCAGCAACCACAGTTATGGTCTGTGTCTATTTATAGGGAGATCAAGTATATTCCTAGTTAATGCCCGCCACCTGTGTACAATTCAACACAATTAATATACAGTGGTTGAGAGATCAATATGGAGAACCCTCTTTCTATTCTTTGATTAGTGTTGTGGAATCTTTTACATCTATCTGAGATTTGACCTCAAGCCACATGAGGAGATATTAAGACAGGCGACCATAAGCTTGGTCGAAGAGTTAGGTGTTATGGAGTGTCTTGAGGGAGGACAGAGAGGTAGAATGTCAGAGAAGAAAGGAATTCCAGAGCTTGGAGCCTAGACGATTGATGGGACACAGAATGCTTTGCCAGAAACAATGTTCAAAATAGAATCTGCTGTCACCTATTAAAAAGGAAGTGGTCACACATAATATAGAATTACATAAAGTTTCACAACACAGAAACAGACCATTCAGGCCAGCAGGCCAATGCCAGTGTCTGTGCTCCACATGAATCCCCTCCCACCCTACCATCTAACTTGATCAGCATAACATTTCATTCCTTTCTCCATCAGAACTAATCCTTAAATGCATCAATATTCCTCACCTCAATCATTGTGGTGGGAGGTTCCACATTCTAACCACTCCCTGGGTAAAGAAATTTCTCCTGATTTCGTTATTTGATTTATTAGTGATTATCTTATATTTATGTCCCTTAGTTTTAGACTGCCACACAAGTGGAAACATCTCCTTTATGTCGACCCTATAAAACACTCCAACGTTTCAAAGACCCCTATTAGGCCTCCCATCGACCTTCTCTTTTCTAGCGAAAAGAGTCGCAGCCCGTTCATTCTTTTCTGATAGTTATAACCTCTCCGTTCTGTAGCATCCTTATAAATCTTTTTTGTACTTTCTCCGGTGCCTCCAAATCATCTTTCTTAATACGGAGACCAGAACTAAGCACGGTACTCCAGGGCCCGGATGTTCAGCTTGGCGTGTGGGTATGTGCCCAACACACCTGAGCGTGAAATAGCACAAGGGTTGCGTCGAGCGAGCGTCCCAACGTCATCGCGATGTCGCGCAATATTTCGGGCGGGAGGCAGGTGGGTGGGCGCAAGAGCAGGCAGCTCGCCTGCCGACAATTCAGAGGCCTATTCAGTCCCTGAAGCAGGTGGTTAAGTAGAATTTTTCGTTGCCAGTCCAACCTTACGGTTAGCGGGTGGGCGAATAGGCCAGGCGGCCTTTGCATTTTTTGCGAAACCTCATCCACCGGCAGGGTGAGTTTTCCAACAGCGAATTAAAAAAAAAACCTTTTTTTTAAACTCATTTTTAACACGTCCCTCTCCGTGTGACTGAGTCACGTGTGGGGGACGTGTTTTATATTCATCGTAGATTTTTCATTTTTCATTATAAAAATCTTCGGCCCCCTGAGGCAGCTCTGTGCCTTCGGGGAGCTTTTCAGTGAGCTCTCCACCCCCCGCCCCCTCCCCCCCACCGGCCCATGCACAAACTTGAGTGCTCGCCCTCCTCCCGCCAACCCCCCACCCCACCCCACCCCGGCAGCGCTGAGGCTCCCAGTGCCCATTTCACACTGGCTGCCCATTAATTGGCATGAAATCACGGTCAGGGCCCGATCGCGGGAGGTGGACCACTGCATGGCCGCACTGTGGCCTGCTTGCCACGTCCACCCAACGAGGGGAAGATCCTGCCCCAAATGTGGTCTAACGAAAATTCTACATACGTTCAACATGACCTCTCTGCTTTCCAATTCTGTCCCTTTAGAAATAAACTCCATTTTTTTCTTTTTTGCACTCATAGCCCTTTATTGCCTCCTCATGTTGGGAATATGATTTAAGGGTCACCGTGCGCAGTAAGATGCTCAGAGGCTGACTTAAAAGGTTCTGAAGAAGGTTTCATGCACTAGAATTGCTGAAAAATCTGGCTGCACAGCCCAACCTGTTTTAGTGGCAGTGTCTGGTTATGCTCCTTGAGTGATGACAAAAAAGCCAAACACCCCCCCCAGAGAGGAGGCCAAATACATGAAATACCAGGTAGAGCGGTTCATCTGGTGGAACCTGAACCAGTTGGATGAGGTAGGTCAGTCACTGGACACCCTGGATAATTAGCTGACCGCAGTCGAGGCGGTTGAGCAGTGGTGGTGGTGGTGGTGGAGTGTTAAGGACATACAATGGAGCTCGGCGCCCCTAGCATAGGCAAGGGAAAGCTGTCTTGTGCTCTCATTTCTGACTGCTATCCAGCATGCTGTGCAGTGAGTGCATGTGGGGATTGAGAGAAGATGGACTTGGGATCTCCCATGATGCCCTCATGATTGAATGACCTGCCAACCCAATTGGCAGAAACAGATGTCATTGCTAATGGTATATTAACTATATTGTTAAGATACACTGGTGAAGGGCATTGTTTAATTAACTACTTAGAGCACTTATAAAGAGAGACTGCTGCGACAAAGGGTTGTTGGTTGGTAGGAAGCAGACATATGTACTGCTGCGTTCTGTGAGTAAACCCAGTATCCAGAAAAGTGTTAGTGTCTAGTTTCATACTTCAACTGGCTTGAAATTGATTTAGCAATGAAAGGAAATATTTCTGTCCATGCCACGGTTATTACAAAGAAGTTCTATATTGGTTAGCTTGTGGCCCTGATGGTATTTCTTTCCTTCAGCTCTCAGGTGTATCACACTCCAACCAGAGATGTGCCAGAATATTATAGACTGTTATCACCCTATTACCAAGAGGAGTACCCCCAGTTCACTCAACCTGGTGGTCGTCCAGACAGCATTTGCTCCGTACCAGCCTATGACAGAATGACAGCACGGTGGTCGATCGACGAGCGACAGTCAGCATTTCTGCCAAGGGACTGGCAGGACCGGCGGGCATACAGCGGGCAGGGCTCGCCCGTGTGGCACGGTGCGCAGCAGGCGTACGCCCACGAGGTCGATGGCGTCACTGGCACGATGCGGAGGTTGTCCCTCCAGCCCCGTTCACGCTCTGTGCCACGCTCGCCATCCCAGGGTCCGCTCGTGGTGAACCATGTCTACTCTCCGGTGAGGTCTCCGAGTGCCCGGTTTGAGAGGTTGCCGCCGCGAAGGGATGAAGCGTTTGGCCACCCAGCGTACACGCTGCGACGGTCTCGCAGTGCGAAGGTAACCGTTTTTTTTTTTACAGTGCGCACGCTTTCAACCGTCTGGTTGATTGTATGCAGAGTAAGAATGCGGAACTTGCTCACCATGTTCTTGTTTTTAATTCATTTGTGGGATGTGGGCATTGCTGGCAAGGCCGGTATTTATGAGCCATCCCTAATTGCCCCTGAGAAGGTCATGTTGAGTTGCATTCTTGAACTGCTATTGTCAATATGTGGTGTAGATACAGCCACAGCAGAGGGAACTTCAGAATTTTGACCCAGTGATGCTGATGTAGTTCCATGTCAGGATGGTGTGTGACTTGGGGGTGGTGGTGTTCCCATGCATTTGCTGCCGTTGTCTTTCCAAACGGTAGAGATCACAGGTTTAGAAGGTGCTGTCTACCTTGGTGAGTTGCTGCCGTCCACCTTACAGATGGCACACACTGCTTCCAGTGTGCATCAGTGGTGGGGAGAGTGAATGCCCAAGGTGGTGGATGGGGTTGCACTCAAGCGGGCTGCTTTGTCCTGGATGGTGCCGAGCTTCTTGAGTATTATTGGAGCTGCACCCATCCAGGCAAGTGAAGAGTATTCCATCCAACTCCTGACTTGTGCCTTGTGGATGGTGGACAAACTGGAGAGTCAGATGGTGGGTAACTCACCTTTGAAATCCCAGTCTTTGATCTGCCCTTGTGACCACAGTATTTGTGGAACAGTTGAGGTGAAGGACCTAGATGTATTTAAGGAGAAATTAGATAAGTACATGAGGCAGAAAGGATTAGAAGGATATGAGAAGTGGGTGAAGTGGAGTACAGGGGGAAGAAGCTCATGGAGCATAAGGACCAATTTTTTATCCTTTCATGGGATGCAAGTGTTGTTGGCAAGGCCAGCATTTATTGCTCATACCTAATTGCCTTTGAGCAGTTAAACCAGTTGGCTGAAGGGTTATTTCAGTGCTATAAATTCTTTGCTGTCTACGGTAAATGTTTGTTTTCACTCAGAAAGTTTAAACTATCCAGTAATTTGAAATTAGGCACTGAAACAGCACAGGAAGTTTTTAGAAAGATATTCATTCACTTATATAGCAACCTTTCACAGCCTCAACATTTACTGCTGATGAAGTTCCTTTGAAGTGCAGTCACTGCTGTACAAACATGTTGTACAGCCAATTTGAGCACAGCAAGGTCCCACAAACAGCAATGGGATAGTAACCAGATAATCTGTTTGTAATAATGTTAGTTGAGGGATTGGCCAAGACACTGGAGAAACATTGCTGCTCTTTTTCAGATTAGTGCCATGTGATCTTTTATGTCCACCTGAGAGGGCAGGCAGAGCTTTGATTTAATATCTATAAGATGGCACCTCTGACAGTGCAGCACTCTTTCAGTACTGCACTGGTGTATTAGGCTCGGTTCTGCGCTCAATTCTCTGATGGGACTTAAGCCCACAATCTTCTGACTCAATCAAGACTGATCCCAACTGAAATATGGTCGACACCATTTTGCATGATTTCAATTCAAATCAATACACAATTCAAACGTCTACACAGCTTCATTTTAATTATATGTTGATTTGAACCGAAAGATGCCTTTAGGGAAAGCTAGTGGAAAGTTGGATAGAGGGATTGGAAGTTAAGAGTTAGCAGCATCTGCTAGCTTGGAACATGAGTGTTGTCCTGCCAAAGAGGCACCATAAAGGCCCATACGTTAGGGAGCCACTGGAGTTACAGAATTAAATAAATTTGTGTATTTCAGTTTACCCTTTTAAGATTAAGAAGTGAAGCGATAAAATCCAGGCAGGTTGATCATTGTGGCAGACGGTGAATGCAAGTTCAAGATTAAGAAGTTAAATGTAGGAAGGAAAATCAGGTTGGAAATTTTTCCAACGCTCCCACTTATATGTTACCTTTAACATCGAGACAAGCATCACAAAGTACTTTTCGTTCAAAGGTTGCAGAATAAGTTACCAGGGAAGAAGATTGAAGTGAGCAGTACTATGGGGTTTGGGACAATTAGTGTGACTCTGGGGAGAAAAGGGATATGATGGGGAGGGGATACAACAGGAAGGAATACAATGGGAAGGTTCAACAATTAAAAAGGAGTGTGTTTGTTGGACCAAGTGACTTTTTCATCTTCATAAACATCTTAATATTACTTAGGAATATAGGAACAGGAGGAAGCCATTTAACTCCTCAAGCCTGTTTCGCTATTCCATGAGATCATGGCTGATCTGTGACCTGACTTCATTCTCCTCCTTTTTCCCCACATCCCTTAATACCTTTGAGTAACAAAAATCTGCCAATCTCAGTTTTAAAATTAGCAATTGACCTAGCGCCGATTGCCAATCGCGGAAGAGAGTTCCAAACTTCTACCTCCCTATGTGTGTTGAAGTGATTCCTAACTTCACTTCTGAAAGGTCTTAATCTAGTTTCTTTTTTTCACTATGCCCCTAAGTCTTGGACTCCCGACAGGCGGACATAGTTTCTCTCTATCTACCCGATCTGTTTCCCTTAGTATCCTGAAACTTTAATCAAATCGCCCTTAAACTTCTAAGTTCCAGGGTGTACAACCCTGTTTTGTGTAATTTGTGATCATTTAACCCTTGGGATCCGGGTATCATTATAGTAAATTTACATGGTACTCCCTCCAAAGTCAACGTATCTGTCTTAGGGTGAGGTGCCCGGAACTGCTCACAGTTCTCCAGAGGCTGGATTTAATGGAATGCCAGGGTCCCTGCTCTCCCGGCGAAAAAGTCAGGGGTGAACTCTCCAGGTATTTAACGCTCAGACAGGTGACAGCCCCTGCCCTGTGGTTCTGATGACTCTGGGTAAGTGGTACATTTGCAGCTTGTGACAGCATCACCACCATACAGGCATTTAAAAAAAAAGAGGATTAAAGAAACTATAAGAATCACAAAATCATCTGGCGACTTTGTTGTATAGTTTTATCAAGATTCTATTTGCAGCTTGAAGCATAGTTAACTACAGTGGCTTTTGCATTTCTATAGCGACTTCACAGGAGTTGGATAGGCCTTGCTGAGGACATTGGACCCGCTATAAACATAATCCAACTCTAACTGGGACCAGTTTTAATAAAAGTTGTCCTCTTTGTTTCCAGCAATACGACTATTCTGGAGACAGGAGACTGTCCGGGCTGTACCCATGCCACTTCGCTGCCTCTCACTCAATGCAGGACAGAATGGTACGTTCCTAACTGATGTGCAATGTAAATTCAGTTGGATTAAGGCTAGAAGGATTTGATAAGCAAATCTGTGTCTTCAAGGAAGGCGATCGCGTGGAATCATTATGCTTGCTTCAAAAATCCAGTAACTTCTAAAATCCCCTAGCTTTGCTAAATCTCAACCACGCTAATTTTGGCTGTAAAAACACCTTTTTTTCTGCTGGCTTATCTTCCAACCAGTTCCAGCCTGGAAGCTCCCAAAGATGGCTTCTGTTGCTAATTCCCACTTTCGAACAGTGGAAAAGGTGACAGTTCTCACCTTCAGGTGATAGCCCTTGGCTCCAGATTTCTAGCTGAAGGACCATTGGCAACCAGGCCTACCAGATCCTGGAACCCAACGACCTCATATGGCGGGCTCCTTCAACAGCACCATCCAAACCCACGATCTTTACCACCTAGAAGGACAAGGACAGCAGGTGTGTGGAAGCACCACCACCACCTGCAAGTTCCCTGCCAAGTCATTATCTTGGCTTGGAAATACATCACTGTTACTTCACTGATGCTGGGTCAAAACCCTGAAATTCCTCCCCTAGCAGCACTGCAGGGCTACCTCGACCATGTGGCCTGCAGCTGTTCAGGAAGGCAGCTCATCACCACCTTGTCAAGGGCAATTAGGAAGGGGCAATAAATACTGGCCTAGCCAGTGATGCTCACATCCCATGAACAAGTGGGGGAAGAAAAGGGACTCTTACGGGGCATAGACCCGAACAAGGACCTGTTGGGCCCCCTTGCCCACTTTGTGCTGTAAATTCTATGTAATTCTCACCCAGCGGGAATTGCCCACCAACGGGGGGCATCATGAACCTCTTTTCCTTTAGAGCAATGAGCTTAATCCCTGTTGGACTGGCTGAAAACTCAGAACATCAACTTCCTGTCTGAAGACAATGTGCAGTGAAATGGTCATTCTGTTATTTATCCATCTCAGGGCTAGTGGGTGGTTTATTATTTTTGTTGAAAAACTGTAGTCCATTCGAGTTACTCCTTCAACCTCACAACCGGGGCAAAGTTTGGAAGTCACACAAATTTACTGTTTACCAGTTTCTACCATGCCAATGGTAGCACAGGCAGAAGAACATATGTACAATAGTTGCTAAGATCCACTGTCCTCTTTGATTAGTCCCATCTGACCTCCCTCAGAGCCCTGGCGATTACCTCCACTGTTTGTACTTTAAGGGAGAGAAATTGCCAGTGCGTTAGTATGCCACCATTGCTGGGTCAAAGGTAAGGTTGCCACTGACCATTACTGTCCCCGCTGCCAGCAGTATATGTACTGCTGGGCATTCTATCCTGGTCCGTGCAGTGAATGACACCCTTGCAGTTTGTCAAACCTGCCTAAAACAGTGTTTAAAGGGCAGTAAAGCACTGCGGAGTGGCTGCGAGACATTTCCTACTGTAGAGTCACACAGAATTAGCACAATAGCCTGTTTTTGATGTAGTTTACAATGTGAATTGCAACCACATTGCTGTGGGTCTGGAGTCACGTATGGAACAGACCAGGTAAGGAAGATAGATTTCCTCTCCTGAGGGACATCAGTAAAGCAAATGCATTTTTATGACAATCCAGTAGTTCTGTGATAATGGGACTAGCATTTTATTCCAGTTTTAGTAGTTAATTGAATTGAAAACCCTCCAGCTGCCATAGTGGATCTGAATTCATGTCTCCAAAGTATTAGTCCGCGCCCCTGAATTACCATTCCAGTAACATTGCCACAATGCTATCATTCCCTCCATTTTACATGTTTATATTGCATCTTTTCACATAGAAAGATGTCCTAAGGCCCTTCACAGAGGAAAAACAGTTGGCAAACATCTAGAGCAAGTTTTGGAGAAATGAGTGGAAACATAGTTGAAGAGAGAGGTTTTGAGGAGCCCCTCTGGAGGGAGAATTCACAAGGTTTAGGGAATGTGTTACAGATTGGGGCATTGATGGCGATGTGGGAATTGAAGCGGTTAAAGTGGTGAAGTGGACAGATGTGGCATCGGAGAACCAGAGTACAGGGACCGCGAGAGATTGATCCGGCAGAGCTTGGAAAGGTCATTGAGCATGAGGATTTTGACTTTGAAGTGTTGAGCAGCAGGGAGCCAATAGAAGCCAGTGAGATTGTGTGTGACGGGGGGACAGGACTTGGTGCAGGACATGATGCTGGGTGGCAGAGTTCTAGACAAGTTGCAGACTTGGTCTGTTTTATGTCTTGAGTCCATGGGTTCACGAGTCAAGTAAACTCGAATTGCACACCTTCATAGAAACTAGGAGCAGGAGTAGGCCATTCAGCCCTTCAAGCCTGTTCAGTATGATCATGGCTGATCCTCTATCTCAACACCATATTCCCGCTTTCTCTCCATACCCCTAATATCCAAAAATGTATCAATTTCTTTCTTGAATATACTCAGTGACCTGGCCTCGACAGCCTTCTGTGGTAGAGAATTCCACAGGTTGACCACCCTCTGAGTGAAGAAATATTTGCTCATCTCAGTCCTGAATGGCCTGCCTGGTATTGTGAGACTGTGGCCCCTGGTTCTAGACTCCACAACCAGGTGGAACATCCTCCCTGCAGCCAGCCTATCTAGCCCTGTTAGAATTTTATACGTTTCAATCAGATTCCCTCTTAATCGTCCAAACTCTAGTGAATACAGGCCCAGTCGAACCAATGTCTCCTCATACAACAGTCCTGCCATCCCCGGTATCAGCCTAGCGAACCTTCGCTGCACTCCCTCTATAGTAAGTACATCCTTTCTTAGGCTGGGAGACCAAAACTGCATGCAATACTCCAGGTGTGGTCTCACCAAGGCCCTGTATAACTGCAGTAAGACACCCCTACTTCTGAACTCAAATCCTCTTGCAATGAAGGCCAAAATACCAGTTGCATTTTTAATTGCTTGCTGCACCTGCCTATTTACTTTCATTGACTTTTTTTTAATTCATTCATGGGATGTGGGCTTCGCTGGCTGGGCCAGCATTTATTGTCCATCCCTGGTTGCCCTTGAGAAGGTGCTGGTGAGCTGCTTTCTTGAACCGCTGCTGTCCATGTAGTGTAGGTCCACCCACAGTGCTGTTAGGAAGGGAGTTCCAGGATTTTGACCCAGTGACAGTGAAGGAACGGCGCTATATTTCCAAGTCAGGATGGTGAGTTACTTGGACGGGAACCTCCAGGCGGTGGTGTTCCCATCTATCTGCTGCCCTTGTCCTTCTAGGTGGTTGTGGTGTACAAGGACATCCAGATCCCTTTGTACATCCACATTTCCCAATATGCCACTATTTGAATAATACTCTGACTTTCTGCTTTTCACACTGAAGCGCATAACTTCACATTTATCCACATTATACTGCACCTGCCATGTGTTTGCCCACACACACTTATCTAAATCACCTTGAAGCCTCCTTGCATCCTCCTCACAACTCTCAACCCCGCCCAGTTTTGTGTTATCAGCAAATTTGGAAATATTGCATTTGATTCCCTCATCCGAGTCATTTATATATATCGTGAATACACTTATTAGTTGATGCTTGCTAATCAGTAATGGAGAGAGACCAACATAAGAACAAATTGTGATTGTTTATTGCAACAGAGGGCAGAGCACTAAATCCTTGCGTGCTCCCCAAACCACCTCCAGCTCAAGACTTGCATTTAGCCAGTAGCCCCTTTGTATATTGATTGGTCAGTACTGTCACATGGTTAGTCCGCTTGCATTCTCTTAAAGGTACATGGTATTCCACTTCACCACAATCTGTAACTGAAATCAGATTTAATTAGTCCAATTATATTTAATTACCAGGATTGAAAAAGCCAGTGAAAGCTCAAATTTCTTTAGTCTGTCTATGCTGCAGTCGGTGTTTGATGGAATTCGCAGTGTTAAAAACTGGCAGTTGCAGTTTAAGAACATCTCTGGCAGCAGTGCAGACATTAGTTACGTGGGCAGATTTTTGTGCATGGAGGAGTTGTGGTGAGCTTGGGCAGGCTTGGAGAATACTTTCATGCCTTGAGGAGTGAAAAACTCCTTTGTGAACTTGGCAATTGTCACGTCGCATGGTAATTAGTGGTTAATCTGCATCTGAAATTTACTTCTGATCTCCATGCTGTGTGACTTGCATTATTAGTGGTCGCAGTTCTAACTTGAAGACTGCTGTCTGCAGCTACAATGCACTGCTGTTTTCTACTGTGCTGTGTCAACTGATCCTAAACTAAGGTGATTGTTGGGCCACTTCAATTAATCTCAGTGTCCCTCGGCTAGGGTGTGGGAGGGAATAATCAGCCAACTGGTGATAGTTAGCCAGTGATTCCTGTTGGGAAATAAATCTGTGTGTCTGTGAGTCCAGAGAGGATAGGATTGGGCTCAACCAGAGGTCATCTGCAGGCGCTCAGCCCTGCTGACATCCAGTGTCTAGATTTACAGCTGAAGGAAGAACAGATATTTGGAAAGTGTTGTGAGTATCTGTGGAACCATACCCCAATGAGAACCAGGGCTTGGGGATAATCTGGACATTCTCTCACTACATCCTTGTACATCAGCTTGCCTGCTTAGATTTCTATCTGCTCTGCTGTATTCAATGTAGAACTGCATACTCATCATTTTCCTCCTGTTTATCCAACTCTCTTGACTTCAGTTATAGAGCCTGCTAGTGTCTACGTTATAGCCTTGTAATCAATCCCTACTGGGTGCTTTAATCTGGCCACAGCTCCCTAAACTCTGCATGTTGTAGATTTAGTACTGTATCTGAGATATTAGTTTGTGGGTCAAGATTGTCCCTTCGACCATTAAATATCAGTTTGGACAATGGGATCAATTCAGTTTCCCATCAAAGACTTGCCTTCTGAAGTCTTTTGTATTTGCAGTAAATGTAACAATTAGATTTAGGACAACCCCTGTACAGCACCACTTTGAAATGGTCAAACTGCTCATGAGAAGGATTGTTCAGTCCAGTAGTCTGCCTTATTTACTATATCTTGTCTGGAGTAACACAGTTTATAGCTGGGCCCTTTTAGAGTCTCTAATCGTCTGTTTCTTTCCTGTTGACTAACTCTTTGCTTCCTTCTTCGTTCTGTGCTGTCTAACTCTGCGACTCCTTTCTCCTGTGATGTGGCAGGATGAAATTCTAGACCTTCAGTTACAAAGGAAGCTAGAATTTTTGGACCAACAGGTGGGACTCGATGTGCTAAAGTGTCCTGGTGTCTGTTCCCATCGGTCAAAGGTGAAGTGACAAGGTTGTGAGTTGGGCCTAACTCTTGAGTGTGGACCATGTGAGCAAAGAGTTTAAGTCAATGGTTCTTTAAGATCATGAGAAACAACAATCATTGAATCAGAGAGTGGTACACCATAGAAGGAGATCATTTGGCCCAATGTGTATCTGCTGGCAATTAATTGAATGACTTTAAAAATATTCAACATCTTCTCATAATATAGGTTGTTATAAACAATGACATAACAGAGAACCAGTTTAGATGGAAATAATCCAAGAGCAGGTTAGGATGTGTTTAGTTATGTATATTTGTACAACATAGCTGAGATTACTGAACAAAGACATTGAAATCATTCATTTAGCATAATAATTAACAGATTGGCATTGCAAAGGATAAAACAAGCCCTGAGCTTGTTAATAGTAGAATTATATTTACCTGTTTGATGTGGAGAGAGCCTTTGACCAATGGTAGTATTCCTGCCTCTGAGTCAGAAGGTGGAAGGTTCAAACCCCACTCCAGGCAGTCCTGGCCTGTGCTTCTGAACCCTGGGTTCACATCCAGCTGGTTACTTGTGAATGTGAGTGCCCAACCCCTCAGCATTTGGGTTGTAGGTGTCCACAAAGCCTGCCTGCCATATAGAACTAACCACCCTATCAGCTGCTATAAAGATGGTGATGGTCATGGAAGGATGTTACTGTGGCTTTGTCAGCCCATGAACACTCCGCTGTTCTCCATTGAAAGAAAGTAAAGATACAAAACAACAGCAACATGTATGATGAAGTACAGTGTTATGATTGAATTGTATACCTCGGCACGATGTAAGGAGGCTCATGACATGACATACTCCAGGAGACTATGTTGTAGCATTTTTCGAATGGAACAAGCTAATTAAAGGGGATTACTCAACAGGGACCAAACCCACATCAAAAAGCATGGTAATAAGAAGGCCCTAAAAATATTAAAGAGATTTCTTTAGCAAGGGACAAACCATATCAAAGAGTTTTTCCTCCAGCGAGATGATTCACATCAGAGTGCTTGCATCTTTGAAGGGCAAATCATGTTAGAGCTAAGTCTAAATATTTGACTACTAAATGATGTAATTGTAACTGGTGGTAATAATGGGAATTACATTTAGTAGCATGGCCCTCACTGTCTCCAAGAATGTGGCAAACCTTGATACTTCTCCATTGAGTGTTTATTTGTTTCTGTCTTTGCTGCCAGCCTGGTAATGCACTGTCTGGAGTGCTTCGGTCTCATTAAAGTTCCTGTCATTTGTCATTGAATAAGTTTGCATAAATCTTGCCAAAAGCCCTGCAGACAATTGGATAGAATGTGATAGACACCCCTCCATTTTTGCAGTCGCTCCGGAATGCTCCACCCTTGTTTAATTTCTGTAAATTGCCTGCTTTCTCGTCTGTGACCCTGTTCATTTTGGACAACTGCTGCTGTGACACCTCAAAGGCAGCACACAATTGTGTGGCGTTCGGTGGCTGCTCACGATTGTGTGACCGAAATTATCACTAACATGGAAAGCTGAGCAGGCCTGGTGGAGTGGGGGTGGGGGTCTTTTCTCTAGAAAAGAGAAGTCTGATGGGCGACCCAATAGATATCTTTAAAATTATGAAATGGGGTTCGATGGAGTAGATGTAATGAAGATCTTTCCACTTAGGGAGGAGTACAAAATTAGTGACCATAAATAGAAAGTGGTCACGATCAAATTCAATCGGGAATTCACGTGAATCTTCTTTACTCAGAGAGTGAGTGGTTTGAATGTTGAACCCGCCAATACATGGACTAATTCCGACAACAGTATAGGTGCATTTGAGGGCAAGGTAGATAAACACCTGAGGGAGAAAGGAATAGAAGGACATGTTGACTGGTTAAGGTGAAGTAGGATGAGAGGAAGCTAATGTGGTGCATAGACCAGTTAGAATTTAGACCACTGAAATAGGTTATTCAGCCCACATAATAAATGGCTGAAGCAATGTCATGTTTTGGAAAGTAGTTTTTAATTGGCCCTTAATTGGTGTTTGAAGGTCCTGAGGTCATGACCGAGGTCAAGAGGCCCCAGCCAATCCATGTTGACCTTTGAAAAATTGGCTAATGCTTATGAGCTGAAACTTGCTCCACGAAAGCTTACCTTAAGGCTACAAATCGAAGGAAACACAGTTCACAGTCTATAAAGGATGACCTCAAGTTATTTACGGAGTGGCTGCAGGTTTACAATGACTCTGTAATCTCTGGCTCAATATTTTACTGTCATGAGTTGCAGCCATTGTCACTTCCATTAAACCAGAATTTACATGACATTCTTGCAGTGACTCTAAACTCATGGTTCACTCTGAATGTGAGTGCTGCCGGATATTTTGTTATGTGTTACTACTGTAGATGTACTGCATGCCAAACACATTTATGAAGTGACGTTCTTGCTATATGTCCACAAGAAGGTGTGTGCTTAAAGTGAATGTTATGTCTGACTCATTCACGGCTCTGAAATCAGATTACATATTTGATAACACTACCAAAATTCCTAAAGTGCCACTGTTTTGTAAATGCTGAACTGTTGATTAGAACGGTGAACTAAGCCACCATCTTCCCTATTGACTAACTTATGTTGTTCAATCCCTGCCACTGTAAGGCTATTAACTAATAGAATTTTTTGAGCGGAACCTGGGCTGACAACTGGCAAGTTTTTATTCACTTACTGATTTCCAACTCAGCCCCATTGATTTTGTAGTTCAGAATCAGTTTGTTGCCTGCTGTCAAACTCTGTAGCACTGCACATGGATGTGATATATTTATCCCTTAATGCGAGCACCTTTCTTCAAATTTCAATCAATAACCTCCATAAAAAAGACTCGCATTTATGTAGCACCTTATCATATTTAATATATGTCTCAAAGAATAGAATTGTACAGTATAGAAGGAGGCCATTTGGCCAATTGTGACTCCACTGCTCTTCGCAAGAGCTATCCGTTAGTCCCACTCCTCTGGTCTTTCCCTGTAGCCCTAGAAAATATTTCCCTTAGCGTTTAACTAATTTTTTTACAAAAGTTATCATTGAACCGGTTTCCACTACCCTTTCAGGCAGCTCATTCCAGATCATAAAAAAAAATCACTCCTCATCTTCCCCCCATTGCTTTGTTATTGTTCTCAGCTTATCAAACCCTGATTGGTTAGGGTCAAGCTGTTTGGTTTAAATTTCAAACAATGCTTGGCAGTTAACTGTCAGTCATCATCACTGGTGCATACTCCATAGTAATGCCTCGACCAATTAGAGTCCACTTGCCAAACAACCAGCACTCTCTTCACATATATTATAAATTGTTGTTTACCCCTTATATTGGTATTCTTGCGAAGTGTCCTGATGAGTGCAAGATGAAAAGCTTCGACATGTTTCTTTTTTCAGCAATAGACTCATAGACGCTGACAGCACAGAATGAGGCCATTCGACCCATTGCATCTGCGCCAGTCAACAAAGCTCTGACTAGACTAATCCCATTTTCCAGTGCTTGGCCCATAGCCCTGGGGGCTATGGCAATGCAAGTGAATATCTAAATACTTCTTAAATGTTATGAGAGCTTCTGACTCAACCACCCTTTCAGGCAGTGAGTTCCAGACTCCCACCACCCTCTGGGTGAAAAATTCCTCCTCAACTCGCCTCTTAGCCTTCTACCTCTTACCTTAAATCTATGCCCCCTGGTTATTGACCTCTCTACTAATGGAAAAAGTGCCTTCCTTTCTACCCTATCTATGCCCCTCATAATGTTATACACCTCTATCAGGTCCCCTCTCAATCTTTGTTGTTCCAAGGAAAACAACCCCAGCCAAACGAATCTTTCCTCATAGCTTAGACCCTCCAGCCCTGGCAGCATCCTGGTGAATCTCCTCTGCACCCTCCCCAGTGCAATCACATCCTTCCTATAGTGTGGCGACCAGAACTGCACGCAGTACTCCAGTTGTGGCCTAACCACAATATTTTATACAGTTCCAGCATAACCTCCCTGCTCTTGTATTCTATGCCTCGGCTAATAAAGGCAAGTAACCCATATGCCTTCTTAACCACCTTATCCACCTGCCCTGCTACCTTCAGGGATCTATGGATATGCACACCAAGGTCCCTCTGATCTTGAGTACTCCCCAGGTTCCTATCATTCATAGTGTAATCCCTTGCCTTGTAGCTCTCCCCAAGCGCATCACCTCACACTTTTCCGGTTGAATTCCATTTGCCACTGCTCTGCCCTCCTGACCAGTCCATTCATATCCTCCTGCAGTTTACGGCTATCCTCCTCACTATTTACCACCCGACCAATTTTCATTTCATATGCGAACGTCTTGATTATACCACCTACATTTAAGTCCAAACCATTTATGTACACCACAAACAGCAAGGGCCCCAGCACCGAGCCCTGTAGAATCCCACTGGAAACAGACTTCCAGTCACAGAAACATCTCTCTGCCATCATCTTCTGCTTCCTGCCTCCCAGCAAATTTTGGATCCAACGTGCCACTTTGCCTTGGATCCCGTGGCCTCTTACTTTCTTGACCAATCTGCCGTGGAGCTGCCGGGGCTGCCTTGCTAAAGTCCATGTAGACCACATCAAATGCATTACCCTCAGCAACACTCCTGGTTACCTCCTCAAAAAATTCAATCAGATTTGTCAAACACAACCTTCCCTTAACAAATCCATGCTGACTATCTCTGATTAATCCATGCCTCTCCAAGTGCAGATATATTCGGTCCCTCAGAATTCTTTCCAGTAACTTCCCCACCACTGAGGTTAGACTGACTAGCCTGTAATTTCCTGATCTATCCCTTCCTCCCTTTTTTAATAATGGGACAACATTAACAGTCCTCCAGTCCTCTGGAACCTCACCTGTGGCCAGAGAGGATTTGAAAATTACTGCCAGGGCCCCTGATATCTCTTCCCTTGCTTCCCTCAACAGCCTGGGATACATCTCATCTGGGCCTGCGGATTTATCCACTTTTAAGGCCGCTAAACCCGTGAGTGCCTCCTCTCTCTCTATGTTAATTTCCTCTAATATTTCACAGTCCTCCACCCTGATGTCTATACCTGCGTCGTCCTTTTCCATTGTGAAGACCGACACAAAGTATTCATTGAGGACTGCACCCACATCTTCCGGGTCCACACACACATTACCTCTATGGTCCCTAATTGGCCCTACTCTTTTCCTAGTTATTCTCTTGCTCTTTATATATTTAAAAGACCCTTTTGGGGTTTCCTTTATTCTACTCACAAATGCTTTCTCATGCACTCTCTTAGCTTTCCTAATTTCCTTTTTAACCTCCCCTCTGCATTTTTTATACTCCTCTAAGGACTCTGCTGTATTGAGCCTTTGGTATCTGCTATAAGCTTCCCTTTTTTTCTTAATCCTAACCTTTATGTCCCTTGACATCCAGGGTTCTCCGGACTTGGACCTCCCTTTGTCTTTATGGGAACATATTTGCCCTGTACTCTCACTATTTCCTCCTTGAATGCCTCCTACTGCTCCCAGTCCACTTGGCCAAATCGTATCTCATCTTTAGTAAAATTAGCCTTTCCCCATTTTAGAACATTTATTCCCAGCCCTACTTTATTCTTTTCCATAACTATCCTAAATCTAACTGCGTTATGGTCACTATCTTCAAAATGCTCCCCTATTGATATGCCTGCCACCTGCCTGGGCTCATTTCCGAATATTAGGTCCAGAACTGCCCCCTCCCTTGTTGGGCTTTCCAGGTATTGGCTAAAAAGGTTCTCCTGGATGCAACTTAAGAATTTTGCTCCCTCCCTACCTTGCACACTGAAACTATCCCCATTAATATTTGGGTAGTTAAAATCCCCTACTATTACTGCCCAATTATTCTTACGCTTCTCTGAAATTTGATTACATATTTGATCCTCTATCTCTCCCTGACTGTTTGGGGGTTTATAGTACACACCCAACAGCATGTTTCCCCTTTTATGTTTTTTATTTCTACCCATATGGCTTCATTTGATGATCCTTCCAATATATCATCCCTCCTCACTGCTATAATTGATTCCTTGATCAATATTGCAACCCCCCCCTCCTCTTCTATCCCCCTCTCTATCTTGTCTAAATACCCTATAACCAGGAATGTTGAGCTGCCAATCCTGCCCTTCTCTTACCCAAGTTTCAGTCATAGCTATATCATACTCCCACGTGCCTATCTGTGCCCTCGGCTCGCCTGCGTTATTCCTCAGGCTCCTTGCATTAAAATATATTCCAATTATCCTTCCTAAACTCACTTCTTTCTTATCCAGCCTGTTTCCTCTGCCTTCCAGACTCAATAACGTTTTAACTTCTAATTCCATCTCAGCTTCTCTCCCCTCTGAACTGCTTTTCAGGATCCCACCCCCCTGCCAATTTAGTTTAAATCTGCCCCAACAGCATTAGCCACGGGGATGTTAGTCCTGCTCCTGTTCTGATGTAACCCGTTCAACTTGTACAGATCCCACCTCCCCCAGATTCCAATGCCCCAGGGATCTAAAGTCCTCCCTCCTACACCATCTCTCCAGCAACGCATTTATCTGCTCTATCCTTCTGTTCCTATACTCACTACTGCCTGGCACTGGGAGTAATCCGGAGATTACTACCTTTGTTCTTACTATTTTTGTTTTGGATTTCCTGCATCCACAGTTTTTTGTTTTTTTGTTTTTTATTACTACCTTTGAAGTTCTGCTTTTGAATTTTCTACTTAACTCCCTAAAGTCTGCTTGCAGGACCTCATTTCTCTTTCTTCCTATGTCATTGGTTCCAACATGGACCATGACTTCCGGCTATTAACCTTCCCCCTTCAGAATGCCCTGTAGCTGCCCTGTAACATCCTTGACCCTGGCACCCAGGAGGCTATATACCATCCTGGAGTCATGTCTACAGCCAGAGAAGCGCCTGTATACTCCCCTCACTAACAAATCCCCTCCTACTATTGCCCTTCCACACTTCTTCCTCCCCCACTGAGCAGTTGGACCACCCACAGTGCAATGGCCTTTGCTCCGCTTGGTCTTCACAGAGGAAGCGTCACTCTCACCATTTTCCAAGGCCGAGAAACGGTTTGTGAGCGAGCTGCACTCGGGGGATTCCGTCACTACCTGCCTGGTTCCCCCCCCCCCCCCCCCCCCCCCCCCCCTCCTCTCTGGCAGTCACCCATTCCCTCGCTCCTAGCACTTCCTTACGCTACAGAGTGACCATGTCCTGAAAGGTGCTATCCAATAACCTCTCAGCCTCATGAATGCATCATGGCGCCCCCAGCTGCCGCTGAAGCTCTAAAACCTGAAGTCAGAGGCTTCTCCTGCACACATGGCCATCCAGACGGCCAGAAGCGTCTAGGATTTCCCACATAGTACATGATGTGCAAATCATGGGACTGAGCTCACTAGACATATCTTCACTAAATAGAATGTGGACCCTTGCTTTTATTTTATCCTTACTCCTACTAGAGTACAGACTAGATGCTAGATCCTCCTCTCGCACTCTCCTCTAGTTGCTGCTGATTGCTTGTCCCAGGGTCCCTGTCCCAATATATTGAATTATTTCAAAATGCAGCCATGGTTGCCTTGTAGGTGGCCATTTTGCGTATAAACAACAATGAAGAAAAATATCTGAGCTCTTTTCTCTAGTTAGGTGGAGGATAATTAACTTAAAACTGTAAAACCATCCAGTAGCCTGGGAGATAGAGGGCTGGGTCACTATGTACACTACCGTCTCCTAGATCCCCTAGCCTTGGAACAGTCTAGCAATTAACCTGCCGTTATGTTGAATAATGAGCCTCAAGAAAACATAGGGAGCTGCAATAACCTCAAAAATGAGAATCCCTTTCCCCAGGCTCAATAAAGCCAGGTGATAGTGGAGCGTTATTTGATCAAGGTATTCAAGGTTTGATAGAGATTTTCAAAATCTTGAGGGGTTTGGACAGAGTGGGGGCAGACTGTTCACATTGGTGGAAGGATCAAGAACCAGAGGGCACAGATTTAAGGTAATTAGCAAAAGAGGAAACATTTTTTCATGCAGTGAGTGGTTGGGATCTGGAATGCATTGCCTGAGAGTGTGGAGGAGGCAGTTCCAATCAAGGCGTTCAAGAGGGAACTGGGTAATTATTATTATTAAGGGGAGAACGCGAAGGAGTGGCACTGGGAGAATTGCTCCTTCAGAGAGCCAGCGCAGACACAATGGGCAGAATGGCCTCCTTCTGTGCTGTAACCGTTCTTCTATTACTTTCCCAAATTGTAAATTCCCTATATTCGCCTTGACCACCATTCACAGTTCTGGGAGCTGATGGCTTTGTTCATCCGGGCTGTGTTGTGTTGGGGGAGAAAGAGGGGAAGAATGTATTTTTCTAATTGAACTATTATACCTTTTGGAAGCATTGCAATCCCCTCCTTACACAACTTTCTATTATGCTGCAGTGAAATGTGCATCGCTCAGAGCACACAGCTTCTCCTCCATAACGAACTGCTGATTGTACAGTTTTCATTGTGTTGCACATAGTTTCTTCTCTATAATACACTGCTTGGCATAGTGTGTGTAACATATTGTTCAAACCATGAGTTCATGTATTATACATGAGATTTCAAATCCCACCCTCATACACACATGGGTGTACATGTATGTATGTATATATGTGTGTATATGTGCATTTGTGTAATACATGTTGTTAGCCAGACCTCTTTAAGAAAAAAAACAGCTGCGATAGTGGGCAAGACTTTGAAAGAAGGCTTGTCTCTGACATTTGGTAACGTAGGCATGCAATAGACGGGAGTGATGTACTGCAGTTTTCCCCAGTTTGGTGCTGAGTTTGTTCCTGCTGTTTTTTACTTTTGATTTTTGTTATAAGATGCATTTGGATATTTAAAGCAGGCAGCAGCACAGTAGCAATATCTGGAGTCAGCCTGGTCCTTTCAAATCCATATACTATTAATATCAGTCTCTAGAAATGAGCGCAGGTTGAAGATTATTTGCTTCTGTGGTACCTGCGATTAAACATAGGTCTCCGACTGGGTTTAATTTCTAGAGGTAATTGTGTAATTGGGGCATGTTGACAGATGTGACAGTTTTAGGATTTGTTTAAATAGGTGAATTGTGAGCAGGGCTTTCTGACCTTCCTAAGTCATTTTGTACCTAAATCGGGATTAATTGATGATTTTCAGTCCACAGGCTATTTGTCTGTTCACTTGGCAGCCTCATTTAAAGGAAAAACAGCAGAAAACACTGAACAAAGGCATGTATTGTGCAGATGTTTTCAAAGGTGAAAAGTGCTAATGTAGCGCATGAGTAATAAGAGTAATTGCTGTCCCTTTCATTTGAACCAGGGAGGTTCTACAAACTGAATGAGGAGTTTGTCCTCCTGCAGTCTTCTGTACTGGCAAGTGCGAGCGGATAAAAAAAGCATCTGATCTACTGGATTCTACATGGTGTAGTTTTGCAGTTGCAGTGAATGAGGAGAGAACAGTCCATTAAAACTGTGTGTGAATGAAAATGAATGAGAAGGGAACTGGTTCATTAGGATTGACACAGTGGCAGTGAATGAATCCACTGGCTCACCAGACTGATTCCAGGGATGAGGAGATTGTCTTATGAGGAGAGATTGAGCAGATTAGGTCTATATTCCCTAGATTTGAAGAATGAGAAGCAATCTCATTAAAACGTATAACATTCTTAAGGGGCTTGGCAGGGTGGATCCTGGGAGAATGTTTCCAGTTGCTGGGCAGTTTAGACCTGGGGATGGGCAGGGCACTGTTACAGTCTCAGAATAAGGGGTCGCCTATTTAGGACTGCCATAAGGAGGAATTTCTTCATTCAAATGGTTGGGAATCTTTGGATTTCTCTACCTCAGAGAGCTGCAGATGCTCAGTCGTTGGGCGGAATTCTCTGTGCCGCGCAGTATGAACGGGTAATATAGCGAGAAGGTCAAAAATCAGTTTCATGACATTGTGAAACCAGTTTGCGATTGTCCCCCCACAATGTCGATGGCAGGCCGCGTTTCCTGCCATTGGACATTGGGAACCTCATTGTAATACATCCGTATATCATTATAAGGCCAGCCCGCTGGGAGTCACCACCCCCCCCCCCCCCCCCCCCCCCCCCCCCCAATTGGAACTCCACCCACGTCAGCGGGGAAACACATCTTGACAAGTGTGACGTGCGGAAGTCGGGACTTACCGCCGGGGCCTTGCGGGCACCTGAGGAGCAGAAGATGCTGGAGCTCTACAGCAACGGCACGCTGGAGGAACGTCCATGGCATGCCGGGTGGAATCTCACGGAAATCGGAGTCACCGTTGAGGCTCTGCTCACAATGGCTGACGGTCAAGGGGGTGGAGAGGAAGACCCAGCTGTGTTTGGGAGAGGAAGACGTACTGGGGGTATGGGAGAAGAAGGTCTAGGATCGACTAGGAGAGGAAGTGGTGTCAGCGGTGGTGGTGGGGGAAGGGGGGGGGTAAAGAGGGTGGGAGGGGGACAAAGGTGTCAGAGGCGTGAGGTTGGGAGGGGGAAATGAAGGTGGGAGGTTGTGGGGGAGGGAGCACAGCAGAAGGAGGAGGTAACGGGGGAGCTAAGTGTGGGGGAGTTTTGGAAGGTGTCAGGGAAGGAGTTCGGAGTGGAGAAGGACTGCGGATAGGGGAGGGAGTCCGGGGGGAGGAAGGAGTGCAGAGGGTGGAGAGAGTAAGGGTGGAAGAAGAGGTAAGGCTGGGGGAAAGAGTTCTTCCCACCTCCCAACTAAGGGAGTCGAAAGGAATCAGGAGGGGGGAGGGACTAAACAGTGGGGGTGAGGACGAAGGGAGGGAGGGGCTCCAAGGGGGGAAGGGGCTCCAATAGAAAGGGATTCCAAGGGAGAAGAGGTCTGGAGTGTGAGGGGGGTGGTTGTGGTTGTGGGGGTGGGGATGGGGGGGGTGGGGGCGGGAGTGGAAATGTCCTGGTGAACATGCAAGGGAGGACTCTGATGAGTCCATGACTGCCTTCCGGGGTGCAAATTGAGGGTGGGCTTGGTACAAGGGAATGGTGGGAATGACCGAGGGCAGAGTGAGGCAGTAGGGTGGGAGGGTGAGTGTTCGACGGTAGTGTGTAGGAGGGACATCGAGGGTGGTTGGTGGGGACTCGGAGGCAGACACGCAACCTGGGGGTGGGAAGGAGGAGGAGGTCGGGGGGTTAATGTGGATGACAGTGGGGTTTTTGGGAAGGAAGGGAATGCATGCGCACCTGGACATCCTCAAAGGAAAAGAGTTGTGGCTGGTAGGTCACGGAGTGGAGGTACCAAGGGGAAAGGAAATGGGTGACTGGAAGAGGGGAATGAACGGGGAGCAAATGAAAACTGAATCACCACCGTACTGTCTAAATCGAAAGTGAAATGAGAGTCATGATGGGCGAAATCAGGTGTTGCATGGGAGTGTGATCAGTGGGTGGGTGGAGATGCAGGTCAGCTCAGATGGACAACTGAAAGTGAACCCCAGCAGGCAGCATTGGAAGTGCTCAGGACATTGAGGTGAGTGTGATGGGGAAGGATCCGTGTGCGTGGGAGAGAGCTTGCACAAGGCTCCAAAAGGCCCTGCCGCACACACACACACACATCTCTCCCTCCAGGATCACACGTTGGCCAGCTGCTCCCTCTACGGTGACACAGGACAAGGTTGAGTGGTTCACAGGCAAAGGGGACTTGGAGGTAGAGGACTACATCTGAGATTCCTGAATGGATGACCCAGGGGTGTCCAGCTGCTGCTTTTCCTCCCTTCGGATGCTCGGGGTCCCCAGCCTGACTCCTTGAGGGGAAGGAGCACCTGGAGAGACACGAGGTACCCTGCTTCCCTCTCGCGTTGCCACTGCAGGAACTCACCCATGGCTCCTGCGATGGATTGCAGGTTTGCACACATCTCCGCGTTCTGCTGGATCAGGGTCTCCATGGCGTCCGCCATCCCATGGAGGCCTCCATTCACGCACATGTGCACACCACTTCATCAGAGAGCGGGTTGGACGCATTCCTCCGACTCACGAGCCATTCTGTTGAGGTCTTCCAACACCTCTGCGCGATGTTCCCACGCCTTCTGTTGTCTCTGCAGGATGAGTTGGAAGGCCTCATCCAGAGGATCGTCACCTGACTCGGACCTCACAGATGCCTGTTCCCCAGCAGTCCTCCGAGTGGCGGGGAGCTCGCATGAACCTGCCTCCCACTGGTGCAGACATGTGGTAAACACCAGACTGTGAACCTGAGCCTGCTCTAGATCTAGGTCCCACCAAGGTCTCTGCGCTGGTGGAGGGCGTGGGTAATCACTGTGATGGGTCTTCCAGGCTGCTTATTTCCAGCTCTTCAACGGAGGAGGTGTCCTCTTGGTTGGAGGCGAGGATGTGGGTGGAGCTGAGGGACTGGCTGGCTGAGGGTATCGGTCACTTGGCAGAGCTCCCTGTGAACCAAAGTAGAGATAATGAGTGCAGGGCAGCAGAGTCAAAAGCAGGAGAGAGAGACACTCACAGCATTGAGAGAGGGATGATGTGGGGCAGGATCCTCACAAGGGTGTTCGCCAACCATGGCCTCACCAGTCAGTGTGATGGCATTTTCCTCAAAATGAGCCTAATGTGGGCCACTCCACCCTCGGCCTGGGAGCAGACATCTCTGCTGGTGTGACCCAGCTTCTCCTGCACGAAAACAGATGGAGAGAGCGTGAGCAGGACACAGGGCACTGCGTGGAGTATTCGTGTGGTGAGCGGAGACACGGACGGGATGAGAACATGAGCTCGAGAGGATATGAGCCTGATGGAGGTGTGAGGGTCTGTGTGAGGGTTAGTGGTGTTGCCCCTCGAGGTGTGAGATCCCTGTGGACGTGCGATGGGTTTGTGAGTGTGTGAGTTGAGAGTGATGAGGAGTGGCTTCCCCTGGCGGAACAGAGGAGAGCATTCATCCTGTAGCAGCACTGGCTGGCCGTCCTCTTTTGCAGGGCATTGGCGCTGACCACCCCCGCCTCTCCCATGCTGGAGTTGTGCTGCCGCTGCTGCTCCTGCGGCCAGAGGTTGGGGGCGGTGGTAGAGGACATCACGACAAGCCTGCACTGCGTCCAAAAGGCGCTCGTGGGACGAGTCACTAAACTGGGGGGGAGGGCTGCAGTCTTTCTGCCTTTCAGGGTCTTCCTGTCTTCTGCGCAGTAGTCCTGGGCTGGAAGCAGTGAGAGGTGTGCGTGTGGCTGCACTTCCAATGTGGTGCCTGGCGTGATGAAGCGGCGAGACAATGGCGTGGCGGGCGAATGCGAGCCCGCCCGCTATCGAAGGGTCGTGTTTCCCGGAAATGCATAATTTATGTGGCGGGTTGGAGGTGATGTGGCGTGAAAACCCCCCATTGTGGCCGGCGGGTAAAACATTGTTTTCCCCGCCCACTACCGCACTTAGTGCAAATCTGGGACGATTCCACCCTGTGAATACATCCAAGGCAGAGATCTGCAGATTTCTGGATACGAAGGTAATGAAGGGATATTTAGATATTACAGGAAGGCGGAGTTGAGGTTAGATCAGCCATGGTTTTGTCGAATTGCTCAGTAAGCTTCAAGAGCTGAATATAAAAGCAAAAAAACTGCGGACGCTGGAAATCCGAAACAAAAACAAAAACAGAATTACCTGGAAAAACTCAGCAGGTCTGGCAGCATCGGCGGAGAAGAAAAGAGTTGACATTTCGAGTCCTCATGACCCTTCGACAAGAGCTGAATGGCTGACTCCTGTTTGTGTTTCTGATGTTCTCTAGTGAGAAGGCAGTCTGGTCTGCACAACGGCAGTGAATTGCATGGATATTGACCTGCCAGACTGCCATCTAGTTACAGTTGAAGTAAATAAGGAAGGGTTTATTCCCCTGGTATCCTACATAATGGGAGTAGTTGCAAAGAGTTTGCCCTTTGCAATCCTGTAGAGTGGAAGCGGTTAAGAGGTGGTAATTTGGCCCCCTGAAATTCTGTCTAGTTTCAGTTGGAGTGAACGACCAGTTGTTTGGTTCACTGGTATTCTAAATAGTGGCTGTTGGAATGAATGATATGGGTCTGGTCGTTTGAAAACCAAGGCACCAGGCTTTTGACCTATTGGAATTCTAAGCTTGCAGAAGGAATGTATTTATCAGGCAGATAGCAGTCCAAACTTGAGCCGCAATTTTACAGCCCCGCTGAGGGGGGGGGTCAGTGCTGTAAAATGCGCTGAGCCATTCTAAACTCCATTAACTTCGGCAGAACTGTGAAATCCCACTGGCTTAAAATTCTGCCCTTACGGTATGGCTAGACGAAATCAGTTCTGGAGATCTGTAACAGCTGTTAGTGGTGTTCCACAGGAGGATGTGTAACGTTATTATGTTAAACAATCTCAAACCAGTGAAAGCTCAAGACCTCGTTTAGCCAGACTCAGATGAATATTTGAACACTTGGTCATTTGAATCAGTTTACCCTGATAGCAACAAAAAAAAAACAAGTTAAACATAAGATTGGCCGTGTTGGGAATCCCTTTCTTATGAAGACAAGAAATAAACTATTGGAGCTTGCCAAAATGGTTGAGCTTTATATTTGAATCTGCAGTGGATGCAAATCTGTGTGTTATCAACTTGGTTCACAGAACAGCAGAGAACTCTGCCCAGAGCCCTCAGGTTGGACATGTCAGTCAGAAATTGTTCTGCCATTCAGTTAAATCATGGCTGATCTGTATCTTACCTCGATCTTCCTACCTATCACCTAACTAGCATCTATCAACACAGTTTTGAAATTTTCAATTGATCCCCCAGCCTCAACAGCTTTCTGGAGGGTGGGTGTTCCAGGTTTCCACTCCCTTTGTGTTAAGAAGGGCCTTCTCTAGTCACCTCAGAACTACTTAGATTAATTTTAAGGTTATACCCCCCTTTTTTCTGGATGCCCCCACCAGATGAAACAGTTTCTCTCCATCTATCCTATTAACTCCTTTAATCATCATTAACAGTTCAATTAGATCACCCCTT
Organism: Carcharodon carcharias; assembly: GCF_017639515.1. NCBI lineage: Eukaryota > Metazoa > Chordata > Chondrichthyes > Lamniformes > Lamnidae > Carcharodon > Carcharodon carcharias. Next base: position 8,498,415 of record NC_054475.1, on the reverse strand, counting down.
AATTTTCTATACTCATGGGGAATATGTGCCAATTCTATTGCAATGTAATTCTAGGGACTTGGGAGTCCGAGTCCAGGATTCTCTTAAGGTTAACTTGCAGGTTGAGTCGGTAGTTAGGAAGGCAAATGCAATCTTGGCATTTATTTCGAGACGACTAGAATATAAAAGCAGGGATGTGCAGCTGAGGCTTTATAAGGCTCTGGTCAGACTACATTTAGAATATTGTGAGCAATTTTGGGCCCCGTATCTCAGGAAGGATGTTCTGGCTCTGGATAGGGTCCAGAGGAGGTTCATGAGACGATCCCAGGAATGAAAGGCTTAACATATGAGGAACGTTTAAGGACTCTGGATCTACACCCGATGGAGTTTAGAAGGATGAGGGGGGATCTGATTGAAACTTACAGAATACTGAAAGGCCTGGATAGAGTGGACGTGGGGAAGATGTTTCCATTAGTAGGAGAGACTAGGACCCGAGGGCACAGCCTCAGAGTAAAGGGAAGACCTTTTAGAACAGAGATGAGGAGAAACTTCTTTAGCCAGAGAGTGGTGAATCTATGGAATTCATTGCTGCAGAAGGCAGTGGAGACCAGGTCATTGAGTGTATTTAAGACAGAGATAGATAGGTTCTTAATTGGTAAGGGGATCAAAGGTTACGGGGAGAAGGCGGGAGAATGGGGTTGAGAAACTTATCAGCCATGATTGAATGGCGGAGCAGACTCGATGGGCCGAATGGTCTAATTTCTGCTCCTATGTCTTATGGTCAACCAGTCCTCATAATTTAACCCCATTAGTCCAGGTATCATTCTGGTGAATCTACTGAGCCTCTTCCAAGGCCTTATTGAGGTCGGTGTTCAGAAATGAATGCGGTACTCTAAATGGGGTCCAACTAGAGCTCTACATAGCTGTTGATCAGGGAGTGAGCTTTATAGGCATTCTTAATTAGTCTGAAAACCATCCTTATGTAATATGATAGTCACAAAATTACAAGAATCAGCTTGAAAATTGGAGAGATGGGTGGGGAGGTCAGGGTGCACGATGCATGTTGTGTCCAATATATCACCATTGATTTGAATAGTCAAAACACTGGGGGAAACAAAAATTGAGCATGCTGATCTCCTCATCCTGTTCCTCGCTGTTTGCTCCCACTGAGGGAGGCTTCACACTAGAACTGAACCCTTGCATTTTGTTGTCAAGAGCGATGTCAGTGTGGCTGTTTATATCGAGCCGTTGCAACATGTCTAAACAAAATATCTAGCAGAAGATGTACAGCTGAGGTTGCTCAATGGTGAGTGCAGAGATTCAGACCATATCCATCTCTGCCAGAGTAGCCAATTTAATATATTAGCCCATTATTTCTGGCCTTCATCTCTGAAGAACTCATGAAGGGGTTTTTGCAGCAATTGAGAGAAAATAAAGCCAGAAAGTCTAAAAGTGAAAATCACTCATAATGATGTTGATCCTTACTGACTGTAAAATAAATTCAAATTAGCCAATTTAGTAGGCTACTTTACCATGGCAATGATTTATACCTCTATAGCACTGCTTCCATATTGAGTGGCATTTTAAGGATCTTTACAGAGCAGAGGAAAAGACTGGATTTTGAGTAAGAATGAGTAAGATGTGGGAAAATAACAGGAAAACAGTTACAGGAAAAGGTGTGCGGAGGAGCTGCAAGTATGGTTAATGAGAACAGTTTTAAGGAAGTTTTTGAAGGCAGGGCGGGTGGTGCCAGAGAAGAGAGGTTTGGCAGTGGGTGGGGCACAATGGGTGAAAGAGTGATCACCAGTGGAGTCGATCCAGATGAGGTAGTGACAGAAGAGGAGTTGATCAGGAGCATTGAATGAGGAGGATATTGGGAGTGGTGGGTGGGTGGGGGGGTGGTGGGGGGGGGATGTCAGGTGCACGTTGGAAAACTGGAAAAGGTGAGGTGGGTATAGGTCACAGAAAGATTGGAGTATGAGGAGAAGGAAATTCAAACTGGTCTTAATAATATCCTGTCACACTCCTGCTAGACGCAAAACAGAGTGCAAAAACATCATCAGGATGTCCACTGTGCACAGTGCTGCATGGTGTTAGTGATTAATATGCAACAATTAAATTGCTGCAGATGTAATGACTGATGTATAGTGCAGACGTCCCCAAGAGAGTGGTTAAACCTAATAGCTCAGTCTCTTCCTGGAAATGACTGAAACGTCACGGCATTTTATTTCTGCCCCTTTTAAGAATATGACACCACTTCACTCCCATTGAATATCCCATTCGAAAGCTGGGCTCAGATTCCCCTCCCTTCTCCCCCCTGTCCACTTACATCCCCAGGGTAAGCCACGTTAACTCAATACAGAGTATCCGGTCCCCTCGTCAAGAATCAGGGACAGAGAGTGCAGCAAAGTTCTCCTGATCTGGCTCACTCAGTCTGCTTTCTAACTGTGGCTGTGGTTACTTCTTGAACTGACACTATGGTTTTGATGGTCCTGTTAGATAGCAGAGGATGATATTGTGGGCTTGGTTTTCTATTGGGGCCAGCAAGCGAAGCGGGTTGGGGGTGTTGGTGTTGGGGGGGGGTGGGGGGGTTGGCTTGGCTTGGAGTGGAAGGGGGTGGCAGGAGGGAGCACAATGATGTTAAGAATAAAATAATCCAGAATTGGCAGCAATAAATTGACTCTGCCTGAGAAGGCATTTAAAATCCTGATGGATGTGCACTCCACACAGCAAGGTCAGAGCCCTTAATGATTACCGATGTTTGCAGGTTCCATATCAGGACAGATACCGGGACCCACTGCAGCATTACAAGGTCGATGAACTGGAGATTGACGTAAGTTGCACAAGTTAATTAACGGTCTCCTTAAAAAGGTTACTTCTACAGTGCTGGGCTCTGAACCAACTGGTCAGGAACACTCAATCTATAGGATTTTAATCTTGTAGGTACTTAAATCTGCTTGGCAGCAACCTACCACTTTGGAGCAAGAACAGAGGTACCATTGGTGCCAAGAATTAGGAGGGGGGTCATCGGCAGGGTGGGGGTGGTAATTGCAGGACTGGAAGCCAGACAAAGAGGGGGACCAAAAGACTGGGTGTTGGGGGTCATTTTGTGGGGAAGGGATGTCATTTCCACCCTCCTTCTCCCCCAGTGGTTGCAGCTGGATATAGGTGGAAAATCTGCTCCATTAAAGACAGGAGAAAATGTTGGTTATTTTATGTGCAACTCTGTTTTTCTTTCCTTTCTGACTTAATTTTAAAGAAACTAAAGTGTTACACTCTCCAGATATCTCAGTTGTTCAATATGCTGGTCATTGTGTAGTTCATTTGTACAAGGTCTAAGGTCCAGTCCCATTGAGCAAACTGATCTCAGTCAGTAAGGGACATGAGAGCCTTCAGGCTCCCTGGTCTCGGGGTTGGGGACAAAGGGGGTCAGGGGAGGGTCAGGTGATTGTCTAGGGTTTCTGCTTCTGTTTGTTATCTTGCATGGATAAGGCAAGCGTGTGGCTATCAGAACATCAAACTCAGTGATGGTGCCCCCACAGTTGAATAGCCTCCTGACACTCTGCTTAGACTCGAGTGTAAAGAAAGGCCGAGGTGACCACCAACCGTTGAAATAAGTCGAAGTGTGAGCCAGTGCCTTCAGAAAATGAAAGAAGGTTGAGTGGTGGTGAGGGGGGTGGAGCAAGATTTTTTTTAACCTTGGTTTCACCTCCAGTTCTCCCCTCTCCCATTCAGCAAGAACTGAAAGCCAACTGTGTGGGTGAGAGTCCAGTCTGGCCCAAGGCACCTGACAATATTAGGGTGCGGGGGTGATGACTATACACATCGACAGGGCAGAATAACTGACAGTATCCGAATTCCCGCCTGTTATACACTCCAATGGAGAAGAGAATTAGGCAGGGGATATAATAGGCAGTCAGTCCAATACTGTCAGTTACTGCCCACTGTTTATGGTCACCTACCCAGAGATAAACAAGTGTGTCCCCAGCTCTGCTTGTTGTTTCTCCCAGCTATGAGGTGGGTGTTGTCTCTTCTCCACTGAACAGCATCTGAGGGTGCAGCTGAGATCTCAGTGTATCAGGGATCTTCAGGAAATAACTCACAGTCCAGCTCCTAGGCGACACAGACCCAAGCTGCCTACAAAATATCTTTGTTAAGTGGATCCAAGCCAGGTGGTGAAGTATGAAACTAGACACAGATCCTTTTCTTGAAAGTAGGTTTATTCACAGGATGCAGCATTACATATCTCTATCTCCTACCCACCAACACCCTAGTGTCCCAGCAGTCCCTCTTTATACAATTTTCAGCAAACAAACAGATAAATTATAGAATGATGAACCCCTTTAAAGGGGTACTGTAACTAAAACAAAAAAAAATCAATGGAAACTTATCAAAACAGGGTGTCATTACCAGGGCTGATGATGCACTTCAGCTGCTGCAGTGCCCACTGACTGCATAAGGCCTCACGCTATACTGGTGGACACAGCGTGCTCCCTCTCCAAGGACATCGGGCACAGTAATACCCATGGAAGTCCCTTTCACTTGTGCATGAAGATACTTATTCAATCAATACTGTTTATTCTTAACCTTAACTTAACTTTATCAATGCAATTAACATAACATTAACAATCTTCACCAAGTCTGCTAACTTGCAGTGGGAACTACTTCCGCAGAGTAACTTGCGAGCTTCTTGAGAGAGTAAATGTAACATGATGTTATTTGATTGTGTCTGACGCCTGCCTGCAAGATTTGCAAATGTTTGCTTCATTGCAATCTCTGTCAAAAGTGTCACTGAAAATTAACACTATTTTCCTTATTTTTTTGGGGGGGAAAACAGAAATTGCTGGGACGACTTTGTGAGCAGAGCAAGAATCAGCGAGAACAGGAAAAGTGGGTCCTGCAGCTTCGAAAGGAGAAGGTACTGTTAATGATTGGCGCACCCTGAATGCTTTCCTTGTGCTCACTACCCTCTGATCATTGCTAGACCAGGACACTGCCCCCAACCCCTCATGTAACCCTTTTTGTTTTACCTGCCCAGTATCTAGGCAATTTGCAACATGTCCAGGGATCGAACTGTATTTGGATGACTGGCTAGATCATGAGCCCCTGGCATGTTGACTTCGGAGGGTATTAGAATAAATACTTGAGTAGGTTGTGGTTTGGGCTAAACAAGTTTGTTAAGCAGTAACTGGATAAATGAACAAAGGCAGTGATATATTACTCATTTACTGTGGTTACAGTCCTGACTGTTTCTCCTCGAAAAATCAGAAATGACAAACAGTCATGTCAGTTGTGTTAAGCTGCAGTGTAAACTGGACCTGAATATTAACTGTTTTGTCCATGGAGCCTTTCGGTATCTTACTACCTCTGTTTCTATCTCTCTCGCTCTTTCTCTGGCCTCTTCTCTTTATCTCTCTTTACCTATCTCGTTCTCTCCTTACCCTTTTCTCTTTCTCTAATCCTGTTTCCCTTTCTCTTTCTATCTCCTTCTTTCTCTCAGCTTCAGCCAGACTCCCTATTTTAATTAAATATGAGTGAGTCTGTATAAACTACATCAAATAGAACACATGACCGAAACAACAGCAAAGTCCCTCGATGAAAGCAGGATTATTTCTTCGAGATGCATTATACATTATACAAAAGATGTGCATAAAATCAATGAAGTCACTTATAGCAGGGCAGTTCCAAGGCATGATTGATGGGGGGGAGGAATTACCCTATTATTTCCATTCTGGCTGGGGCTTGTTTGGCTGCACACAGCCGCACACTATTTATTGCACCTTTGTCTTTTCTTCCAATGAAGGTCCTACATCCCCCCTCTGACCCCCATCCATCCCAGTCAGCCGACAGCAGCACTTACAGTGCGCAAAAGAGAAGAAAGTGTGTTTGCTTCCAAGTGACAGTTGAATCTGACTCAAAGCGTTTTCCTTGTGGTTCCTTCCGTACTCCAGGAATCGCTGGAAAATGCCTTGGAGAAAACTCATCGGGAGATGGCGGCGTTCCATAACCAGCCAGGTTACACCGAGCAGTTCGTGCAGAAAAAGGAGTCGTTACAGAATCAGCTGATCAACATCCGCGGGGAACTCTCGCAAGCAACCACGGTACGGGAGCGGCGTCGGGGTGGTGTGGGGGGGGCGGGGCGGGGGTTGGTGGGGGTGGTGGTGGGGGGGGAGCAGTCACGTTTTACCCGTAAAGCTCGGCTGCCCTGGCGTTGGAAGGGAGTTTGGTGCTTTGCCCAGTTCAAATGCATTGAAAAAGGAGCACGCATCTTGCAAACGAATGCAGGCAGTGACGCGTTGCTGGGGGCTGAGAGTTTGCCCGGTTGGCTGGGGGAGGCTCAGATAATCGTCCTGCCTGCACAAGAGTGCTTCAGCGCCTGGCAGGCAAACAAACGTAGCTGCCTCACGACAGGCAAAGCAGCCTGCATTTGCACTAGCAACAGAGGTGCAGGTAATGGTCACCGATCTCAGTGGTGAGCGCTACCTCCAGTGCCGTGAGTCCCCCTTTACCATTATATCCCCAGCCTGTGACCGGCGATGTCTCTGAAGTTGGCAACCAATTATAGATGTAAAGGCACCCACTAATCGCAGAATGTACTTGATTATTTATTGATTCTTTAAGCATTGAGGTTTTTATTTTAAGAAGTATTGACTTGTATTCTGGTCCTGCTTTGTGCGTCGCATGCATTGTAGGCCTTTGCAAACACAAAGATGGAATGCGACGCCCTCAAAATGGAGCTGTCCATCATTCACAATGACTTGTGGGAGCAGCTGAACAGCCCCATTGGAATGCAGGTAACACTGCCGTGAAATCATCAGATAAGGTAAACTGGTAAAACAATCAATTATCTTCCACACTGAGAAAAGCTGGAGAAAGAAAAGACCAGGATGAGATTAGCCCATTAAACTCCTCACCCATCCTAATTCCTCAAGATAAAGTGGTAACCATGCATCCACCCTCTCAATGATTTTGAATTTCACTTCGTGGCATTTTCTGCTCCTGTGGAGGAAGCTAATCGAGGATATGATTTCAGTTATTGGGTGTTGGGGGTCTAATAACCGAGTCTGACTTTGGTTTGTGTCAATCTTTCAGGATGAGCTGGGACACAAGCACATTCAGAAGGAGCTGTGGAAAATCCAAGATGTGATGGAGGGACTGCGAAAGACCTATCCCGATCGGATTACAGTGGAACCCATCAAACAGAATGGTACAGCGTTACTAAGCATTGTACTACATGGCCTTGGCATTACTCTTATAGTCTGGTAGTGCAGGGGCGGGTGTGCAGGTGAATTGTGAGCTCATTGCTGGCCAACACTAAGAGAGATGACCAATTTACCAACTCACTCTCAAAAATACATGCAGCACAAATTCAAGATAAGAGCTCCTTTGCAGAGTTATGCATTGGGTGAATACGTTTTTTAACAAATCACATAGCTCCCTGACTGTGGAATGACAAGGCCTGAGTTACTGTAATCAGGAATTCAGGATGCCAGCCTTAGCTCAGTGGGTAGCACATTTGTCGCTGGGTCACAAGGCCGTGGGTTCGGGTCCCACTCTAGAGACCTGAACACATAATCCAGGCTGGCACTCCCCATACAGTAGTGAAGGAGTGCAGTCTTTCAGATGAGACGCTAAGCTGAGACCCCATCTGCCCTTTCAGGTGGATGTAGACGATGCCAGGACACTAGCTGAAACAGAGCAGGAAGGTTTTCCCTCGTAACCTCACCTTATCTCCCAACTGTGATACCTAAAGATGATGATTTGACCACTTGTTTTATTTGTGGGAGCTTCCTGTGTGTGTTACAATAGACACCTTGTGACAGTGACTATGATTCAAAAGTAAAACACTTTGGGATATCCTGAGGTCATGAAGACCCTGTATAAATGCAAGTCTTTCTTTTCTCTTTTTCAACACTTTAATGTGTTGGGGGATTTTACATTACAAAGCAAATACTCCTAGCACTGTCTTGGGTCTTATTCTAACTTGGCCACTGCTATAGACTCTCTGCAGTGCCTGGTCTTGCTATTAGAGTTGCCCTCTCTATTTAGACTGGAGCAAATATAACTGAGGAGTGCCACTGGTTTTGCTTGACCCTGATCAATATTTATTCACCCACCCCCTACCCTTCCACCAACATCACTAGAAAAAAAAAGAGTATCTGATCATTTTCACACTGATGTGCTTGGGAGCTTGCTGTGCACAAATTGGCTGCCATGTTTCCTACATTAAAACAGTGACCATACCTCAAAAGCACTTCATTGACTGTAAAGCGCTCTGAGGTATCCCAAGGTTGTGAAAGATGCTGTATAAATGCAAGACTGTCTTTCTTTCATTAAAATTGCTTGGTTGTTTGCTTGAATCCGTTAAAAAGCCAGACATTCTGCCCACTCGTAGTCAAATCACAGAAAGTCTAGTTCTCTGTCTGTATGCAGTGATTTCATGAGGACACATTGTGGTGGTTGGGTAGTGTGTGTTTTATGGATCCTGTTTCAAGATGTACAGAAGATTGGACTGGGGTTGGGGAGTGTATTGATATTAAATGACAATTTCATTTTGCTTTTCTAATCGCAATACTTTTTTTCCTTTTTGCAGTGTCGAGTGCACAAATGGGCACCTTCAGCTCGAGCAGTCCTGCCAGCCCCCTGAGCTCCAACAGCCTCACCAGTCCCACGAGCCCCTTCTCTCCCATCTCCGCATCACAGCTGTCAGCTCAGCAAATAGTCAGTGAGGTAAGCGGAGAAAGCAACGTGGTGATTCCTAACCCGTGATGGACAAACCCAATTCTTATATTGGAATGGCGAGTTTTGATGATATTTCCAGAGCTCTGGAAAGGACAAGAAGAGAATTGTTATGAGTCCGTCTCGCCTTCGATCTGGCTGCTTGACAGCCTCCAGTGCTCTGATTCAGTTCTCTTCTGCTCTTAGCCAGTGGTAACTCCTGTTTAACCAATAGTGGGGAAATCAATTAAAATTAATCAGATATCAGACCTAACATCAATTGTATTTAATTCTTTTCTAGTAAGGGAGTACTGATGTTGAGACACCCTCTTTTGTCTGTTGATTTATAGTTAAGTAGAACAAGTAAACATTGAAACAATCTGCAAGGAATGATGCTCAGGATGAAGGGTTTAAGAGTACAAGAAATCAAGGGCAGGAAAATGCTATTTGGCCCATCAAGCCCACTCCTTCTGATCACAGATCCGACCCTATCCTGTTGAACCTCCTGAGGGAAAGTTAGGCCTAAGTAGCTCTTGATGGCCAAAACTAATCAAGCGAAACTGCAATGCTGATCCCATCTCCACTTCTTGATGCATCCTGCTGCCCTGCAGAGACAGTGTTGATCTTCCCTCCCCCTCGCTCCGTCCGCTCTCCCTACTCCCCATGCCTAGCAACAGAGGACATCCTCTGTCCAATAGATTGTTCATTGTCTCTACCAATTGGTAGAACCCTCGCAGTACCAATTGCCAATCAAGCATTTTAGTTGATGGTCTCACCTTCCACAGTTGCTTCTCCACTTCCACCACTCTTCTAATGAGGAATGAAAGTTCCTTCTAACCTTGAATCATTTTGTGTCCACACCAGCACCACCCCCCCCCGCGCCCCCCCCACAACTTCATCAGTGAACCAGACACAAGGATAGGAAAACTGGCACTGGTAGGATAGAAGAGAGCAAAGGAGCAAAAGAAACAAAAAACAAAACAATTCAGAAGAAATTGAAGATGGGAAGGAAAGGAATGCCAATAAAGAGAAAGGAATTCTAATCCTGTTACGTGCCAAACAGTAATTTGGCAAACTATCGCAGTGTTCCCTGGCTGGGCGTATGTCGTCTTAATATTGAGTCTGTACGTTGTTTTGTTGGTAGTCCTCCAAGTTGCTTGTTGCTGCTGCCTAAGTTGTGGTTTTTCTCGTGTTAACGCAGGAGACTAGGTGTGGCCTTGGGTCCTTCCATCTCCAGGACCTGGGTGGGACCATGGGAGGGAACACTCAGCCCAAAGTGATCGGATAGAAGTTTCCTTCACCTGTACAAGGATTGAATAAGTTTTGTTGGGCGGCAGGGGGAACAGTCTGAGCCTAATTCCTACTGGGATCAGTCCACAGCAAAAATAAAAAACGCCTACTCACAGAGATCATAAGGATGACTGGTTGGGTGATGGAAATCTCACACTGATCTAGCAGGGGTTCATATTAAGGCATGGGTTATTAAACTGGAGTCCATAAGGTTAGGTATCATGAGGTGATTCCAGGGTATCTGCAAGGTTTCTGTCTCCATTGATTTGTGCATTTTGTCATATCCATTTCTATACTTTACGGGGAGAATTTTCTCCCTGTTGGGGGTGTCTTGCAGGGGCAGGCCCGCAAACGATTGGTGCCCCCGATCGACTGGGCGCCGCCATTTTACGTGGGTGGGCCAATTAAGGCCCGCCCAACGTGACGCACACCTGGAAGCGCTGAGCGCACCCTGTGCGGGCGGGGGGAGTAGGCTGAGTCGGGGAGTGCGCTCTGTCGTGCATGCGTGAAAAAGTGCGCAGAAATCTCCCAGGCACAGAGATTCCTCAGGGAGATTAGTTTCACGTATAAAACATTGAATAAAGGGAGAAAAAAATTTGAAGGATGTGTCCCCACGTATGAAACTATCACGTGAACTGGGACATGCCCATTAATGTTAATAAAGAATTTTCCAACACTTTAAAAACGCTCACGAAACCTCAAGCTGTCAGTGAATGAAGCTCCATGAAAAATGCGAAGACCACCTGGGCTCTTCGCCTGCCTGACAACCTTGAGGTTGGACGGGCAACTCAGGTCAATGATTTAACTGATTGTTAAATGGCCTGAATCGGGCGCGTGCCCGCCGAACTGAAAACCTGAATGGCGTGCGCGGTGACCTTGGGGCGCACGCCCGACATCACCCCGCGTCATTTTAGGTCTCGGTGAGTGGGCCCCTCCCCCACTCGCCAAGCCGAGGGTTTTATGATAACAATGAGATTTCCATTTTCCTTTTGGGTAGCTGCCACTGTCATATTAAAGCTGGGATAAAAAGTCCTGGTAGGGTGTCAATACTTGCAAGGGTTCCCCATGTGAAGGAGCTCGAAAACCACTGTTGTCAGGCACGTTGTAAAGCCACTGCTTATATAACATGTTGGTGCAGAGTGGAAGGAGTTTTACTCTGAACTGGCTTGTGCAATACCTATCTTGTGTTCCAACTAGGTTCAAACATGTGTGTCTGAGCAACAGTGGAGGCAGGATAATTTGTCTAGGCATCTTTCTTCCAGTGGAGCGAAGATTAAAACTTGTGCTCTTGATCTCTGCCCAGCGGCCAATACTCGAAAGTGTGCATGGGTGGGTGACGGTTGAAGATACGATGAGGCTCAATTGTAATGCACCAATGTTCAAGCAGCCACATAGGTTTGCTGACAAGGCTTGTACACGATTCATGGCCAGTTGTGTGAGGTATCAGATGACTGCCTAGTGCCCAAGAAATGAAACTCCAGCATAAGTCAGCAACTTTCAGAGAGAAAGGAGGTGGAGAAGTGTTCCAAAGTCCTGCAGCAATCACCTTGCACACCAATGATAAAATATTCACCAAAATGCTACCCATGTTTTCAGTATTCTAAGCCGCTCCATGTTGCTTCATTTCAAAGGGGAAGCCCTCCAAACATTAACCTCCTCTTGCTCACTCACTGTCTTCCTGGCTTTGCAGTTACTCTTTATGCTTTGCTCGCTCTTTGTCTCAGGAGACCCGCCCACCTCGACCTCCCCTTCCGCAGTCCTACCTACCGCAAGGGCCGTTGCCTGTAGTCCCTCCTCTTCCCACTGAGAGCAGCCTCTGGGCCTACTCTATCGAGGACATCTGGGAGCAGGCGGAGAAAGGAAAGACAACCTTGGACATGAAGAGAATTGAAGGAGGCATGGCAGTAAGTGGCTGGCCAGGCCACTGTCTACATCAGTCCCAAGTCTTGTGGTTTCCCATCTGTTTCAGTCCTGCTCATGTGATTTCGAGGCATGAAATAAGTAGGATACAAACGAATTTGGCAGCCTTGGCACTAAGTTTTTAGTAAGGGATAATGGTGATAGGAACTCTCATTTGATTGCACTGATATGGCTCAGTGATGCATTTCAGTACAGTTGATGGTATTGCCTAGTGTCTCTGTGTAACAGTAGACCCCAGGTAAGGTTTACTAAACACAGAATGATGCTGACTCCTTAAAGTTCTTAATATGACTGCAGACTGTTACTTGGAGGTTCACTCTGACATAATAACAGCAACGTTCATTTATATAGCACCTTTAACACAGTAAAACATCACAAGGCGCCTGAGAGGAGCATAAGCAAACACAATTTGAAACTGTGTCGCATCAGGAAATATCAAGCTAGGTGAATGAAAGCTTGATCAAGGTGGTAGGTTTTAAAGAGCATCTTAAAGAGGGGGACAGAGAGACAAGGAGCTTTATGGAGGGAATTCCACAGCCTAGAGACTAGGCAGCTGAAGCCAGTGTGGAGAGATGGAAATCAGGAATGCACAAGAGGCCAGAATTGGAGGGTCGTAGGGCTGGAGGAGGCTACAGAGTTAAGGGGACTGTGAGGTCATGGAGGGGTTTGAAATGGGATGAAGATTTTAAAGTTGTGGCATTGCTGGATCAGGAGCCAAAGTAGGTCAGAGAGAACAGGGATGATGTGAACAGAAACTTATGTTAAAAATCTGTCAAAAATTGATAATTGGAAACCCCACTTATTTCATGCCTCTTTGTTGTAGCCAGTGTGTTGTGATTTGGTGTATTCCATTTGAATTTAATATGTGACTTATAAAACTTTGGGCATGATATTGTACTCTACCATTGCACAGGGCAATTTGATCTGTTTAGTGAGGTCACTGTAGCAGGCACCAATCACCACACTTGAGATACACTAGTCGCAGGTCGTTGTGGGATCATAGCAGGGGCACTGATGACAATGAATAGCATTGTCACCTGGCTACCACCAACCGACTCAGCCCAGACATGTGTTGAACTGGAGGCCTTCCTGATCTGAACGGTTTTGGCACTCACTAGATGCCCTGAGCAAGTGAGCTCTCTTCCCTGCATTAATGCTCTGAGTCTCGATGTATTTGCAAAGGCGCTAAAGATTATGAACCCTGTGGGTTTTGAATTTGCCAAGAAGGGAAATGATGCTTGTTCTGCTTAAAGAGAACAGATTCCCACCTGTACCTGCTGAGGTTAGCAAATGCTCCTCGTTGCCCATGAATGCAGAGAGAGAATTCTAATCCATCGAACTGGGTGTGGCTGCAATGCTCCTGCACATTGGCTGTGCACTTTAAGCAATTCAACAGTGAAAAGGGAGCTTGCTTTCTGCATAGTCAGATTTTACAGGATTTTGCCTTCTATAATTTTAGAGAGGAGCCGACAATGTGAATTCATAGGCTTGGAGTTTGGATTGAGAGACTCCCCTCCCCGCGTTCCCCACCCCCACTCCAACCACTTGGGACCCTTCATTCCCTGGTGAAAAAATTGGAACCCCCTAGCTGTGGCCAAGTCCAGTGGAGCAGGGCTCATTGCACCATTCGCTTTCAACTCCCGCTTCCCCACCACCCACCATTTTATTCCAGTTGGTTGTCCCCAAGGGCTGGGACCTCCGGCCACGTCTCGGATACCTCGGGCCTCATGTTTTATCTTGTTTTCCTCCTGTAGAAATTAGGCCTCGAGAGTTCCAGGAAGGAAGGCCGGCCGATGTTGCAGACCAGCTCCGAGGGTGGCACGGGGCCAAACAAGCAGGACGCAGAGGCCGAGAAACAAAACAAAGGTACAATCTGCAAGAGATCAGCGAGTGCGTTCCTCTGGGGTTCAGGAGGTCAAGCATTTAGTGTCCAGATTTATTAAATCTGGGGCAATCTTGTTCACTTTTGCAATGGGATCTCAAATAACTTCATTCACAGCTGGAACATCCAGGCAGAATAGGAACTTAGGAACAGAGAAGCAGGAGTAGGCTATTCAGCCCCTCGAGCCTGCTCTATCATTCAACTAGATCATGGTTGACCCTCTACCTCAACGCCATTTTCCTGCACTATCCCGGTATCCTTGGACGTCTTTGCTATCTAGAAATCTGTTGACCTTTGCTTTGAAAATACTCGATGACTGAAGAAATTCCTCCTCATATTGGCCCTAATTGGCTGACCTCTTATCCTGAGACTGTGTCCCCTGGCTCTAGACACCCCCCAACGAGGGGAAACATCCTTCCTGTCGTGCCCTGTAAGAATTTTGTACACTTCAATGAGGTCACCTCTCATTCTTCTAAACTCTAGAGAACACAGGCCCAGTCTCCTCATACGAAAACCTGGCTATCCCAGGGATCCTGGGATTAGAATGATGCCAGTTGTTCAATAAAAGCTTAAAAACATGCTGCTTTCTTTTTCAAATCCCCACTCCATCGGTCATAAAATACTTTGTGACAGCGAGAATGTCTTCCATTTATATTGCGCCTTTAATATATGACAATATCCCAAGGCACGTTGTAGAAGCATTTATCAAAGAGAATTCCCAAACTAAATAAGGTGACTTCAGAACAGAAGGCTAAAAACTTGGTTAAAGAGAGAGGTCTTAAGCAGCATCATGAAACAGGAGAGAGGTAGAGAAGCAGAGAGGTTCAGGGCGGGAGTTCCAGAGCTTTGGGCCTTGGCAGCGGAAGGCTCAGGCACCAATAAAGGAGCGATCCAAACTGGAGAAGCCAGAAATGAAGGAGCGCAGATCTCTTGGAGGGTGTAGGGCTGGATGAAATTGCAGCGATAGGGAGGGCCGAGGCTGTGGACTGATTTGAAAGCAAAGTTGAGAATTTTAAAATCAAGACATTGCTTGACCCGGAGCCAATATTCAGTGAGATAGTGGGGTGCAATAGCTGCAGGAGACCTGGTGAGAATAAGGACACAGGCAGCAGAGTTTTGGGTGACCTGAAGTTTACAAAGGGCAGAATGTGGGAGACCAGTCAGGAGTGGGTGTTGAGTGGGTGGGGAGATGATGTTTCCTTCATGGGGCAGTCTGGAGCTAGGGGACATAGTTTCAGACTGGCGGGGGATCACCCATTGTGATTGGGATGGGGAGGAATTTTTTCTCTCAGTCGGTTGTTGGTCTTTGGAATTCTCTACTCTGGAGAGCAGTGGAGGCTAGGGCAATGAATATATTTGGAGCTGATTTGGATGGAATTTTGATCTACGAGGGAGCTGAGGGTTATGGGTAGGGCAGACAGCAAAGTGAAGTTGAGGCAAGATTAGAATCAGCCATGATCTTATCGAATGGTAAAGCAGACTCGAGGGGCCGAATGGCTTGTTCTTGCTTCTAGTCCTTATGTTCTTATGAGTGCCTTGGAATAGCCAAGTCTAACAGTAACAAAGGTATGAGTGAGGGCTTTTGCAGCAGATGAGCTGAGGCATGGATGAAATTAGGCGATGTTATGGATGTGGGCTTAGGCAGTTTTAGTGAGACCTACAGATAGCTTCACAGCTAAGTATAGGGTGATGTGCCAGCCTTGGTTCATTCGGTTGCCATTAAGTTAGAAGGTTGAGGGGTCAAGTCCCACTCTAGATGTTGAGCACGTAATCTACGCTGACACTCCTATGCAGTATTGAGGGAGTATTGCACTATAGAAGTGCCATCTTTTGGATGAAATGTTAAACTGAGGATCCCATCACATTATTTCAAAGTTGAACAACCAATTGACTATGTAATGTTCTTTGGAATGTCTTGAAGATTTGAAAGCCACTATATAAATGCAAGTCTCTCTCACTCTTAACTTCTCTTTCACTTTTTTGTCTTTCTTTGCTGGCTTCTGTGTATTTAAATATCTTAATGTACTGCATAAGGCCAAAGTCTTTCAGAAGGATCATTACAGGTGTAGTACATTTACTGTACATTATAATATACCCTCATACAAAAATGTAATGTTAACAAAGGACTAGTCACTCTGTACAGCTTGCTGCAATATATAAACTTAATAAACACCCTCGCTGGAACATTCTACCAGCTGTTGATTGATGAAGTGGTGCACGTGGGAGTACTCTATTGCACAGGAAAAAAATGGGTAGAAACATTTTACTTCACAGAAGCAGTGTCGCATATTAGATAAATTCTAAGGTGGCAGCTCTGAGGTCAGCCAGTCACATCCTAGCTGAAGGATGGCACTAACCTACTCATTGCAACGATACATCATAACGAACAGCACATTGCGCTGAACTTCCAATGGCAGCTGTGAGCTAGAGAGAGCAAAACCCATCGTGGCAGCTTATAATAAGCCATACACCGAGGAGTGGGCACTGAGATACAAAGGATCACTGGAGCATCTGACACACTTACCTCTCCCAACTCCCCTGCAACTGCTCTCCATCCATATCTTCACTGTTAAGCACCTCGGGCCATTTTCTGTGTTGAAACCAATGTATAATATGTTCTTGTTACAATTGCCTCTTGAACTCATGTAGTCTGTTGAACTCATGTATTCTGTTGCACCCCACCTGCAAGTTCCCCTCCAAGCAGCACACCATCCTGACTCTGAACTATATTGCCATTCCTTCACTGTCGCAGGATCAAAATCCTAGAACACCCACAGTACTGCGGGTGTACGTACACCGCATGGACTGTAGCGGTTCAAGAAGACAGCTCACCACCACCTTCTCAAGAGCAATTAGGGATAGGCAGTAAATGCTGTCCTAGCCAGCGACGCCCATGTCCCAAAAATGAGTGAATTTAAAAAGGAAATTGCTACTTGCTACAATGGCCCTTGCTGGTAACTTATTGCACAAGCCTATTACCCTTTGAACAAAAAAGAGTTTGCCCAAGTTTCCATTGTTCTGCCATCTTCCTCATTTTAATTTCTGTCCCCTGGTATTTACACCCACGAGCTGTTACACTTTAGCCACCGGGTAGGAGAGAAACAGTGTCTTATATTTCTCATGTAGTGCATGGTGGCGAAATTTCTGCTCGTTCAACTGTCACTCAGTTGGAAGAGCCCAAGGCACCCTGGTGAAAAGGCAGTGTTATAATCTCTGTAGAGACCAATAATTTTTAAAAAGGAATTCAAACTTCCAGTTAATAGCTGAAAGGATGACATGACACATGTTAAGACTTTTACTGTAACAAGCAAACTGGGATCAATAACTTAACACTTTGTGAACACTTTTAAAATCTTTCATTAGTTAATCTCTCCAGATGTCCCATCTTATCACAGACCTTCTCTTTTGTTCTTCCTGACCCCACCCCCTTTCACTGGCGGAAAAAACTCTTATATTTCTAATTTCCTTTAGTTCTGATGAAAGGTCATCAACCTGGAATGTTAACTCTGTCTCCGTAGAAGCTGCCTGGCCTGTTGCATATTTCCAGGATTTTTTGTTTTTATTAACTAAACACTATTTGTGCAGGCAGTTTATACTTTAAACTACCAAACAGAATGTTTCCCTTTTATTTTTAACACAACCTGAAATTCCACCTAACAATTCTACTTTACAATGTCCTGGAACAAGTTCAAAGTGATTCTTAGCTCCCAAGGATTTAACTTCCATTCTTTTTCTTGTCAAGCCTGGTAACTTTTAACCCCAGAACTGTCTTTCATGGTGAGACTTTTCTCTGGAGTTTCTCCCTCTAGCTCAAGCGAGATGAATCATCCAGCCTCCTCACAAATTTGGTCTTTTCAATCTGATGTGAGCTCTCACCCATATTCCTGCATGGTTAACCATGGAGACTTTTTGTTTCTAGTTGACTTTTCATTCTAGGATCCTAGTGGGCTAGCTTATCTGTGAGTTTCAGTGATATTTTAGGAAAGCCTGCAAACTGATCCTGCAATAGCTCCCTAAGGACATTCTCCCTCTCAAAGCCCATCTCCATGGCAGTGTGAATCTCATGGGTCATGTATTTGGGTAGAAGTGCTGATTAGCTATTCTTTATTCTATTTTATCCTTGAAGTAAATGGACAGTTTAAAGTATAACCATTTACAATCCATCATTCTCAACACCTTCCTGGGACTTTGGAGACTAGCAGTCTAATCACTGTCGACATAGATACTGCTGCCATTGTCTCCAAGTGTGAACACCTTATGCCTTCTTTCCAGCAAAACAATCTGGGCCTCCCTTTAAACATCCATGTCATCTAGGCCTATTGTCAAGTAGACTCCTGAACAGACCACATGATCCTCTTCATCTTACCCTAAATAAAACAGACAGTCTCAAAACATAACAAACTTATAAATCTCAGATTTTTAACAGTTGTTCGTCCAGTTGTTTCCTCAAATTATGGTAGACAAGAAGAAGGACCGCAGTAGAAATCCACTGTCAATGTGTCTTGGTACTAGTCTGTTCTTGGTAAGGTAACTTGAAAGTTGCACTGACAGAGTTCTCTAACCTATATTCCCTTTGATTCTACAGTAGGTGTCGTTCCTCCAAGGACCAAATCACCACCAGAAGATGTTTCTCCATCTCCATCCTACCTTGCAGTTCGGAATAGTGATAAAGCAAATTATGAATCTCAGACACGAGTAAGTGTAAAGGTAGCTCACTACAGATTAACCCACAAACTTCTCGTCTGCCCCACTCCACCCTACTCCCCTTTGGCATTACTTCGTTTTTACATTTTACCAAAAATAACAGTGAAAATTGAGATACTTTTATTTTTAAAGCTAATCCTTCAACTATAGATGGGTTGCTTTTGGAGGCCAAGTTCACAAACAACAGTACAGTAGTGAGTCACCAGGAGGCACTAAACTGCAAAAAGTTCTTGAAAGAATCTTCCACCCCAACTTTGGTTTTTCTGATACATTTGTAAGATTTCAAATAACTCTGGGCATTTTATGCTATCAGTAAATTACGTTCAAACATAGGAGTCTTTTGCAAATCAGCCCGTGTGCTGTCAGTCACCTTGAACAGCTTGGACTTGTCGGCCAGGCACTGAACATATTCTGTTCATGAAGTTTGTCATTAAAGTTTGTGTTTTTATTGGGGAGATAAACATGTATATTAACATGTTGGACATGATGAACATGTTTATTAATGGAATATGGATTTTGCTGGAAGGTTACACTGCATCCAGTCTTTCTACCTTCTGAGCAATTTATTTGAGATACATATGTAGACGGTGTGTGTATGTGGGCAGGTGTCCTAGGACTTTTGTTGGTATCCAAGGGGTATAGTTGGCATCTATAAAATACAGCTCAGAACCAGGAGGTTACTTCTGACCCAGCTCTCCTCTTCTTCAAGTATATCAGAATCTTAAATCCTTGAGGGGCGTCCCCTGGTTGGGGAATCTAGAACACGGATTTGCAGTTTCAGGGTAAGGGGTCAGCCATTTCTGATTGCGATGAGGAGAAATTTCCAGAGAACTGTGGATGCTCAGTCATTGAGTATATTCAAGACAGAGGTTGACAGATTTCTGGGTACTAAAGGAATTTTTAAAAATTCATTCATGGTATGTGGGCATCGCTAAGCCGAGATTTTTATTGTCCATCCCTAATTGCCCTTGAGGAGATGGTGGTTGTAAGGGTTCCCCTTTTTCCTCCGAGACCCTCCCCATAGTCACACTCAGTGCCACCAGATTCACAAGTGCTTGAACAGAATGTCCAGCAAGACAAGTTTCTTCTGATAATTCACATTTGTATGATTGAATTTATTTTATTCATTGGATGTGGGCGTCGCTGACTAGACCAACATTTATTGCACATCCTTAATTGCCCTTGTTCAGGGGGCATTTAAGAGTCAGCCACATTGCAGTGGGTCTGGAATCACATGTAGGCCAGACCAGGTAAGGACAGCAGATTTCCTTTCCTAAAAGGCATTAGTGAGCCAGATGGGTTTTTACAATTGACAATGGATTCATGGTCATCATTAGACTTTTAATTCCAGATTTTTATTGAATTCAAATTCCACCATCTGCCATGGTGGGATTCAAACCCGGGTCCCCAGAACATTACCTGGATCTCTGGAATACTAGTCCGGTGACACTATCACTACACTTTCACCTCCCCCAAAATGGAGTTTGATAGATTCCTGTTGTAAGTGAATTTTAAGGGCTATGGCGAGTAAATGTAGTTAAAGTACAGATCAGCTGTGATCTAAGTGAATGGTGGAACAGGCTCGATAGTCTGAATAGCCTCCTTCTGTTTCCATGTTCCCCAGCTCCTTGATAGAGTTAAGAAATTGACAAAGAAATCACTAAATGGTTTTACTGACGTACAATTATTTCAACTATTTGACGGGACTCCATCCATCATTGAAGCTACTCGGGCTGGTCGAGTTGCCATGAGTGACGGTGGCTTATCTTTGCTGGTTGACTCCTCCTCCTTGACCAGTGGGATTTCTTGTGTTTTGCAAAAGGAAAAATCGAAAGGCGGCACGCATCCCAACGATGCAAAATCCAAGATGAGCGTTGAGGAACAAACTGAGCGCATGAAGCGTCACCAGAATGGATCGCTACGAGGGCATAACAAGAGGCGGAGTCTAACCTTAACATCCGGCCACCTGATGGCTGCAGGTTCGAGCAGCCCAAAGCCCATTGTTCGGAGAGTCACGGTATGCCATTGGCTCATTTCACTTCAGTGATGACATGTCAGGAAAGGATTGTTGTTCAATCATTCCCGAGTCAGTTGGTGAAGTATCAAACTAGACACTAATATATTTTTTGGTAATAGATTTCTTTACAGAGTGCAGCAATACACATGTCTGCTTTTAAAAAAAATCCGGTCATGGGATGTGGGCGTTGCTGGCTAGGCCAGCCTTTATTGCCCATCCCTAATTGCCCTTGTTCAGAGTCAACTACATTGCTGTGGGTCGGTATTACTCTGGCTCCCTGGAATGCTAGTCTGGTGACAATACCACAATGCCACCACCTCCCCCTTCTTACCTACCATGCCCCGTGTCCCAGCAGTCTCTCTTTATAAGTGCACTAGGTACTTAATTAAACAATGCCCTTCACCTATGTATCTTAACACTATAGTTAACAAACCATTAACAACCGCCTTCTATTACTGTTAACACTGTGGTTTGTATGGGCTGTTGGGTAGCATAGTTGGTTGTTATTGTCCTGTCCTCTCCGGCACCAGAAGGGTTCAATGTTTCCTCCCTTGCAGATAATTTAAAGGTTTGAAGTGAAATGAGTTGTCACCTTGAGTCCAGTTTCAATCTCTCAGTCCCATCAGTCTACATCTAAAGATGTTGAATTAGCGATCCCATTCACTAACCACAGAGTGACTGGTATAGAAAGCTCACAATGGTGTGTTGAGGGCACTGTTCCAAGGTTGGGTTAAAGGGATGTTGTTAAGATAGCTAGTAGAGGAAATTTTACTCTACATCTATTACCTGAGTGTTTGACCTTGATACTTGGGGTAAGAGGAAAAATAAATGCTCATCCCTCATGCTGATAGAGATTGTTAAATTTATTTATTTTATTTATATTTTTAATGACCATATCTGTTACTCACGTTACATTGAAGTTGCCTTTTATACCGAACAATTACAATGAAATTGGATCATGTCAGATATATTTTGCAGGACTGAATTTTAAACATAAAAATATTAGCAGTTACAAAAGTAGGCATTAACATAATGCCATTCATCTGCCTAATTCTCTTGTAGGAAATTCCTCTTTGCTGAATTTTAACATAGACAGTGTTGTATAAAGAGGTTAACTCCTGTTCTCAAATGAACACAGAAGTGTTTGCATATGTATAGAAAACAGCCTTGATAGTAATTTCTGTTCTGTGACCTGCAGTGTTGTCCCAGTCATGGTGCTTTCATCAGGAGCCTGTTCAAGGTGCCAAGGGATCTGCCTCACTCTACCTGTTAGCCTTGGTAGGCAGAGATGGTCAGCTGGTAAAGAGATCGTGTGTTGATTTTGAAGCCAGCTGGTTAATGTGCCTGTCCGTAACTTCCTTCATACTCCGTTGACTGGGCCTGTTAGATGAGATCCCAGTGAGAAAAGACGTGACAGTGTATTGAGCCTTTTATGACCTCAGCATGACTCAAAGTTCTTTATAGCCAATGAAGTAATTTGAAGTGTAGTCACTGTTGTAATGTAAGAAATGTGGCAGCCAAATTATGCACAGCAAGCTCCCATAAATAACAATGTGATAATGACCAGATAGTATGTTCTTTTTTAAAGAGATGTTGGTTGATGGATAATTATTGACCAGGAGACTGGGGAGAACTCCCTACTCCTCATCAAAATAGTTGTTAAGGGATCTTCTCCATCCACCTGAGAATGTTAGTCCGGGTTTTTGTGCTGCTGAAGTATCAGGAGAGGGCCTTGCACCCATAACCTTCTGACTCAGAGGCAAGAGTTCTAGCTCCTGAGCCAAAGCTGCACCAGCTCAACGTATCCAAATCTCTGAGAATTCAGCGTCTTTCAGATGAGACATTAAACCAAAGCCCCTTCTGCACTCTCGGGTAGTTGTAAAAGATTCTATGGCACTATTTCAAACAAGAGCAGGGGACTTTTCCCTGATATCCAGTCCAATATTTATCCCTCAGTCAACATCAAAAAAACATTATAACAGTGACCGCACTCCAAAAGTATTTAGTTGGCTGTAAAGCATTTTGGGATGTCCTGAGCTCCTGAAAGGTGCTATAAAAACAAAAGTATTTTATTTCCCATATGATTATGCAGACTCCTGCCATTAATCCAGATCCATGGCCAATCACACGATTGCAAGAATACAGGGAAACCATCTTATGCCCAGTCCCAATAGAACCACCATTGCACTCAACAGAAAGTATCAACATCCCCCCCAGTGAATATGCACAGCAAGATCCCACAAAACACACTGAAATGAGTGACCGGTTGATTTTAAAATTATGTTGGTGAAATTTAAGGTTTGGTAAAACTGTTGCCTTCCAGAGGGCTTGACGTTCCTTCCTTGTGCCTTTTCCCACCAAATCCAGGTTCCTCGGCGTAAGACCACAGAGGTGGATATCTCTCACCTGGAGGCAGCTGTCAGGGGGGATCATGCAGGCAACTTCCATGAGACCCCCAGGGAAGAGATTGCTCGTCTAAGGAGGATGGATCTGGAGCCTGAACATTATTCAGTGGACATCAACAAGGAGGTGTGTGGTAGGGGTAGATGTGCAAAATGATGAGTGACTTTGGGAAGGAAGTGTGAAAGTGGAGAAGGGGGTAAGTGTTAGGGGACTGAGGTGGTGAAGAGGGTGAGTACAGGAGTGTGCACAAGATGATTATTGGAGATAATGAAATATTGGCATAGGGCCATGGATGGGAATATTCCATATATTAAATACTTTTCATGTCCTTTGTGCTTCAGAACCATAGATTTACTTTTCAGTGTACTAATGGGCATTTTGTAGGCAAATGCAGCAGTGAATATGCACAGCAAGATCCCACAAAACACACTGAAATGAGTGACCGGTTAGCCTGTTTATTTGGCATCGGTAGAAGGTTCAGTGTTGGCTAGGAGAACTTCCCTGCCCTTCTACGAATGGTGCCATCATGTCCTGGGTAGTCGCTCGAAAGTGGCATCCTGGGGAATTGTACCCCCTCATTGCTGCACCAACACACCAGCCTGCATTATGTGCTCAGGCCCTCGGGCAGAGTTTGAATCCACGACGACCCAAGCTGACTTGGGTAGTAAGGGCATTAGACTGCGCAGCACTTGAACTATATACCCTCTGATGTGCCAACCCTGCAAATGGTTGTGGCAGGATGAGTGTGTGTGACCTTTGGGAACTGTCAAGAGTAACGAGACTGGAAAAAGTAGCCATGCTGACCTTAGTTCCTGGCTTCATCTTGTAAAATGGATATGGAGGAATTGGAGAAGGCTCTACAAAGATGATACCAGAACCGAGAGGCTGTATCCATCAGGAAGGGCTGAACTGGCTGGGGCCCTTTTCTCAGGAAAGAGAAGACTAAAGGGTGACCTGGTAGCGATCTCTAAAATTAGAAAAGAGTTTTGTCCGGGAGACATACAGACAATGGGTGGAATCTTGTGCTCTCACTGGCGGTGAGCTTGGAGGAGGGTCGGTCATAGGATGGTGGCATACTGGAACTCCGCTGTCCTCCAACTGCAGCAGAATAAAGTTCTGGGCGGGAAGGCCCATGGTCGACCTTTGTGTTGTCAGTTGAGACCCTTAAGTGGCTAATTAATGACCACGTAAGGGCCTCATCTCATCACGGCTGGTATTGACCCAGTGGCGGGTGGGCCTGTCACCATGCGGTGTGCATGGCAGCTAAAACTGTGCAGCCAGCTTGTCACACATCAGAACGGTGAGGGAGTCCCTCGATCAAAGGCAATCAGAGCCTGATCGAGCGACTGGACGTTGGGAAGTGGGGGCCATTGAGAGTCGACCCTCTTACACCCCTCTCCCCGCAACCCCCACCATGACACCTCCTCTCCCCTCCCCTCCCCAGCCCATTACAAACCTGTAGGCCTGGGTCACTGCACAATCCTGGGACTCTGGTGCCTGTCCTGACAGCGGACACAGTGTAACCAGTGGTGCTGCTGAGCACAAGTGCTGCTGGCCTCTGATTGGCTGGCAGCTCTCGATAGGCAAGACTTCCGCCCCAAGGGTCTTGATTCGAGGGGCAGGCCCACCGCTGGCCTCAATATCTGATTGGCGTGTGGTTCAGTGAGCCTTCCGGAAAAGAGTCAACGCGTCCACACTGGCTGCCCGGCCAGTGGGCAAGACCCCGATGCCCCAGCAGGATTCTACTCGACATTTCCACTTTGTAGAGCTAAGGGCCATGAATATATGGTGGTCACTACTAAATTCAGTAAGAAATTCAGGAAAAACCTCATTGCCCAGAGGGTGGTGAGAATGTGGAACTCGCTGCCTCAGAGAGCGTTTGAAGTGAATAACATTGAAGCATTTAAGAAGTGAGGATGAAAGGAACAAGAAGGTTATGCTGATTGGGTTAGATGGAGTAAGCTGAAGGACCCTCGTGTGGCGCATAAACGACTGACGGTGGGCCGAATGGCCTTTTCCGTGCTGTAAGTTCAATGTAATTCTGTGCAAATGAAGGAAAAGCTCAGACCCGTCGTTTTGAAACGCAAAGGGAAAAGGAGCGTTTTTGTTGGAGAATTTGTGATTTTTTTTAATTTATTGAAGCCCATTTGCTTTGGGTTGATGCCATGCTCTGTGTTAACTGGGACCAGATCCCCTCCTGGTCATCTGACCTTGGATAGTACAAATGGCTCCGGGGAGACACCTCAGAAAGGGAAGGAATGATTTTGAAAAGCAGCAGACTCAATCTCCGAAAATATCCACAGGATGCCCAAACAGTTGCTCCCTCGGTGACCATGGGCCACAGAAACGCGGCAAGTTTGCTGACCCTGATGTCCAAATTGAGGACTTTTGGCTCTTTGGCACTCCACCCGCTCTCCCTCCACCCCCATCCTGTCAGCAGACACGGGCGTGATCGGCTGGCCTGGGAGTGACTGGGGAACCGACCGCCGACCACCATCGCTCCGTGCCCCCCCACCCAACCGCGATTTCACATTGGCTGGCCCAACACCAGGCACAGAACGGGTGCATAATCAGGGCCGGGGCTGTTGGAAATGGGGCTGAGGTGGGGTTGCCCCCTGACTTTTCATCTCGCTGTCAGAGCCACCACATGAAACGCAACCCCCAGTGAATTGTGTTGAGGTAGATCTGAACAGTGCTATACTTAATTGAGATGTGCTTGAACCCAATATCCGGTGCAAAGAGTGTTACTTCCCCAGTGCTGACTTCACTCATTTTGATAAATAGCAATGTTTGTTTTGATGAAACCAACAATTGGGTTTACCTCGCCCCAGATCCTCATGCTAGTGAGTATTGTGTTGAACTGCCTATCTGCCCTCTTGTTACTAAGTGTGGTTACAGGACCGTGAACCCTTATCCTTTCTCGTCCTGACTGATTTTCTCTTGTCCAGTTGTCCACGCCAGACAAGGTCTTCATCCCTGAGCGATACATCGAGATCGAACCCGAACTCCCTCTCAGCCCAGAGGAGCTCAAAGAAAAGCAGAAGAAAGTGGAACGAATCAAAACGCTCATCGCAAAATCCAGGTACCCATCGCTGAGTTATAGGGGAACTTTCAGAAGCTTAGGGGCAGCTGTGTAACACACAAGATTGATGTGGGAGCAGCAGAGTGCATATTCCCTGTTCTACCAGCAAATCCTTATCTACTGCTCTACAAAAAAAATTCAACTGGTTCACAAATGCCCTTGCCTGGTAGGAAATCTGCTACCTTTACCTGGTCTGCCCTATCTGTGACTCCATCCCACACCAACGTGGACTCTTAACTGCCTTTTGGAGTGGCCTAACAAGCCCCCCCATTGTATCAATTCACCTTGGAGGGTCACCATCACCATCAGTGAGACCCACCTCCTGAGAGTTATTTTCAAAATAAAAACTCTCCTTCAGACTTCAAATGATGCAATATTACAAAAAAGTACTAAGGTCGTTTGAGATGGTGCATGTATGTAATTGTTAAATCTTCAGTTCCCCCATGTAATTAGAATGTCAGTGTAAACTCTACTTCTTCCCGTTGATAAGCAATTTTTGACATCTAATTTGGTGGTACATGCATAATCATTTAAAAATAGTTTCTATGGCAACGGGGAGGTGGTGACTTGCAGTGTTTTTGAGTATTTCCCATAGTTTGTTCCTATATTCTCTATTAGAATATCTCTATTCTAGAACCGGGGAGAAAGCCTTAGAGGAACCTTCTTGTAGCCAGTAGCTCGTGCTGGAATTGGGGGAACCAGGAAGGAGGGTGGGAGAAGGATGGTTTATGCATTTGGACAGTAAAGTGAATGATCTGTTTGATGTTAGTTTGCAGAACATAGTCCCACTAACTGAAGGGCTCACTGACAGCAACATAGACCCTGAGCTCCAGCTACAGGAACAGGAGAAAAGAATCGAGATCTCTTGTGCTCTCGCCACTGAGGCATCCAGGCGGAGTCGGCTCATATCAGGTAACGGTTGCAATCATGTTCCACTTGTGTTCTGGAGACTAATGAGTACAAGTCTATACTGAGGTGGGGCAGAGACTCATTGAGGTGGGACAGAGACTCATTGAGGTGGGAAAGAGAGTCATTGAGGTGGGACAGAGAGTCATTGAGGTGGGACAGAAAGTCATTGAGGTGAGACAGAAGTCCCTGAAATAAGAACAAAAAATGCTGGAAAAGCAGCATCCATGGAGAGAGAAACAGAGTTAATGAGCTGAACTCCCATGACCCCATGGAGACTGGCTGAGGAAGGGTGTGGGAGTTGGGGTGGAAAACTAGGCTTCCTGTCGCATTCCTGCCTCCAGAGTCACCAATTAAGGGCATTAGGGGTTATTTTCCAGTGGAGACAGAATCTTCCCATTGGGTCTGGAGCCCTAGGTTCTCTGGAGGTGCCTTCCCAGCAGCAGGCCAGGGAGCCATTGATGTACCCTTTAAATCCCCCCTCTCCCAGGGTGATCAGAATGCCACAGATGCTGCTGCAGATTATCCTGTTGAGGAATTCCCCCCCCTCTACCCCACCCCACCACCCCTGCCATAATGATGCCCTGGCAGCTATGACCACATTTGCTTTTAACAAATTTAGAAGTCTTTGAGGTGCCCTCTCAGTCTCCCACCTACATCAGGAGCACCCATGGCTGCTGGTGGGGCTGTTAGCTGCCCACAGCCTCAGGCCTTCCTATAGGTCATCCCACCTGCGCTGCCCACCTCCATCTTTAACTGGACTGGGCTCCTGGAGGTGACGTGTTAATTGGCTGCCTCCAGGAAGATGGCACGGACAGGTCAGACCTGGACAGCATCAGGGTCGGGACCTGCATGTGATTCCAGCGTCAGGGCCCGGAATCCCGCAGAAAATTCAGCGCAATGCTTCAGATTGTCGCACCGTTTGTCACATTTATTACCGAGATCCTGCTCCCTCTTCCCTTCCATTTTCTCAGGTCTAGTGGGAATTCCCATCAGAGTCCCCTCCAAGTCACGCATTATCCCAGCTTGGTTATACATTGCTCCTCCTTCATTATTACAGTGATCTTGTCCTGGAGTTTGCTAACACCATTAACACCTGGACCGTAAACTGTTTTAATGCTTAAATGTTTAAATTCTATTCAATTGTGAAGTGCCATCACTTTCAGGGCAGCAGTGCTTCAAGAAGAGAACCCACCAGCATCTTCAAATGTTCAAATGTGGCTTCAGCTCAGAGAGCTGGTTTGTGGAAGTGCATTTCTCTCTAGGATAGGTTATCGCTAAGTTCTAACTACGTAGCGATACTTTTTCTAAAAGCAGATATTTGTTTTTAATCTATTGCCATTTATCTAACACATTCTTACCATAATCCAACATCATCGTGGACTGCACAGCATCGGAGGGACTGTGTGTAAGCGTCAGGCCTGTTTAGCTGGGTAGAGCATTGCAAGGGTTTGGTACCAGTGGAGGGAGAGGTCAGTTTAACGCAGCACATCTAGGGACTGGAAACAAAGACGGGCATCTAGATAGAGGGAGGCCAACCGACTGTGTGCAGGTAGCGAGCTACCTGTAGGTCTAGGACAGGCAGGGTGCATGCAGGGGAAGTGGGGGTGTGGCAGAGAGTGGGAGGGCAGGTGGACTGCTATCGATGATGGAACTTCATAAGGTGGTGAAAGCTATGGAGAGGGGAATGCGAAGGGACCTGGGCTGTGAAAGGACATTTACTTATGCGGGGTGAATGGCAGCCATGAGTGGAGAAGGGCAGGTAGGATGTTGCAAAAACAACTAAGTATGGGAGGATAGGGAAATGTGGGCCAGTAAAAGGGCAGATGTTTGCTGTGGGCTTGTTAGGGGTGCGATTGTGGAAAGAATGCTTTTGCCATCATCGTTGCATCATTTATTGCCATACTTTCATTCCATTTAGTTCCAGCTTTGGACGCACCAGGTTCTTCAACCCCACCATCATCTCCCATCTCATCACTGCCACCTCAGGTTACTGATGGAAGCCATTTAATGTGTGTCTGAAGAAGTAAGCAGTTTTTGAAGAAGGATCCTTAACTTTAAAAGAACTACATACTTTTATTCTTATTAAGCTTATTTGTGAGGTGTTAGCTGTGACAGTAATGCAGTGGTTGATATGAGCTAGATCAGATTGTCGTGGTACCTACCATTTTCTTTTCTTATTTGTACCAACGACTCTTATTCTTAGGGCTTCCAACTTTGGTTTGGTATGTTCCCTGGCATTTGATAGTGCGGCCTTCGATCACGTGATATTTGATTATGTGACATGGGCCACCGTGATGTTTAATCACATGACATTTGCAAGTCTGTTGTTACATTTATCCTGATTGAGTGTCTCAGTAACACCAAACTCTGAATGAAATATTTGCCTTTTTGATTTATAGTGAGATGAATATATAACTTATAGGTCGCAGAATACAAAAGAATAGGAAGCTATTTAGGATAAGGATTGTTTACGTAAAAATTACCTGTGATGCTTGACAGCTGCAATCACAATGTGATACTCCAAGTTAATAGCAAAAACTTCATCAATATAAGTAAAATCTAAAGTTTTCCTACACTTTTGTGACTTTTTACAATACACGGCAAGCTATATAAAAAAAATAAATAAAACCAAAGCCAAACCTAATTCAATTCATTGGCTCTCAAACCCCACCCCTCAGAACCCAGTTTCAGGGAGGTTGATATTCAGTCCTAAGGAAAGAAGCCCCAAAGATGCTTGATTCCCAAAATAAAGCCCATTGTACATGAGTGCATGTCACTCTCCCTCGTTCCAGTTTGTGTTTCTCTCTCCCTCTCCCAGTTTGTTTCACTCTGTCTTCCAGTTGGTGTTTCTCTCTCTCTTTTGCCGTCTCACCTCATTGTCTCTCCCTCCCCCAGCTGTTCTCTCAGGACTCAGGGATCTTTGAAGCAATTTTCTTTAGCCCCAAATGCTATCATCTTCACAACCAGTGATGAATGGTGTGTTTCCAAATATTGGTGGATCAGCGGGGTTCAGACAATGTGACTGAATGCTAACAACTACCAAAGTAATGCATACACAGGAACCTTGTGTACATGGACCATTTCTCCAGAGTCATCCCCATGAGTGCTTGGGGGAGCAGTCGCCCATTCTGGTAGACTCCTGCCCAAAGCGGGAGGGCTGGGAACCCCTAGTACGAACACAGTTTCATTTTGAAAAGACTTTTAACACCTTCACTTAGATAAGGTCCCCTCTTGAGTTGCTTCCTTTTCAAGATCGAACCAGCCCAAGTTTCTTCAGATTTCTCTCATACCTGACTGATCTTGATGTTCGGGCTGAGCCTCATTTTTAAAAATGGTTTATTGACAATCTTCATGGTGGCAGGTACTGAATTGTGATGATGATACAAATGATGCAAGTAACCATAATTCATAACGTAGTTATAGACCAGCATTAAAAGAATAAAAGAATTACACAATTATGATCATTTTAGCATACAAATGATTACAGTACTTTGCAAGATGCAGATCTCATTAGTTTACAGAATAGAAATGAAAGGTCTGTTGCAGTCTGCATTTTGTATTAAAATCCATCGATCATATGCTGAGTCGGGTGATCATATGATGTCAGGCTGAGTTAATTAAATTCTCAATCATTTACATACTACTTATGAGTTTTATGAAGTAAGGGATTGCGCTGTCTCATAGCCTATTCATTCTGTATCTTATTTGCAGGCACGGTGTCTTTTCTCCTTAATTTAATGACCTTTTATTCTTCTGATGTGGGGTTGAGTGCTGATCAGCTGTGACGTGTGGCGAGATCATTCATTAAATGTTCCTTTTGCAGCTCAAGCTGTGGCCACCATCAAGTACCACAGGTCGACGTATTGAGGGCCACCTGAGGTACATCGATACCATCGTCAGGGCTGAGTTGAAGACTGAATGGAAGTCTTATCAGGAGCCAACTGACACCCAGTGCAGACCAGAACCGAATGATTCCTTTATATTCAACTCCTCCCAAGATGCTATATTCATCTAAGAGTTTCTTATTGTCTTAGTCCTTCATGTGATATGATTTTTGCGATTTTTTTTTTGTTTTTGTTTTGTGTTACAGAATTCAGAGGAACCTAGGCTGCCGCTGTAGAGCTGAGGTTCTGAATGGAAGGAAGGTCAATGAAGGAATTTAATATTTTCTGAACTCTTCCATTATAAGCTGGGAAAAAATATTTATGATTTAAAAAAAAAAAGTGGGGTGACTTCTTGAGTATCGGAAGCCAAATTTCCTAGGCAGCTCCACTGGACTCCAGCTCCAACTGTAACAAAGAAAGGGAATGAGATACACCAAGGCCCAGTAGGGATTAGACAAAGCCTGAGGCACGAGGTGAGATGAGGCTGGAGGGAAATTGAGCTCCAACGAGGAGGGTGGGGTTTGGTTTGTAAGGGAGAGAAGCAACCTAGACCCCAGAAGATGAGTAACTTTATTTTTTAAAGGGCAATTAATTTTAGCATTGCCTCCCCAGCCAAGAGATATCTAGGAGGGGGTTGGGAAAACCGATTGACAGGGACTGGATACCAGAGGTTCCCTTTGCATGAGTCTTGGAGGGGAATGGCTACTCCATGCAAATATGATGCCCATCTCAAACAGTACTTGGCTGCATACTCTGCGTAACCAGCTGGTAGCATCTTTACCCAAAGTTGGGCAGCTTCAGATCAGCAGACAGGTTGCTCAGAAACTTCGGTCATCAGTGCAAGTGATGGGGCCTCCTGAGGGTAGCTCCATGCACTGGCATCACGGAGCAGCCTTGAGGCAGAGAAGCACGTATTCAAAAGAGTGAAGACATTAATTAAGAAAAAATAAATACCCTCCTAGACTTTCCTTCTCTGTCAGACCTGTCATTGCTACAGCTGTCACTCAGTAGATTCTCTCAGTGAATGATCTACTCCAGAATAATCCAAATTTGCAAATATAACACCTCGTCAGTCTCTGCTTTTCTGCCTAATTTTTTTTTAGTTGCTTTTGACTAAATTGAAAAGCATGTTTGGAGAGGCTGTAATGACCTTGGGCCTAGTAAAGTGTAAACTAGCTCACCTCCAAGTCTGTCCAAGCACTTAACTGTACCCATGCTATCAACATGGTACCGTATCTTTGCACGCTGGTGTATGTTCACATGACAACGACCCCAGCTACTTGCCTTGCCATGGGTAATGCAAAAACTAAATTAAGATGATGACTCAGTTTTACGGAGCTTGTGTCAAGTTCAATTGCCACTTCTTGACTGACTGTTGATGAGCTTTTCTATGACTTGCTAAATAGGCCATTGAAATTAAGTCCAGCCTGAGGGATATTTGAATGTCAAAGGGAATGTTCCACTGTTTAACTGTTGCAGCGTATGACTCTGAATTTTCTCTCTGTACATATGTGTTTTATTTTGTTACCTCTCTGTATAAAGATGAAAAGCTTATGCCAGAATTTAAAGGCACTGAGCTCCTTTGCCCAGTCCTGTTGCCTATTGGCAATCTTATCAGTCTGAGGTTCCACTGTGTGTAGACATCAGATACAATCCAACCAGCCTAACATCTCTTTATGGTGAGACTGATTTATCTGGTCTCAGACTGCCACCTATCAAGGCCGGCATTGATCAGTAACGTGACTATTATCAATTTTTGTTTGCGAATTAGGTTCCTTAAGGCACTTTTCCGTTTAATTGCTCTCCCACTGCCAACAATCCATCCTTCTGATGGATGGCGAGTTCTCAAAATTTAGCTCAGGACCAGATTGGGCCTCATTGGTGATCTTCTCTGTGATGGTTGCACTCACACTTAGGAGGTTCTGGGGAGGCAACATGTGGAAGCAAGGGTCAGAGGTAAGGGTCAGAGTTCAGGAGAGGAGCGGCCAAAATTTGAATGGAAGATCAATATTGCAGGTCGAGCGGAAGTTTGAAGCAGGAATCCTGGATCTTCTAGTCTTGTAGCAGTTCTGAAACGTGAGGATTACACTGAGGACATTAGTTGGTGAGGCTGAGGGACAGTTGGAATGCGCTTAGGGGCAATTGCATGTTTTGCAGGAATCAACGTGATGCAGTTTAGATGCCATGCCAGTTAGCTAGGGTCATTTATCAGCCCAAAGTTGATCTTACTGGCATGATGGTCTTCAGAACTGCCAACCCCATTGAGCAGCTTGATGCCCATTAAATATGGTCCTGTGAGTGGTTGTTGGAGAGAAATTTTTAAAAAGGGGTTACTTTGGTTGCGTAAAGGGTTAATCACTGGTACCCACCGGGGGCACTCTTAGATTGTGTGCTTTCCCTGATGTTAACTTTGAGGCAGTAAAGTAAGTCCTCTTGGTGGAGGAGGGTGTTGGACTACCACCCAAAAACGTGCCCAACTGCAGTCCCATCAAATGCTGCTCACTGAATTGGTTGCCAGGATCCATGAAGCGGAACCACTGAATTCAGAATCCTAAAGTGAATAAACAGATGTGAAAGTGTCAGTAAGGATAACTGACTGCAGTTATACATCCATGCAAAGTCCTTTCAAACGTGAGGCGGTTTAACTTATATGTTCTAGTGCCAGTGGCCTAGGCACACGCCAGCTTGTTCTTGCAGCCGCTGCAGTTTAAATCCAGAGCTACATCAAGCATAAGGTGACGCATTTATAAACTGGATATTTCAAGAAGTGACCAATCTTCGGTCAACACAGAGATTTCATCCGTTGGGAGGTTCCTTTCCAACCAGCCAATCACGTGGCTTCTTTGCTTCTGAGTCTTCCACTGTGCAATCGCGAAAGATTTCCACTGCTGTCCGGGTGTGGGGATGGCTCATTCTGTAAAGGGATATAAAGAAACTGTAAAATAAAAAAAAATAACCAATCTAATGCTGATCTCCATCCGGAGTGACTCTGAAAGAGTCTGTTAGCACGCTTACAGTGTGGCTGCTCAGAGACTAACTCTGCCTCACCTCTCTGGTTTACTCCTGGGTGAAGTTGGCACATTTCAGTGATGTTAAAACATTCTATCCATTGCATTACATTTGTTGCATTAATTGTGAGGTCAATTGAAAGAGAGAGTTTTATTTTTTAAAAGAAAGCTGAAATTTGGATCTATTTAAATGTAAGTGACTGCAGCACTAATAACTGTACATGGTTTCAATATGTTATGAAGCCGCTGTTAACTGTTATTTGATGAGGTTTTCTAGTGGGGCTTGTGATAGACGTGGAGTATGTGGAGGTTACAGTGTCTCATCAGACTCTTGGTCAGTGCTGTTGTCAGGAGCAATCGCTTCCATGATGTGCTGAAATGAAGGAGTATGGTCAATGGTCACTGTTTGGATCAGTCTTGGTTTCATTCAGAAGTACCATATCACGGTGGCCCTGGTTCCTTCGCTGGCACAAACAATGTTGAGGATACCGGAGCAAACAAAGTAAAAACCGTTGCGGAGAAGAGCCAAGCAGGGCCGTGAGGGGGACCAGGAAGCTTCCCCACCTCCAACCACATAAGGGTGTGAGGGAAGGGGGTGGGAGGGGGGTGTGGGGGTGTGGGTATGAGCTTGGCCAAAGCATAGCTAGACAGGTGAGGAGGGAAAGTGACTTTGGGAGGTGGATGTGAATGGGGCATGAAAGCAAGGGAATGAGGTTGGGGAGGTGGGGATAGATTTATAGATTGAGTTGGGGGATGTGAAATGTAAACTGGGAAGGAGATAGGACTGGGAGTTTGAGATATAGGAATAGAGGGTCAACAAGTAGAACAATAATTGACCTGTGGCTGGTGAAGCCTAGCTAAGCCAGTGTGTGTGTGAGAGATGCTGTCAGTGCTACACAATGCACTGCCTGGAAACACAGATCAAAATTATAATTTTGGCAATTGTAATGTTAACCAGTGACTAAACCCAGCAGGTCTGTTTTGAAGCACTGTCCAATCCTGTTCATTATTGTTTGCACTTTGAGTGTGGCCTCGCTTTCTGCTCATTTAAAATCCCAGCAATAGCTGCACACAGGCAGGTCTACAGCAGTGAATGTATTCTGACCAACTTCTCCATTCACTAATAGCAAGATCAATAAACACAGCAAATAAAAAACAATTTCAATTTCATTTAGTTGAGCAAAGCACATCCCTCAAACAGGCTTTAGCCAAGAAAATGTCAATTTTTGTATGTGATTTAGCCACGCAAGAGCGTAATATTTATAAAACTGTTTGTTACATGAACATTGATTATGGGGAGTTAAAAGGAGAGAAGTTCTATGCATTCAGTGATTGCAAAGATTGCACTGCTTTCTCATGCTCATAAAGTGGTTGAGAACCTTTGCCAAACCCAAGCACAATAAAGTCCCCAACAGGCCGAACTGAGGACCACTTAGGAGTTTCTCTCGGTCTGTTTGCCTCCTAATCTAATTGCCTCTGAATGAACAGCTATCATTGATTGAGAACCATTTGCAATCCATGACTGAATCTGTGACTATTAATCGGTCAGTGTCATGATTTCTGTTTGTCTCAGGACAGGAGTGTGTATAGAGTATGGT
This sequence comes from Carcharodon carcharias, assembly GCF_017639515.1. NCBI lineage: Eukaryota > Metazoa > Chordata > Chondrichthyes > Lamniformes > Lamnidae > Carcharodon > Carcharodon carcharias. The sequence goes on along the minus strand of NC_054475.1, from coordinate 8,463,021 downwards.
GACCATCCGCTGACTCCAGCCAAGCCAAGCCAAGCCGGTGTCCGCCTCACACGTTGTGACACTGAGGACAATTCCCCAGCGTCCAACTTTCCTCTTGAAGCTCCGTCTGAGAGATAGACTGGAACAACTAGAAATTGCTCCCCCTCTGCACCATCCCCTGCCTAGCGGTGCTTCATGCCATTTTGCAATTCTACAGGTGCCAATGACCATCCAGTGCCTCACCCACATGACCATCCTTCCTGTACAGCACGGACAATGAATGTTGGCCAAGGTGGCATCATAAAAGTGTCCAATCCTGTCCTGAACATCTAGATGCATTTTTTTTTTAAAGCAAGGCACATCAACAATTCATTTATCCATATTTATGGCCACCCTCCTTGCCAGTCTAGATGGTGCTACTAATAATACAGTTTGGACCACAGCTCCAGGTCAGATCTGTTAACCCTGCCTGGATCAGTGATCTTTCTGAACCCTAGGCTTAGAATTAAATATTGCCCGATTCTGTAACATGATTCTTTCAATGTTATTCCTCTGGCTTCTTCAGATGACGGAGGGCAGTTTCAAAACCCATAGACTGTTCAGAGATTCTTGGCTTCCCACACACCTTGCCCCAGGCTCCCACTGTCCCCTTGACCCGTCACCTCCCTCAGCCCCACATTCCAAACCACACCAAAGGGAAGAGCTGTTCCAGTGCAATCTTGTAACGTGAAATGGCAGATAACCTGAGAACTCAAGGAAAGGAATGCTGGGCTGCAGCCACTATACCTCCTGTTTAGAGGGTGGGAAGCTGGGGTTGGGGGTGCTGATCACGAAGAGGCTGGGAAACTTTCCACTTAACGACTCAGGATGAGGGAAGGTAAAAGGATCAAGAGTATGACATTTGTAACCACATGGCAGTGTGTTTCTTTAACATGTCTTGTTCCCGTTTCCTATTTGATAAAGCAGGTATTTTTTTCATAGACTATAAGCTGTTCATTGCGTGACTGTTAAGATGTGTTGGGGAAGGCATCGTAGCTCACTTCGGTTGTTTGGGAATTTAGATAAGAGGTATACCTTATAATGTACATCAATGTATTGTAATAAAGAAATATCAAAAAATATTATGAAAAAATATTGAAACTAACCAGAATTAAAAAATGAATATATAACATAAGTCTTAAGTGTTTGACTTTTACAAATCTGTCAAGCTTGAAGTGCTTGAAATAAGCGTCAAAAGATATGTCAATTTTGATACTTGTTTATGCTCCCTCCACATTTGCTAAAGTAATTGACAAGCCACCTTATCAAGGAGATAGTGTCCCTTTAAATAGAAACTGTGGAACGTGACAAAGCCCTATTAGTGTTCACACGTGCAGCTCAGAAGAATGTGAAAAGGCTTGAATGGAAGTAGAGAGTTTTTATTGTCTTGGGGAGAGGCCACTGCATTCAGATGAGTCATGTGGATAATTGGCCTTCAAAGATGGGACTTCACTAACTCTCCTAGCTGAAGCCAGAAATCTGACTTCAGAGGGTTAACCTGAAGCCTTGGGGTGCTTGCTATCAAATTACCATTGAGGTGATCAAGATATAAGGAAACTGCAGGAGACACCTGAGCCAGGACACTTGGAGCAAGGGGTTGAATGCCTACCCCTCTACCTATGTCCCTACGCTTCAAACTGAATTTCAAACACAACTAAGAAAGTGTTGGAGGTTTTGTGCAGGTAGATGAAAAACTTAAAGGGCTTTGGTGAGACCACACCTGGAATACTGTGTGCGGTTTTGGTCTCTATATTTAAGGAAGGATATACTTGCGTTGGAGGCGGTGGAGTGAAGGTTCCCTGGGATGAGAGGATTGTCCTTTGCTGAGAGGCTGAGTAAGTTGGGTCTTTGCTGGAGTTCAGACAAATGGCAGGTGATCTCATCAAAGCATACAAGATTTTGAAGGGGCTTAGACCATAAGACATAGGAGCAGAAATTAGGCCATTCGGCCCATCGAGTCTGCTCCACCATTCAATCATGGCTGATAGGTTTCTCAACCCCATTCTCCCGCCTTCTCCCTGTAACCTTTGGCTTGACAGGATAGAGACTGGGGAATTGTTTCTCCCTGGCAGAAAAATCTAGAACACGGGGGAACAGTCTCAGGATAAGGGGACGATTATTTAGGACCGAGATGAGAAATTCCTTACTCTTGTGAACCTTTGAATTCTCTACCCGAGAAGGTTGTGGATGCTCCATCATCAAGTATATGTAAGGCTGAGATAGACAGGTTTTTGGTGTCTCAGGGAATCAAGGGCTATGGGAAGAAGGCGAGAAAGTGGAGTTGAAGCCCAAGATCAGCCTTGATCATATTGAATGGCAGAGCAGGCTCGACAGGCTGTATGGTCTACTCCTGCTCCAATTTCTTACGTTCTTAATTTAAAGTTAAAGTCACGATTTTAATAGAGCTGAGTTAATACCAGATAAAAGAAAAATGCATTTATATAGCGCCCCAGGACATCCCAAAGCACTTTAAAGCCGTTATAGTCACAGTAGCAATGTTGGAAATATGACAGCCAATCTGTGCACAGCAAGATCCCACAAACAGCGATGTGTTGATGACTGGATAATCTACTTTCAGTGACGATAATTGAGCGATAATTATTGGTCACAACACAGGGCCGAGTCCCCTGGGTCTACTTCAGAATAGTGCCAGGGGATCTTTTACATCTGCCTGAGAGGCCAGATGAGGATTTGATTTAACATCTCATCGGAAAGACAGCTCCTCCAACAGAGATAAACAAAGGCCAGAGGTAATTAAATAATTGACGTAGAATTAGAGCACAGAAACAGCCCTGTGGCCCAAGTCAAAAACAGAATTACTTGGAAAAACTCAGCAGGTCTGCCAGCATCGGCGGAGAAGAAAAGAGTTGACGTTTCGAGTCCTCATGACCCTTCGACAGAACTAGTTCTGTCGAAGGGTCATGAGGACTCGAAACGTCAACTCTTTTCTTCTCCGCCGATGCTGCCAGACCTGCTGAGTTTTTCCAGGTAATCCTGTTTTTGTTTTGGGTTTCCAGCATCCGCAGTTTTTTTGTTTTTATCCCTGTGGCCCAAGTGCCTCATGCTGCTGTTTATGCTCCATATGTGTCTCCTATCTATAACCCTATCTGAATATCCACCTATTCCTTTGTCCGTCACGTTCCCACTTATCTTCTGCTTAAGTTCAGCAACAATCCCTCACAGTGTCGGGGTCCATAACCCTCCAAGTCACCGAGCTTAATAATGCTGGGGGGAGGGGGCAGAAAGGATGTTGATGTTAATTGCAATTCTTCAGAAGGGCTCCTCCCATGGTTGAGGCTCCAGCTTTTGACTCAGTTAACAATTGTAGTTCTGCCCTTCGACCACTAGAGGTCCCCCCTGGGCTGTCGTCACACTCTGGGAGGCCTCACTATGAATGGTTGAAGAAATTCAAGGGAACCGATTTTACTTGCAAAATAACAGCAAGCTTGATGCGCTTGCTGTTTTTAACGCGTCGATCTTTTTTTTTTGTTGAAAGGATGGGAGTAAATGGACCAATTGATATTGTTTCCATGGCGTTGTGACCGACTAACTGAACCGGTAGTGTGTTCCCTGGCTGCGCTTAGCACCCTGAGCCTGTTACAGTGAAACTGGATTGTGTGTGCACTTTTTTAAAAAAAAAAAGCCAGGTTGGAGCCATATTACGGTCTCCTTACTGATTGGGTGTCCCAGGCTGTTGACTGGTCTTATGATTAAGATTAAGAATTACGATTAAGAAGCACTGTCGAAGTTCATGCCTCTGGGATAGTGGAGTGGACTTTCACCACGGTCCCTTGGACGGTGTTTAAATACTTCCACATTAAATCAGACTTATTGTTCGAACCAAGGGTCACATTTTGCAACAACTGACCGAACGCACCTGGGAGGCAGTCAGAATTTGGATTAAATATTAATTGTATTTTGTTCTTTTTTTAAAAAAAAATAGATTTAAAGAAAATGATTTCCTTAACTGACACACAGAGTAAGTAATGGCGCAGGAGAGGTACAGTACGTATGGGGTGTTGCGTAGATCAGTAACAGGCTGGGATGTCTCCACAGATATTGATTTGTGCTCGGAGTTAGGTTGACTGTCAGTAACCTGGCAATCTGCCTGTTAGAACTTTTAAGTAGGAATTCACCAACATGAGAACAGAGGTCTTTGCTACTACTGTAAGCTCTAGGGCATAGGGGAGATGGTGGTGTAATGGGGATGCCACTGGGCTAGAAATTCAGTAGCTCAGGCTGATGTTGTGGCAATGTGGGTTCTAATTCCACCAGAGCAGTGGGTGGAATTTTAAATTCAGTTAATAAAATCTGGACTATAGAGCTAGTCTCAGTAATGGTGACCATGGATTGTTGTAAAAAAAAGCCCCATCTAGTTCACTGACGTCTTTTAGGGAAGGGAAATCTGCCTTCCTTACCCAGTCTGGCCTACATGTGACTCCAGACCCACAGCAATGGGGTTGCCTCTTAACTACCAAAGGGCCTAGCAAGTCACTTAGTTTAAGGGCAATTAGGGATGGGCACCGAATATTGGCCTTGCCAGCGATGCCCACACCCCATGAAAAAGCCTCCCACCTGCTTTGTGCTTCGTGAGGTGTTTGGTGTGATTTATAAGTTGTTGGATTTAAAAGATTTCTTTCCTTGTTTAATCTCTTGCGTTTTCTGATTCTCACATGGGGGATGATCAGTAGCTGGCACAGTTAAAGTCTGTACCATTGGCTACTTTTCAGAACCTCACTCAAGTCTTACTTGAGCCAAGCCGGTGAGCCTATTTGATTGTGTAGTCATGGCCCAACCCGTCCTCCCTGACATCCACAAATTGAGCCTCTTTCCAGTGGGATTGCTGGATTGATCAGGACTTGGGATCGTGACAGATGCACAGAAACACCAGCTCCAGATCCCACCCCATCCCCCAACTGCCAGGTCACCGAGCATCCTGCACTGGACATATCACACCAAGCCTGTTCACCTCTCATCTCTGTGTTCGCTGACTGACATCGGCTTCTGGCCTGACAGCTCTTCAGTTTTAAAATTCACGTCCTTGTTTTCAAATCCCTGCACGGGCTTGCTCCTCTCTATCTCTGTAACCTCCTCCAGCCCTATAACACTCTGAGATGCCTGTGTGCCTTCAATCCTGGCCACTTGTGCATCCTCGATTCTAATCGCTCTACAATTGGCGACTGTGTTTTCTGCCACTTGGGCCCTAATCTCTTAAATTCCCTCCCTGAACCTCTCCACCTTACTCCAAGTCTTTCCTCCATTAGGACATGCCTTAAAACCTATCTCTTTGTCCAAACATTTAATCATTTGTCCTAGTATCGTCTTACATGCCCCAGTGTCAAATTTTGTTTTGATAAGCCCCTTGGAATATTTTACCATATTAAAGGTGCTATATAAATGCAACTTATTGTTGCTAAAATATCATCATTCCTTCATGGTCACTGGCTCAGTATTCTCGAATTCTTACCCAGCACCATTGGAGGAGCACCATGAGCACCATAGTGGCTCAAACCGAGGTCCCACCACCACTGCAGAGTTTCCAGGCCAACCGGAGATAGAGGAGCAATGCTGGGCTTGTCAGCATCGGCCACATCAGCAAGAACAATATAGAGAAAGGGGTCTGCAGACATGGGGAACTCCAACAGGCCAGAGATTTAAGAGGGTGGCTGTGTGATGTACTCCCTGTACATGTGCCATGCTTATACCCTTCCTGCGCTGGTGCTTAATGCGCACAGGTCATTTCTCTCGCACATGTGTGCGGTCTGCTACCATGCCACTCAGTACCTGCTGCCTAGGTTTATGGCTGGGTATGACTTGCCTAATATAGAAAGTGACTGAATTTTAAAAAAAAAATGAGTGCATAGAAAAGTTTCAGAAACAGGACACAAACAGAAACAGAAATACCTGGAAAAACTCAGCAGCTCTGGCAGCATCGGTTGACTTTTATTTCAAAAACAGGAGTTGGCCTTTCAAATGGATGTGATTTCCTTGTAGGGATCGGAGCGGGACTGATGGGATTCGGAGTCTTTTTCCTTCTGTTTGGTGTCCTCTTGTATTTTGACAGAGTGCTCCTTGCATTTGGAAATGTGAGTATTCTCTTTTGTGAAATGTTTGCGGTTCTCGGAGTTGATAGTTCATGGAAAAATCTTGAGAGAGAAGCATAATTGAATGATCCCGGAAGAAGCATGTAACAGTTCAGAATTCCAGGGTAAATAGGAAACCCCGTGTATATGAAAGATGAGATTAATTCCAATTTTATTTCTGTTATTCGGGCTACACTGAGTTAGATAAAATATATTTCTTTCTCTCTCTCTTTTTCTCTCTCTCTTTTCCTTTTTCCCTCTTCCTCTCCTTCTCTCTTTCTCTTCCTTTCTTTCACTTTTCCTCTTTCCCTCTTTCTCTCCTCTCTTTCTCTCTTTTTCTCTCTCTCTTTCTCTCTCTCTTTCTTTCTATCTTTCTTTCCCTCTGTCTTTCTCTCTCTCTTTCTCTTTGTCTCTCTTTCTGTCTCTTATCGTTTTCTTTCTTTCTCTCTCTTTTTCTTCCTTTCTCTCTTTCTCTATTTATTCTTTCTTGCTCTCTTTTTCTTTCTTTGTCTCCATTTTTCTTTCTCCTTTTATTTCTTTCTCTCATGCTCTGTTTCTTTCCCTTTCTCTTTCTCTCCTTTCTTTCTATCTCTTGTTCTTTCTCTCGTATTTTCTTTCTCCCTCTCTCTCTGCCTCACCCTCTTTCTTTCCCTCTCTCTTTGGGGTCTCTCTATCTACAGTTTCCCCACATAATTAAAGTCCATCTTCCCTGGGTACCATTCTACTAAATCTCCAATGATCATAGGACAGTACAGTGCAGAGGCAGCCTTTATTGCCATCAAGACTGCATGGGCTTTTTCCAAAGCGATCTAGTTAATCCCAGTCCCTTGCTCTTTCCCCATATCATGCAATTTTTTGCTCCTTCAAGTATTTATCCTATTATTGAATCTCTATCCACTGCCCTACCAGGGAGTTTATTCCAAATCCTAACCACTCACTGCATAAAAATGTCTTCCTCATGTCACCAGCGGTTCTTTTGCCAATCACCTTAAATTGGTGCTGTCGTATTCCAGTGTATTATGAACTTTCAGTCAACACTTTGTATTTTTAAAAACTGAACAAAAGGCTGCAGAAGATGGCTGCCCGAGAGACACCTGACTTCTTTTATGAATTGAAAGCTCTCCCATGTCTCAAAAGGAAACAAAATGAACCGTCCTGACTGACGTCATAACAATGCCCTTTCCTGAAGCTAATTCAAAAGGGTAATTTCAAATCGAATGGGTCATTCAGACACAACGACATTGGTTGTCTCAAACTCACAAGGTGTCAAATGACAGCACAGGCAGGTTGGAATCAACGGACACGTCACCCTTTGTTTGGAAAAAAAAAGGACTTTGAACTTGTTAAAGTCACATCATGAGACTGCCATATTTGTTGTCTGCTTTTGAAATCTGAAGAAGCTGTTTGCAAATAGAGAGAGTTCCATCAGAAAGCCATTGAGTCAGCTGCAAGTCATCCATTCAGCCAAGGAAATAAACAGCAATACCATGAAAGTGGAAGAAGGACAACTCTCAGCCTGTTGCAACTTCGAGTTCACCTGAGAACCAGCCCCTTAGAAATGAACATATTGGCATGAATAGAAGATTGGCTAGCTAACAGGAAGCAGAGAGTTGGCATAAATAAGTCTTTTTCTGGTTGGCATGATGTGACGAATGGTGTATCACAGGGTTCAGTGCTGGAACCTCAACTTTTTACAATTTATATAAATGACTTGGATGAAGGGACCCAAGGAATGGTGGCTAAAGTTGCTGTTGACACAAAGATAGATAAGAAAGCAAAATGTGAAGAGGACATGAGGAGGCTACAAAGGGACATAGATAGGTTAAGTGAGTGGGCAAAGATCTGGCAAATGGAGTATAATGCAGGAAAATGTATAATTGTCCATTTTGGCAGGAAGAATAAAAAATAAGCTTGTTACCTAAATGGCGAGAGATTGCAGAGCTCTGAGACTCAGAGGGATCTGGGTGTCCTAGTGCATGAATCGCAAAAGGTCAGTTTGCAGGTACAGCAAGTAATTAGGAAAGATAATAGAATGTTATCATTTATTGTAAGTCCGCTTCTGGAGTATTGTGTACAGTACTGGTCTCCTTATTTAAGGAAAGGTATAAATGCGTTAGAAGCAGTTCAGAGGCTTAGGAGACTAATACCAGGATTGGGCATGTTGTCTTATGAGGAAATGTAGGACAGGTTAGGCTTGTATCCACTGGAGGTTAGAAGAGTAAGAGGTGACGTGATTGAGGGGGGGCTTGACAAGTTGGATGTGGGGAGGATGTTTCCACTGGTGAGAGAATCTAAAACTTGGGATCACTGTTTAAAACTAAAGGGTCGCTTGTTTAAGACAGAGATGAGGAGAATTTTTCTCTCACAGAGGATCATGAGTCTTTGGAATTCTCTTCCTCAAAAGGCGATGGAAGAAGAGTCTTTTAATAGTTTTAAGGCAGAGCTAGATAGATTCTTGATTAACAAGGGAGTGAAAGGCCATCAGGGGTAGGCAGGAATGTGGGGTTGATGTTACGATCAGATCAGCCATGAAGTTATTGAAGGGATAGAACAGGCTTGAGGAGCCGAGTGGCCTATGCCTGCTCCTAATTCCTATCTTCATATGTACAAGAAACCTTGCAGCTTACTGAGAATCCTTTGCTTTACCAAACTTTCACTTAAACTTTAAGGCATCACCTCCGTCTAAGAAACTACAGGCCCTGCCACAAAAGAGACTGAGATAATTAAAAGTTGCAACTGTATTGCTTTACCCTCATCTGTATCTATTATTTATGTGAGATGGGTGAGTGGGACATTGCATTTTAAAATCCGGGGCAAGTATGTGCTGGTAAATAACCTCCTTTATTTTTAAAAAACTTGCTGCTGGAAATTATTTAATTGTGATTCTCACTCTGGGGGTAAGAAAACACCCCCTCTTATGCAAATATACTGCTCACAGGTAGTGAAAGAAAATGCATAAATTCTGTCCGTGACAGCGCCTTTAGCTTTTCAATCCTACAAGCACTGGGAGCAGTTCCTCATTATTTAATCTACCTAAACCATTTGAGATTTTAAACATCTCTGTCAAATCTCTTTGTCTCCTCGGCTCTAAGAAAGACAACCCCAGCTTTTCTGGTCTGAAACATTCCAGTAAATCTCTGCTGCACCCTCTCCAAAGCCTTCATGCCCTTTCCTAAAGGGCGGTGCCCGGAATGCTCCAGCTCCGAGTTTTATTTGCTTTCCTTCTCCCTCATCAGATCCTCTTTGTGTCCGGCCTTCCCTTCATCACGGGGCTGCAGAACACGTTTCGATTCTTCTTCCAGAGGCAGAAGATGAAAGGCTCGAGCTTCTTCCTGGCTGGGATTCTGCTGGTTCTGCTCAGGTGGCCTGTCATTGGCGTGTTGTGCGAAAGCTACGGATTTTTTCTACTTTTCAAGTAAGGCTCATTTCTATTAGAAATGCTTGTGTAGGGAAGTCTTAGCAATGGTTCAGGTAGCTTGGCAGAGACTTGCGAACCTCCACAACTTGCTGGATGATACATGGCACTCTGCTATCGACCACTGGAAAACAGTAGCTCCACCCTCAATCCCCCCCCCCCTCAATGAGTGTCATGAATTTGTTGCATTTCCCCATTAATTGCCCATTGAACTCAACACAGAAAATTAGCCCAGTACTTAAGAATGTAAGTACCTTGTTAATGACCAGGTTTATGAATCGATCAAAAAACTGCGGATGCTGGAAATCCAAAACAAAAACAGAATTACCTGGAAAAACTAGGTCTGGCAGCATCGACGGAGAAGAAAAGAGTTGACGTTTCGAGTCCTCATGACCCTTCGACAGAACTCAGTTCTGTCGAAGGGTCATGAGGACTCGAAACGTCAACTCTTTTCTTCTCCACCGATGCTGCCAGACCTGCTGAGTTTTTCCAGGTAATTCTGTTTTTGTTATGAATCGATCAACCTCTCAAGACAGAAAGGGAACAGTTTAAACCTTAGAGCCCCATTTACACAGGTAGTTAATTGTTAGAGATTTTTAACACATTTTTAAAAATGTTTTTCTTACTTTTCTTTCTCATTTTTTGCCCTCTTAATTTTTAGATCCCTCTGCTTTCATTCTGTAACTAATTCAATTCTTAATTCCTTCTCCATTGCCCCTCTGTTTGTTTCTCAGTGCTTAAATCTTATTTGTTCAGGAGATAGACTGTTCATCCTGGGTTAGGCACTAAGATCCCAGATACCCCTTTGCCCTCACCAGCTCAGACTTCCAGCAATTAGGTGGAAGATGGTGGCACAGTGGTAATCACTGAACCAGAAATCCAGAGGCCTAGGCTAATGCCCCGAGGACATGGGTTCAAATCCCACTACGACAGCTGATGGAATTTAGATTCAAATAATAAATCTGGAATATAAAGCTAGTCTCAGTATTGAAACTATTATTGATTGGGGTAAAAACCCATCCCGTTCACTAATGTCCTTCCTTTAGGGAAGGAAACCTGCCATCCTTACCTAGTACATGTGACTTCACTCCCACGGTAAAATGTTTAACTCTGAAATGACCTAGTGAGCCACTGATTTCAAGGGCAATTAGGGATGGGCAACAAATGCCGGCCTTGCCTGTGACACCCACATCCCATAAAAGAATGAAGAAAATTTGTACGGCAAAAAGTTTTGAGCTGAATGGTGAGGGGGCAAAGACTCACCAACTGGGTATGTGAGAGGTTCCCCACTCCAGCAAAACCTGAGCTAACAGTTTACTTCTTGTCTCTGTCTTACCCGGACATATAACCGAGGGAATAGGTGATGCGTTATCTTTTGGAGCCATTTAAATTCCTTAGAAATCTATATCTGAAATACATAGATCTCATGCTTGCGTATAATTAGACACGTGCCGTAGTGTCGTGGTTATGTTATGGGTCTAGTAACCCAGCTAACCGAAGTAATGGCCCAGTGGGTTCAAATCCAGCAATCGCAGTTTGAGAGTTTCAGTTCGGTTAGAAAGAAACGTGGGGTAGAACTTTTAGGCCAGCGATTGGACGTTAAATCACCTGCAACGACGTTGGGCAAGCGTCCCGACATCATCCCACGCCCACACCATATTTCGATCGGCGGTGGGGGGGGGGTGGGGGGTGGAGGGGACGCGCGATAGTTGGAAGCACACCCGTCGACAATTAAGAGGCCAATTAGTATTATTAAAGTTGCAATCAGCTCCAATTTTTCATGGTCTGTCCAACCTTATGTTTGGTGGATGGGCAAATCGGCCAGGTGGACTTCACATTTTTCATGAAATCTCATCCAATGAGGGTTCCGTTATTAAATAAAAATCTATGGACAGCATTTTTATCATATATATGTTCAGGTGACTGTGATGCGTGGACATCCCTTTCCTGGTTTTAAGAAATGTTATCCACATTGGTTTTAAAGTCTTCAGCTGCTTGAGGCAGCTTCCTGGCAGCCGCCCCCCCCCCCACCACCCCCCCCAACAACCCCGACAGCGCTGAGAATTTCAGCGCGCACTTCACACCGGCTGACCGCTAATTTCTGCGTGAAATCGCGGCTGGGGGCCGACTGCGGTCGGTGGTCGGCTCCCAGCTGCTCCCGGTCCCGCTGAACGCGCCGGCACGCCAACCTAAAAATCCTAGAAATCAAAAGTTGCTATCTGTAGAAGCAGCCCTGAAGCGTTGGGTTGTCCAGAATCCTATCTGGTACAATAATGTCCCTTAGGGGAGGAAGCCTTCCTGGACTGGCCTATAAAAAGTGGCTGCAGTCCCCACACCAAGTTGCTGGCCCTTAAATGCCCTCCGAAGTCAGTTGGCCTCAACCTCTGAGGATGGATAATAGCAATCTTCCAAATGATACCCACATCTCGAGGAAGAGAAAAATTCAAATTTGGTTAAAGGCAGATTTGGAACTCCCAAATCCATTTAATTACAATGTGCATTTGTTTTCCCAGGAGCACTCTCCCACTTGTAGCTGAATTGCTTTCCAAGATTCCAGTCCTGGGATTAATCTTTACATTCCCTGGACTCAGCGTGGTAAGTCATTCCTCAGATTTTCCCTTTCCGTTTGTGTTTGTTTTCTATAAAACTGCGCTGCTTAAAGGAGTATTTTGGATTGCTTTCCGTGAGATAGAACCATATCTCTCAGGGCTGAATTTTTCTTTTACAAAATGGAAGGGCATGGCATTATCTGTACCTGAGGATGCCAACCTGGGAGTCTTTTTTTAAAAAAAAAGGTCATAAGTTCACCTTGTGACTGTCAACAAGCAGGACTCTCCAAAGAAATCACCTGACCTTTATGGTACTTAAGGAAGAATTAAAAGCAAAGAACTGCGGATGCTGGAAATCCAAAACAAAAACAGAAACAGAAATACCTGGAAAAACTCAACAGGTCTGGCAGCATCAGCGGAGAAAAGCGCAGTTAACGTTTCGAGTCCTCATGACCCTTCAACAGAACTAAGTAAAAATAGGAAAGGGGTGAAATATAAGCTGGTTTAAGAGGTGGGTGGGGTGGTTGTTGGGACAAGCAGCCAGTAGTGGTTGGAGATAACCAAAAGATGTCACAGACAAAAGGACAAAGAGGTGTTGAAGGTGGTGGTATTATCTAAAGGAATGTGCTAATTAAGAATGGATGGTAGGGCACTCAAGGTATAGCTCTAGTGGGGGTGGGGAGAGCATAAAAGATTTTTTAAAAATTTTTTAAAAATTTAAAAAAAATTTTTTTTTTTTTAAAAATAATGGAAATAGGTGGGAAAAGGAAAAACTTTATAATTTATTGGAGGAAAAAAAAAGGAAGGGGGAAACAGAAAGGGGGTGGGGATGGGGGAGGGAGCTCAGGACCTAAAGTTGTTGAATTCAGTATTCAGTCCGGAAGGCTGTAAAGTGCCTAGTCAGAAGATGAGGTGTTGTTCCTCCAGTTTGCGTTGGGCTTCACTGGAACAATGCAGCAAGCCGAGGACAGACATGTGGGCAAGAGAGCAGGGTGGAATGTTAAAATGGCAAGCGACAGGGAGGTTTGGGTCATTCTTGCAGAAAGAATTAGTTGGTTGTTTGAATAGCAATTACTTTCATTGATGGGGAAGAGTCTGAAAAGGCAAAGGTCAGTAACTTGCTGGAAATCAAATGGGAGGGAGAAAAAACTTAAGGGGCAGAATTTTACGGCCCTGTTTCAGTGGGGATGGGGCTGTAAAATGCGGCGAAACATTGTAAACCCGATTGACTTCAGCGGGAACATGAAATCCCGCTGCCGTGAAATTCTGCCCAAGTTGTGAACCTGCTGGATTTGGAGGCAGTCTTGTTGGGGAACAAGCTGGGGAAGGAGGGCTACCCTTACCGTCTCTCTCTCTCTCTCTCTCTACCTTGTCTGCAATTGTGTATGGTTATTAACCTGTAGCCAGAGAACCCTCTTCTGAGTGTAACTGGTATGAGTTTGGACCTGCAACGCCGAGACCAGTCGGTGAGAACTTCCAGACGTCAGCTGGGACACAAGGGAGCTCCAGGTCGACAGTGTCGAGACCCTGTGAACTTTACCCTTCATTTTATAACACCCATCCTCTAAAGACCATCTCTAGACTCTATCTGTTTGCCCTTTGTTTGGCTGTGTGTATGTGTGTGTGTGTGTGTGTGTGTGTGTGTGTGTGTGTCTCTGTGTGTGTGTGTGTGTGTGCGTGCTCTGAGGGAACTCTTTAGGGACAGATAGATAGTTAGACTTCCCGATAGTACTGTGTTAACCAATACTTGCAATTTGTTAAAAAGTTTTGTTTTATAATAAACAATTGTTTTCAGGGACAGATAACTGCAAGGGACAGACAGACAGAAACACATCACTTCGCAAGACAGACAAAAATCTTAATCTCACGTGAGAGTTACTATAAAGTTTCCCAAATATTTTGACAAAAAAACATGCAGTGGGGAGAATTATAGAAAGGAGCCTGGGTTGAAGACTCTTTCATTCTGGGCCCCAGTAGGGGAAATTGACAATTGACTATTTTAGTGAGAAAATTAAACTTTTAAATTTTAGTATGGCCTCCAGAGTAATGAGGATAAATCATTCACGCACTCCCCCCGCAACCCCTGTCATAACACCACAGCAGCTGATAAGAAGTTAGGGAAAATAATTTGCATTGAAATTGAAATCCAATCTCCCCACTGCATGTTTTTTTTTGTCAAAATATTTAGGAAACTTTAGTAACTCTCACGTGAGATTAAGATTTTTGTTTGTCTTGCAAAGTGATGTGTTCCTGAATGCCCATTGAGATAGGGGTGTGATTTTTTACTCTTGACAAGTGGATGGGGTTTGAGTGGATTAAAATCTCACCCAATTGGAGGAATTTTCCCAAATTTGCATTAAGAGCGGTAGCAAGCAGGTACCCGCTGGCCGCCATGGTGGGTTTTCACGCCATATCGCCCCAAACCTGCCTAATTATTTATGCATTCCCAGGAAACACACTGTTTCCACGGCGGCTGGGCTCTCATTCTCCCATTGGCCATCACCCTGCTGCCGGGCGCCATGTTTAAAGACCAGCCATAAGCACAGTGCTCATTGCTTCCAGCTCACCTCTGCTGCCTGGGAGGCATGGCCAGCAAAGAAAGAAAGATTATAGCCCCCTGCTTCAACGACAGGTCCCTCAAGCGACTGCTGGATGCCATGGAGGCCCGCTGGGATGTCCTGTACCCCTGCTCTGGCCACAGGATGGGCAGCAAAGTGACCAATCTGGCTTGGGAGGCAGTGGTCAGCGGTGGTCAGTGCCAACGCCCTTCAGAAGAGGACAGCCACCCAGGGCTGCAAGAGGATGAATGACCTCCTCCGTTCTGCCAGGGTAAGTCACTCTACTCATCACTCTCAACTCTCACACTCACAAACCAATCATGCATCCACAGGGCCCTCACTCACTGTCGGTTCAAGCGACATCGCCATTCACTCTCTCACACTCACCGTCATTGTCCTCATCTCATCCATGGGACCACTCACCACCCACACCAGGCATACTTATCATCTGGCCTGGCAGGCGTCCTACTTATACTCTCTCCATCTCTTTTCATGCAGGACAAGCTGGCACACAACAAGAGAGAGAGATCGCAAACCAGTGGTGGAATGTCCAAAATCAACCTCCTCACGGACTTTGGAAACAGAGCCAACCAGCCGGCCGGCGATGACCGGGACCGGTCCTGTGCTGACGGTGAGCTCGGTGCTGGTCTACCAAGTGAGGGTCCAGCAGTGCAACATCCATCAGACAACCATGCTGTGAGTGATGTGTCCTCTTTCACAGACCACTGCCACGTACTAATTATCTCCCCTTGCTTTTGCAGACGCATCTGCCAAACAGCCAACAGAGTTCATGACTCAGGGCCTCCAAGCAAGCCTTGAAGATACCTCTGGAGAGGAATCAGGAGGCACCCTCCCTGAAGTCTTGTCACAGCTCTCACCCACACCCTCCACCAGTGCAGCGACACACACCTCGGTGGGACCTAGCTTTAGAGTAGCCCCGGGATCACAGTCTGGTGAGTACATCGCACTGTCTGATCCACAGTAGGCGGAGGCAGGTGTCCGGCACTCAGAGGACTGTGGGAGGCCAGATTGTTGCTGAGTCCCAGTCAGATGATGAGCCTCTGGGCTCGGTCATGTCACAGTTACTGGAGCTGCAAAGGCAAGCTCGGGAACATCAGGAAGGGATGTTTGCTGCACTCCTCAGATTGCAAGGCACAATGGAGGAGCCTGTCCGCCTTCACTCTGAGGAGATAGCACTGGAATCCCAATGCACCGAGGTCAACACTGCTAGGGTGGCAGCCACCATGGAGACCTTGGTCCAGGACGTCGCTCCTGCACTGCTGCACGGGCTCAACTCCATCGCTGATGCCATAGTTGGCCTCCAACAATGTATACGCGAGAGGGGTGCCAGGCAGCTCGACCTCACTCCAGCTACCCCTTCTCCTCATGGAGTCAGCCTGGGGCCCCTGGGCACCCATAGGGAGGAGGAACAGCAGGTGCACACTCTGGGCCCATCCATCCAGGTGACTCCGGGAGTGTCCGGCCCATCCAACTCTGATCTTCCTGGGATCTCAGCAGCTCCAGCCTCACAGGCCAAGGAGGGGGCCACTGCCACACAGCAGGACCCCGAAAGCAGGCCGGGGCCCACCAAGTCTCAGCCCTCCAGAGGATGCCCACCAATGTCATCACAGACAGGGCGTCACATGCAGCAGGCTAGCTCCACCTCTGCTGTGGATGTCCAGGGAGCAGCAAGATGTAGCGGCAGGGTTAGGAAAGTTAAGGAGAATTAGTTGCACAGTCTGGGCACGGATGTTAATCACTTGTACAGACTGTTGACAATTGTCAATAAACTCTGAAGAATGTCTCCCTGCCAATGGCTCCTTGTTCTGATGAGCAGTGTTCTTGTCACTCAGATGTGAAACCTTTCTGCACAAGATAAAAGCAGGTGTCTCAGTCCAGGGCCTTTTCCCTGTGCTCTGTGCAGCCTTCAGATAACAGCGATGGTCCAGCCTCACCCTCCCTGGACACATTACTGATGCCCGCACCTCGGCGGTGCTGGGCATTGCTGCCAGAATGGAGTGAGCAGGCCCCACAGAGTTCTCTCATTCTCTCTGTGAGCTCTCAGCATCTTTAAGGTGAGGCTGGCCCCCATCTCTTCAGCCTCTGTGACCAGTGATGCTGTGCTCCAGCTCCTGAAAGGATCAGGTGCTGAAGGCAGACAAAGCACTAGATGCTTCTAAAGTTTCATGGCTGTGTCTCTATGATTTGACCCTGATCACGGAGCGCAAGTGAGTTGCCCTCAGTCAGACAGGAGTCAGACATTCTCAGAGACTATGTGAAGATCTATAGAGTGTCCTCACTGCATGTTGTCATCGTCATCCTCCTGCAAACGAGCGACTATTAGGGTCTCCACTGCGTCTTCATGACAAGAGTATTCTCACTGAGGGTATTTGCACTGCCACAAGCCAGACTGGAGTCAAACGTTCCCAAATGTGAGGAGCTATGGGGTCACCTCACTACATGTAGTCATCATCCTCCACAAATCTGGCAGCTATGAGATTCTCCCGAGCACGTCTGCCTTGTGTAGCCAGTGCGAGGGCCTCATCCCCGTCATCGTCGCCTCCGAGGACCCCCTCACCCTCACCCCCATCAGTGTCCTTCTCATCAGAGGAGACGTGCAACTCCTCCATCTCCTCCTCAGCCAGCTCCTTGCCCTGTTGCAGCACCAGGTGGTAAAGGGCACACCAGACGATGACAATGATGTGTGACACCCTCTGTGGATGGTATTGCAGGGGCTCCATCAGACCGGTCCAGGCACCAGAACCTCATCTTCAGCATCCCGATGGTCTGCTCCACCAAGCTGTGAGCTGCAGCATGAGCCTCATTATAGCGTCGCTCTGCTGCAGTCTGAGGCCACCGCACGGGTGTCATCAGCCACAGCTTCTGCAGGAGCCCTTGTCCCCGAGGAGCCATCCCTGCAGCCTCTGTGGACCCTGGAAGATTTCAGTGATCTGTGACCCCCTGAGGATGTAGGCGTCGTGCACACTCCCTGGAAACCATGCGCACACTTCAGAATGCATTTCTGGTGGTCACATACAAGCTGCACATTCAGTGAGTGGGAATCCCTTGTAGTTGATGTAGTCCACCGAGTGTAGCAATGGAGACCTGAGCACCACATGGGTGCAGTCAATCGCACCCTGCACCTGTGGGAATCCCGAGATCCGGGAGAATCCAATGGCCCTGGCATCCTGGCTGCCCTGGTCCCGGGCAAAATGCACAAAGTCGTGTTGCCATGGAGAAGATGGAATCAGTGACCTCATGGATGCATTTGTGGGTGGCGGATTGTTAATCCCACAGAGGTCACCTGTGGAGCCCTGAAAGGAGCCGCTGGCTTAGAAATTGAGCGCCACTGTCACTTTCACAGCCACTGGCAGTGGATGCCCTCTGTGTCTCCACGGTGCCAAGTCCTGAAGTAAGTGACAGGTGTGAGCCACCAGCTCCCTAGACACGTGCAGTCATCGGCGACACTGGTTCTCGGTCACCTGCAAGAATGACAGGCGGCGTCCATAGACCTTGGGTGTCGCTGGGCGCCGACCAGCCAGGACAACAGTTGCCTCTGTGGCAGGGCAGCACTTCGCCCCGGCACCCCTGAAGCCTGCAAGGTAACAGGCGACCCCCGGCGAGCTCTGCAGAACGTTGCTGCTCACTCCCCTCCAGTTCCCCCAAGGTGAAGGCACATCTCGACGCGCTTTCCCGTGGATGGACGATCGGGCAGGGATGCAAGAGCCTGGCAGGGATCGCCTTTTAATGATATGCTGATGTATTACAGTGAGCTCACTCGCGACCGTCGGTGGGAAATGGGGCCCACCGTTGGGCGTGCCGAGCAGACAGACAATCACCACCCGCCTTTCCCACCGTCACGAAATCGATCGCGCCACATTGCCCGCGCAATGCCACCTGTCACACCCACTGCCAGCGGGCACGGAAAATTCTGCCCAATGTGTTTCCGTCTATCTCTCCCTACGGCGATATTTCTCTCTCTCTCTCTCTCTGTCAGGTGATGTTTCACTTTAGGGGCTCCCTCAATCTCTGTGTTCTTTGATTGATAGCTGCGATATGTCCTTCAAGAAAATGTCCCCAGTTAAACACACCAGTGTTGGTTTCATCAAAAGAAAATTGGTTTCAATTTTAATCTGCATTCTGTGTGTGTGTGTTTAAAGTTAATGTTTCTGATGCATATTCATGAAGAGCCTCGTTAAGGCTCAGTCCTCAATAACATGTAGGTAAGTAAGAACTGTGAATTGTTTTAACTGTGATTTAATACAGTTAAAATTATATTTGCGGCTCTCATTAAAGGAGACACATTTATTCATATAATAATAGTTAGCTTGATTATATTCTGCTCTACGCCTACCAGGAATGTTAATCCAATGTCTCAGTGATGTGCATCATCAATATTAATATTAAAGCTACTCCCCCGCAGAAGTTTTAAGCAATTTTCCATCCAAGAAAGGAGGCGGGCAATTATTTTAAAGTCCAAGATCGACAGCTGAACAAAATATAGAGAATACAAGCTGATTCCAGCCTATGGGGATCACAGTGGGTTAGTGCACTGTATTTTCATCTTTGGAATCTAATTCCAGGTCACACAATTTTTTGCTTATTCGCTGTTGAGCACCGAGGGCAAGACCAGCATTTACGGCCCTTGAGAAGGCGGTGGGGAGCTGCCGGCTTGAACCGCTGCAGTCCATGTGGTGTAGGCACACCCACGGTGCTGTTAAGTGATGGGGGGGGGCGGTGGGGGGGGTTCCAGGATTTTGACCCAGCGATAGGGATGTGGTACCGTGATATCGTTCCAAGTGAGGGGGCAGCATTTTCTCGTCGGCGAGCGGGGGTGCGGGGTCCTGCTCGCCGACACCTAAAATGACACACGGTGAAGTCCGGCAGGCGTCCTGACATCACCGCGCGTCATTCTGATCTGTGGTTCGGCGGGCGCACGGTGGAGTCGGCTGCGCACCTGCCGAATGGTCAAAGGCCAATTAAGGCCTGTTAAAAAATGAATTAAAGTACTTAACTGAGCTGCCCGTCCAACCTTAAGGCTGGTGGGGGGGCAGGCAAAGAGCCCAGGCGGTCTTTGCATTTATCATGAAACCTCATCCATGGGCAGGAAGAGGTTTCATGAAGGGTTTATAAATTAAATAAACTTTTTTGAAAAAATTCATTGACACGTCCCAGCCCATGTGACACTGTCATACGAGGGGACATGTGTTAAAAGCTTTCATTTTTCCTTTATTTAAAGTATAAAACCTTAAACTGATCTCCCTGTGACACGGAGGTGCCTCAGGGAGATGTCTGTGCTCTTTCGTGCACATGCACACAATAGAACACAGGGGACAACTCAGGGAATCCAACCCCCCCCCACCCCTTGCCTGGACAGGGAGTGCTCAGCACATCCGGACGTGCGTCATGATGGGCGGGCCTTAAGTAAAATGGTGGTGCGTTCCCGGTCGGTGGCGTCGATCGGGTTTGTGTCCGCTTCCGCACAACGCCCACCTCTCTCCCCCCACTGGAGGGAAATTTCTGCCCAGGATGATGTGTGGCTTGGAGCGAAACTTGCTGGTGATAGCATTCCCGTGCTTCCTCTGCCCTTGATCTTCTAGGTGGTAGAAGTCGCGAGTTTGGAAGGTCCTTGTCAAAGGAGCCTTGACAAGTTGCTGCAGTGCAACTTCTAAATGCTCCTTCTCCCTCTCCCCAGCCCCCAACTTGAGCCCATTACCACCGGACCATACATTGAGAAGTGAAAGAAAAGAAAGGCAGAACGGCTTGCATTTATATAGCGCCTTTCATCACCTCAGGACATTCCAATGCACTTTACACCCAATTAAGTAACTTTTTGAAGTGTAGTCACTGTTGTAATGTAGGAAACACAGCACCCAATTTGCGCACAGCAAGCTCTTTCAAACAGCGATGAGATAAATGATCACCATCTATTTTAGTGATTTTAGAATAGGGTTAAATATTGGCTAGGATCCTGGAGACTTTTTACATCAACCTTTGAGTGAGGATCCTTGGCCCACACCAGAAACTTGTTCACATAATCCAGACCAACACTTTAATACAATATAAGAGAGTGCCACATTGTAGAAGGTGCCATTTTTGAATAAGATTTTTGGTTGGGGCCTGTATCTTTCTTTCAAGTGCCTCTCTGGTGGTATTGGCTGAGGGAGATATACATATTGATCAATACAAATCAAATGAGTGATCACTTCCCACATTGGATTTGCCCGTTCCTCGGAATTTCCTGAGTTCTAATCTTTGTGTTCACATAAGGTTGTTCAACGAAGTATTTACGTGGCAATATTTCAAATGATTAACATCCCTGGTGGAAGATTTTTCAAACTGCCTTTGGCAAACTCTGTCTTCTGTGTAGTTTATTATCTTCATAACACCAATAATAGGATCTTTTATTGAGGATGTGGTAAACCAATCTATTGTCTTTTTGTCTCTCAGCTTTTCAATAATTAAAGTGCTTTGCTGTCTAACACAAACAAACAACTCCTTCTCAAGTACCATATAGGTCAGGTGATTTCTTGGAAGAGGCCTGCTTGTTTACAGTTCCAAGGTGAACTTATGAGGTTATTTTTTTAAAATCCCAGGTTAGCATCCACATGTCCAGATCATGCTAAATCCTCCCATTTTGTATAAGAAAACTTCAGTCTTGAGAGATATGATTCTAACACCATTGGCTCAATTTTTAGATACCATTGCTGCTTTGCAAATCACTTAATAACCATCGACAAAATTCAAAGCAACGATATATTATAGGGCTCAAAGTCGCACTGTACAATAACTTTTATTTACACGTATTGGGCTGTATGCACTTATTATAGAGAATGCAAAAAGCTATGCCTACACAAAGAAAGACCAAACTTGCAATTATATTGCAATTTTCACAAACTCATGATTGTTCAAAGCACTTCACAGCCAGTGAAGTACTTTTAACACGTAGCCACTGTTGTAATGTAGGAAAACATTGCAAACAATTTGCACACAGCAAGATCCCACAAATATCAATGTGATAAATGACAAGATAACCAATTTAAATGAAGTTGGTTGAGGAATAAGTGTTGGCCAGACACCAGGAGAACTCACAAAATGTTGGAACTACTCAGTAGATCTACGGAGAGATAAATAGAGTTCATGTTTCGGGTCAACGATCTTTCGTCAGAATTGACGTGAAGTTGACTAAAGAACTGACATCAGTTCTGATGAAAGGTCATCGACCTGAAACATTGACGCTCTTCCCCTCTCCACAAACACTGCCTGACCTGCTAAGTGTTTTTAGCATTTTTTGTGTTTGGCCCAGATTCCAAGCATCTGCAGTATTTTAGTTTTGTACCAGAATACCACCCCTGCTCTTTCCCCAAAGGCACCATGGAATCATTTACATCCACCTGCAAGAACAGACATCAGAACATCATATTCAATAATTGTCACATTCTACAGCGTGGCACTCCCTTAGTCCTATTTTGAAGTGTCAGCCTAGGTTTTGTGATCGTAAAGACACTGGTGGGAATGGGTGGTTGAGTAAACTGACTGGCATGTTGTTTTACCCTGCTCGCTGACCAGGGCTTTCAATCCAACCCCTCCTTTCTCTTGGCTGTAGGGCTTCTACATGCAATTTCAAGGCAGTTTCTGATTCGGAGGGAGACATGGAACATAACAGTACTTAATGAAACACCAAATAGGCACTTGGATATGTTTCAGCATTATGGAGTGGATGTAGTAAGTCCATTTACCTTTCTAGATTAACAGTTTAAGAAAAAGGGAGCAGAATCAATCTCCGAGTTGTAATTGACAGAGAAGGGAGGTAGCAAATGGAGAGGAACCTTAACTGCCAACTTTGAGGTCTCATCACACTTGCTTGTTTATTTCTCCAGGTGTTGAAGAAATTTAGCGAGAGAGGCTCTTTGGTGTGAAGACAAACCAAGAAACTATGAAACTTAATAAGCAATTGAAGAAGTAATCTGATTAAAACATATTCAGCTTTGGCCGATACCACATGAACCTAATTTTTCCTGCCCAGTGTTGCAGGAAAGCTGTTTATTCCAATGGACCAATATCTTCTTGTTCACTCCTGTTCATTCTGAGTCTGCTGACCTACTTGGTTCCCGAGTCCACTAACGCCCTATCCGCTTCTTCAAATCCTCCCATAGCTTCACCTCTCCCTATCTCTGTAACCTACTCCAGCCTTATGACCTCTGAGATCTCTGCCCTCCTCTAATTTGGGCCCCCTGTACATCGCCAACCTTCACCGCTCCAACACTGGTATCTGTGCTTTCAGCCTAGTAGCCCAGAAGATCTGGTATTCCCTCCTTAAACCTCTTCACAAGCTCTGAAATTCCCTCCCGAAACCTCTTCACCTCTCAACCTTTCTTTCCTCCTTTAAGGTGTTCCTTAAACCCTACCTCTTTGACTAAGCTTTTGGCCACCTCTCCCAATATCTCCTCATGTGAACTCGGGTGAAGCGCCTTGAGATGTTTTACCACATTAGAGGCACTATATAAATGCAAGTTGTTGCTCCCTTAAAGGAACATTTATTATTGATCTTTCTCCTCCTGTCTCTTCAGCTTTCTTTTTTTCTACTGTTCCCCAGTGTCTTTGCAATCCTCTCCATCATCATGGGTCTTCTAGGCTAGTTCAGTCTGCGATCAATGGAGCACAATTACTTTTTAAATGCCAGTCTCCTCTCCTCACAAAGTATCTGAGGCAAAGGCACTGTACATGTGTTAAATCTGTTTCACTTAAATTGAGTGGTAGATTCACTTGGCAATCTGTCGTGGTAGAATGTCCACCTGAATGTTTGTTTCGTAATTCAGGTTTTGCCTCAGTTCTTTTTTAAAAATGTTTATTTTTATTCTTCCATAGGATGTAGGTGTCACTGGCAAGGCCAGCATTTGTTGCCCATCCCTAATTGCCCTTGAACTGAGCGGCTTGCTAGCCCATTTCAGAGGGCAGTTAAGAGCCAACCACATTACTGTAGACCTAGAGCCATGCGCAGGCCAGACCGAGCAAGAATGGCAGGTTTTTTTTCCTAAAGGACATAAGTGAACCAGAGGTGTTTTTATGACAATCAATGGATTGTATAAATTGTTGCACACTTTGAAATTTGGCATTCTTGCATCTATCCTGATGAGTGCAAGACGAAAAGCTCCAATAGCATGTCTCTTTTTTTCAGAAATACTGAAGTGAAATATATGTGACTACAAACAAGGGCTCCCCAACTCTGTCTTGGAGGGAACATTTGTAGCCAGACTGGGTTTTGGCTTTTAAGGTTTTCCATCAAGAGGTAACATCCTTCAGATGTAAATTTCATGTCCACATGTCTTAAATCTGTTTCAGCTCCATAAGTTACTGTGACAAAATTATGGACTGGGCAATAAATGCAGGCCCAGCCAGTGAAGCCCACATCCCATGTATGAATAATAAAAAAAAAAATAATTGGCTAGAAATGCATGAATTACCTCTTTCTGTGCAGTAATGTTCTGGACTTCTTTGATTCTGTGGAATTTGACATTTCACAACATGTTTCATAATACGTTTTCAGATTTTAATTTTGATTTGGAAGAATGAGGCGCTGAACTGTGGACAGAAAACAATTGCCTATTGTAGATTTCATACCCAAATCATGCAGTAGGTAGCCTGAAGGAACAGTACATCAGGGATAACTGATGCCAGGTAAAAGTGTTCGATTGAAGTTTCCTACATGACATACACAGGCAAGTCATGTGCTCAAATTATAACTGGTCAGCCCAGTATTTATCTTTATCTCTAGGTAGATAAGATTATTACAGGATTCTGTGGAAGAAGCTCGAAGGCACAATTCGGACCCTTCCAAGGCACATCAGTGCTAAAATAATATGAAAGAAAGCTGGTGTGTTACTTTATTGGAATAATCAATTGTTGTATCGGTCTGGAGGAGGAGAGAGGCAGCTTTAGTGGAATATTGGAATGTTCAGAGCTGAAGATGCCTCCTGGGAACACAAGAAAGATTTAAAAAAAAAAAATCATCATGTCTGTTCTTTTATTCCACGGGCACAATGTTTAGCTCAGCGGGTGGGCATGTGCCTGACCCGATCCCGGTGTGAAATCGCGTGGGATGAGGCTGGGTGAGTGTCCCGACATCATCCTGCGCTCGCGCGATATTTTGGTTGGTGGGTGCGCACAAAAGTCGGAAGTGCCAACAACGAAGAGGCCAAAATGATCATTAACAGCCCAATTGCCTTTAATTTTACGGTTGGCAGATGGGCAAATCGGCCAGGTGGACTTTCTCATTTTTCATGAAACCTCATCCACGGGCGACATGAAGTTTCCGTTATTAAATGAAAGAAAAATAAAAATAAAAAAAACCCAGCGACAGTGAAGGAACGGCCGATATACTTCCAAGTCAGGATGGTGAGTGGCTTGGAGGGGAACCTCCAGGTGGTGGTGTTCCCATCTGTCTGCTGCCCTTGTCCTTCTAGATGGTAGTGGCCATGGGTTTGAAAGGTACTGTTGAAGGAGGCTGATGACAGATTGTGATGCTTGGACATTTTTTTCCTAATTTAAAAAAAACTCTGTTTAATGCTTTTCAGGTCTTCAGCTCCCTGAGGCAGTTATTTGCCTTCAGGAAGTTTCCTGTCAGCGCTCGCCCGCACCCATGCTGACGTCAGCACTCATCCTCCTTCCTCCTCCACCCCGGCATAGCCGAGCTTCTCAGTGCGTGCTCCCTGCTGGCTGGCCGTTAATTGGCCAGGCAGCGTGAAATCATGGTTGGTGGCCGATCGCGTTCTGTGGTGCGTTCCCCGGCCAATCCTGGACCTGCCGATCGCGTCCACCGATGTAAAAATCCTGCCCCATGAGGTCTTGTGAATTTCTTTCGTCTGTTGAGCCATTTTCAAACCATGTGGCAACACTGGCGATTGGAGGACGGTATAGTCTTCCTGTAGTCAGTTGGCACAGGAGCACCCTTGGCCTTACACATTCCTTGGAACTCCCCACACTTCCCACCACCTCCCACCCACCCACCCCAACCCCACCATCCACACTGTGAGAAAGGTGGAGCAGGAAAATATTCCAGCACAGAAACAGGCCATTCAGCCCAACTGGTCTATGCCCGTGTTTACATTTCACATCAGCTTCCCCCCACACCCCTCTTCATCTAACTCTTATCAACACAACCTTCTGTCCCTTTCTCCCCCTCATGCTTTTATCTAGCTTCCCCTTAAATGCATCAAACTAGTCACCTCAACGACTCCACAAGTTCCACATTCTCATTCTCTGGGTGAAGAGGTTTCTCCTGAATTCTCTTTTGGATTTAGTAGTGACCATCTTATATTTATGGCTCCTTGTTCTGGTCTCCCCAGCAAGTGGAACCATCTTCTCGATGTCAACTCTGTCAAACACTTTTATAATCTTAAAGTCCTTTATCAGGTCACCACCCACCCCCCGGGCTTCTCTCTTTGAGAGAAAAGAGCCCCAGCCTGTTCAATCTTTCCTAATACATTCAATCTCTCCATTCTGGTATCCTTTTATAATATGGGGACGAGAACTGTGGTCTGAGAAAATGCTCTAACTGTGATGATTTCCTGGTGGGGGTGTGGGGGGTGCGTGCGGGGGTGGGGGCGTAGTGGAGTGGGGTTAGGTGGGCAGGCAAGTTGATAGTGGGATCTCACAAGCAGTAGGAGCATCCTTCATCACTCCCATTAGCCCGGTATTCTGTTTATTGAGGGGCCTAGGCGAAAGTCCAAGGCTGCTGTTAAAAACCCCCACAAAATTAGAACAAAAAATAGGAAGGAACGTAGTGTAAGCTAGGAAATAGTAATCAGATGATGCCAGAGATAAAGAGCTTGGAAGTTTGGGAATGTCTTATTGCCAGACTTGACTTATTCGTAACACTCTTGCTTCTAAGACAGAAGATCAGATAGTCTAAGGTGATGCTTCACTGAAGAACTGAAAGAGTGCTGCATTGTCAGAGGTGACGCCTTTCAGATAAGGCATTAAACTGAGGCCGTGTCGTCACTCTCAAAGAAAGTAGGAAATGGCACCAACACAATCTGTTATTGTTTTTGTGGGTCTAGGATGTGGTAGTCATCGGTCTGGACTTACAGATGATAATGAAGGAAATGCTGTTGGTAAACTTTATCCTATATTGAACATTGTACTAATTATTTACAATATAGTCTCAGCACAAGGCTCCACATAGAGCTATCTCTCTCCATGCTCTATTGTCTTGTGATCTTGTCACTGATGATGTAGACTACATAATCACATATTTAACATTAACCCTTTCTACTACACAGTTGTCAGAGCAATGGAGAAAGAGGTCAGGAAGGGGAACTAAGTAGGATCTGACATATGGTGTTCAATATGACCTACAAAAAGATAGACAGACCTTGGGCCCAGGCAAGTTTTCATAGAGGCAGGCTTTTATCTGAGGAATACAAGTGCGTTAAAGAGAAAGGTCGTTCCAAGTAAGTTTGGTAGATAAGGAGGATGGAGAATGGGTGGAGCATTGTTCCAGTAAAGCACAGTGGGCCTGATGGGTGGAGTGATCACATGGTTAAAAAGATGCTTGAGGCTGGAGGAAGGGAAACCTTTAAAGTGGTCGAGGGTATCACAAAAATTGCAGTGTAAGAAAATTGGGCGAGGTAGGGAAATCTAAGGCAGAGTTTTCCCGCAGGCTTTAGGACCCTGACTTTGGGACCAAATGATGATCCTGGGCCTACACTTGCCGGAAGCCAAACTGTCGGAGTTATTTCCCTGGATGCAGCCTCCTCATTCGCTGCCTCCACACTCACTGTCCTTTTAAGGTTGATGGGCAGGCTGCAGGTCTTTTCTCAGCTCTAGAGCCTCCTCAGCCCCACCAGGGGAGGTAGGCACTGCTGAGGTAGGTCTGAGAATGCGAGGGCATCTCAATGTGGAAGCACAAAGATAAACCAGGCCGGGATTTTCCAGCCCCTTGTGGCGGGTCCCTCCACGGCACATTCGACAGTCCAGCCAAAGTCTATTGACTTTCGGTGGGATTGGATGCTCCTGATGGTGGGCGGGCTGGAAAATTCCACCCTCGATGTTTTAGAGGGGGATGGTGTCAGGCCCCTGGAATTGGAGGGGGCAATCTCTCCAGTTCGATTGTTGGGTCCACAAGAGGGTGCTTTTCCAGCCCGTGGCCCCCTCTTTGAGGGACCGATCCTCTGCCATGGATGGGGGGCATCCTCCATGGAACTGGCAGCCTCCTCCTGGAGTGCGGCGTTGTTCTATCACTGGCAAGATCAACCACAAATGGGGCCTTAACTATTTAAATTGACTCTACCCATCTGTGCTGAAAGTTGGTGATCCGCTTCCCAGGCCATCCCTTGGAAACATGTCCGGAGGGGGGAACGTTTCGGGGAGCCAAGCTGACATGGCTGTCCTCTATTTCCTTACTCCCCCTGCCGCCCCCAACTTCACTCCAGCCACCACGGTGGGGAGAGGGGGTGGGGGTGATGGTGGTGGTGGATAGGGGGAAGCTCGGACCATTGAATTAAGAGGGGGTCTATCAGGAAACTCCTGTTTGTATATCTTGGAGATTGAAATGAGTGGTGTGGGTTCATGGAGCCACGAGATTGGAGAAAGACTAGTGAGCAGCTCTGTAAGAGATCAGCAACAGTCTAGAAAACTCTAGTCTGGTCTTTGATAAGAGGGGCTTATAGCCCAACAGAAAATAGAAATCACTTGACTGATATCTAGCTTCAGGTTGGACCTGTCTGCATTTTCAGTATTTCCTGTATTTGAATCAGAGCTCCAGTAGTTTATTTTCTCTTTATCTGTTGCTAAATTGCTTCTCTTTAACTAACTCACCTCAGTCTATTGCTTGTTGCTCCTTGGGATTTACGAATGTTGTCAGCAGCTGGTTCATTCACCTCCTATGCTTTTGTCCTCTGAATTCACTACCTACTTCCATTTGCCTTTTGATGTCTCTCTTCTGACCACAAAAGCTTCCCAAAACCTCCCTCTTTCATTTTGCCATCCTTCATCTCCATTTCTCCTCCTGTGCTTAGGTTTTGATCTCCTCCCTATTGTGGAGCCATCTGAGATGCTTTCCTCCACATGAGGGGGTACCATAAAATTGCAAGTTATTGTTGCTGAGGGTCCCAGGCTGTTTCAGACCTGTACTGAATTAGTTAGTCCCAGCAGTAAAGTTGCTACTATTGGCCTCAGGACCCTAGGTTCGAGAAAAGGTGGGGCGGGGGGTGGTGGGGGGGGGGGGAGATCAAGGGGTAAGAGAAACATTTGCTGAGATATAAGCAAAGTGCTGCAGACGCTGGAAATCTGAAATAAAAACTTAAGGTGCTGGAAATGCTCGGCTGATCTCCACGGTGCCTGTGGAGAGAGAAACCGAGTTAATGTTTTGAATCGAATATGACTCTTCTTTGGAACTGATGACAACTTCTGAAGAAGAATCATATTCGACTTGAAACATTAACCCTGTTTTTCTCTCTCCACAGAAGCCGTGGAGGTCGGTTGGGCATTTCTAGCACTTTCGGTTCTCAATTCAAAATTTGTGGAGCACATTTTCAGGATAGTTGGGGCCCCCGGATAGGCATTTGGTTATGAAGGGAATTAGCGCATTTGGTGATAGCGCGGCCAAGTGGAATTGAGGTGGGAGATCAGCCGTGTTCATATCGAATGGCAGAGTGGGTTTTAAGGTGGGTTTGAATGACCCTTTGCACGGTCATAATTTCTTGTGTTTTTACTGATGAGCTGCTTGTGCCTGTCTGAGCAGCAAGGTGTATTTTGCTTTCATTTTGAATTTAAAAACACCATCGCTGGAATCTGAACATTTTCGAGCAAAGCTTTGTTTTCTGGGAGAATGTCAGGTTTCTCTTTTCAAACAGAAGATCAGACATTGCCAAATGATTTGATTTCTGCAGATACAGCCAATCAGCTGGACAGATGGAGTGGGGACTGGTGGTGGTGGTGGGGGTTGCGAGAGGGAAGGGAGGGGGAGTTGGGGTTGGTGGGTGGGGGGAGGACTGAATTTCTGCAACCTCCCACCCAACAACCTCTAGCAGTGACAGGCAGGTCTGACTCAAAGCTACTCATTTCAATGAAACTCACAAACTGGACTCGGTGCGGTGACGTGGGTAGCTGATTGTATAAAAGAGGCTGTAGGGAAGTTGGAGTGAATTTCAAATGCAGACACCCAGACACTCAGCATGGGCCCTGTGTGAAACCGAGAGAGAGAGAGAGAGAGAGAGAAACAATTAGTGTGCCTGTCTGAAAGAGGACTTTTTAGTTAGATCAGAGAAAAGAGGTCTCAGTGCTCAGGAATCTCACCCACGCCAGCGACCCACCTGTGGTATCACGCTCCAACACAAGACGAGGTTTGGAGTTCATGAAGATTGTTCGGGAAAACTGATTGTTTCTGCAGCCCAACTCTCAGTAAGTATTTCAGATTAGCATCGTTTTCTTAAGATAAACTTATTTTTAACCTTGTTGGTGATGATACTTACCCTACACAGATTCACTGCACCTGTAAATAATTCCTTGTGTTTAATCTCAGTGGGGAGGCTAGTTTTTAAAGATTTCTGCATTTGCCAGTATCATCTATAGAAGTGACTACTCCAGAAATTTCAGTCATTCGCTGCTGAGAGCAAAGGATGTAGCGAATCATCAAGTTCTCCGAATCAGCTTCATAGATGCCCTCCTTTTTGTCAGCATTTGTAAAAGATTTGTTACTCTGGTCAGAGCAATGCAATAAACACTTGACGAAACGATCAGGTATCAGGGAGTGGGTGTTAGTGCCTTTTAACCATTTTTCTCTACTTTGCTTCCAGTGACCCTTCCCCATAAATGACATTCCTCTTCAAGCATAGATTAGAAAGGTGACATTTTTTACTTAGAATACTGTTGAGATTCCAGCCTGGTACGTCCTCTGTAAAATTAGAGGGATTAACTTTATTAGCGACAATATTAACAAATGCAAAGATAAAAACAAAAAAGCTGCGGATGCTGGAAATCCAAAACAAAAACAGAATTACCTGGAAAATCTCAGCAGGTCTGGCAGCATCGGCGGAGACGAAAAGAGTTGACTTTTCAAGCTAACAAATGCATGTTGACCTCAAGTGTGTCAGTTCTACCTTGCGCTATGATACTAATCATGCCCGGTTCTTATATTTTACATCCACTATCCTGTGACCTGGGCTGCATGGTGCTGGGACACTGTTTGTCCCATGATTGGGAGCTTTAAATAGAAACATAGAAACACGGGGAACAGGAGCTGGATTAGGCCATTTGGCCCATCGAGCCTGATCCACCTTTCAAATGCATCATAGCTGGTCATCCACCTACGTCATTTTCCCCCACTATTCCCATATCAAATAGCCATTTGGTAGTATGCATGCGGAGTACGTGTTCTCCTCCTGTTTCCCACCATCTCCCCATCTCCCCGAACCCTGCTCTGACAGCCCTGGCAATACACCCAAGCCCCCGCCCAGCTCTCACAGCCCTGCAGCACCCCTTCCCCCCGCCCCGCTCTCCCAGCTCTGGGAGCATATCATCCCTTCCCCCACTGTCCATAGGGAACCCCTCCTTCTGAAGGTTGTTCTTCGGATAATTCTTGTACTGTGATGCACCAGTTAAATTTAACACCTCCAGAGTCCCTTCATTAAAGGAATGGCCAATCATTATTCAAATATTTTCAGCAAAATAAAATCTATCCGGTGAGATCCTTTTTAAAGCAAAGCTATTCGGACAAATTTAAGATCATTCCTTCTGTGGACTGATTAGTCCTGTACAAAAAATACAAATTGCCCTGTGATAGGGGCATAGACTAATTAAATGGCAGAAGAGGCTCCAGGGGCTGAATGGTCTACTCCTTTTCCAATGCTCCTATGGTAGGAAAGTCCAGTTTATTGCAAGCAAACACGCCTGTGTGAATTCACACTCGTACTGCAAAACTAACAAAGCCAAAATAGCTTGAGGAGGAATGTCATTTATGGGGGAGGGTCACTGGGAGCAAAGGAGGGGGGAGAAGGCTCTAAGGCACTAGCACTCACTCCCTGGTACCTGATCATTTTGTCAAGTGCTTATTGCATTGCTCTGACCAGAGAATCAAATCTTTTACAATTGCTGGCAAAAGGAGGGTAGCTATTAAGTTGATTCGGAGAATCTGACGATTTCATGCTGAAGTGACTGTCTTGTTAATGACAGTAGAGGTGCAGCTCAAAACTGACTCCTTTTTTTCTCTATCACAACCTTTCCTCTCTTTATTTCATCAATCATATTTTAATTATTGCTCCTGTGAATTTTCCCTGCATTTTTGCAAAGCTCTATAGACATCATTCTATATGTGTTATCTTTCCCCCCCACCACCACCCACAATCCCACACTCAATGAGTCATCACTGCTTTAAAATTAAGACTCACTGAATCATGTCATAAATCTTTTCCGTGACCTCAGAACTGTGGAACTCCTCAGTCTATCCTCACACCAACAATTTATAGGCTTCTTACCAGCCTGTAACTACTTCATTCACTTTTCTCCTCTTCTTTTCACCCTTGGTGTCCTGCACTATGGACCTTGGCTCTTCACTGTCTTTCTCAACAAAGGAAAAGATACAGGTGTCAACTTGTCTTGTGTTACTTCATCATATAAAACATCAGGAGAGCAACTCACTACTCAGCCCGCCTGTCACATCTGACCCTACATTAATGATTCTTTGTAACATGTCCACTTAAAATCGATGTGCTGCAATCATATCCCTGGTCATCTGAGAATAAAGACTTCTTAGTTGGAGATTGACCTTTCCAAGTATTGGAGCTCAGTTGGTGCCCTTGCATCATTGAGGAATGATCTCAGTTAAATGTCAAATGTCTTTCATCATTTAGAAGAGGAGCTGGTGTTTATTGTGGCCACAAACAGTACAGGAAACAGAATAAACATCAGGTGAAATTTGCCAACTAAATCTAGGTGTTTTAGTTGTTTAACCAACTCACTGTGTAGAGTTGGCGGAGATGGTCATAATTCCACAGGGTGGCATAAAGTGGAGAGAATAATGCCTCTCTCTGGCAGATTTAGTTCTGAGTGTCATGTTTGCTGACAACTTAAATCGGTTTACACAAGTCCGCTAGCTTCTTGGCTAGCATTGTGGAAAGATGGCAAGAACACTGCGCATTCTACGTTTCAGATCACCACCCTCTTCCAGCTGAAGGAGGCTGTGTGATGGTGAACTGTACTGAAAAATGGAAGAAGGTATTTGTTAAGATAAAGGTCTATCTCACCACCACCTCTCTCAGCCCTATCACTGTCTCTGATTTGTCACACTGCTTGTCCGACATCCATTACTGAATGAACAGCGATATCAAATGGGAAGCCATTATCTTTAGGGGGCTCCCCACCAACATGGCTCCATTCCTGAGATACCTGGCATCTGAGGTTGAGCCAAACTGCACGCAATGTTGGTGTTGTATTTGACCCTGAGATGAGCATCTGACCACATATTCACACCATCGCCAAGCTTCCTGTTTCCACTTCTGTAACACCACATGACTCTGCCCCCGCTTCAGCTCATCTTCTGATGTAGCTCTCATCCATGCCTTTGTTAGCTCTAGACTCGGCTACTTCAATGTTCTCCAGGAAGGGCCTCCCACCGTCCATGCAACGTAAACTAGAGATCATCCAAAAAACTGTCCCCCATATCCTAACTCACACCAAGTCCCATCACCCATTGTCATTAATGGCTTGATTTTAAAGTTCTCCTTCTTATTTTCAAAACACTCCATCGCTTCAGCCCTCCCTATCTCTGCAGCTTCCTCCAGCCTTACAACCCGCCGAGATCTCTACTCTCCTCTAATTTGCACCTCTTCAGCATTGCTGATTTTAATTGCCCCACTATTAGCAACTGTACCTTCAGCTGTTGAGGCCCTAAGCTCTGGAATTCCCTCTATAAACCTCTCTGCCTCTCTAACTCTCTTATCCTTTACAGTTCTCATTAGAATCTAACTCTTTGGTCATCCATCTTAGCATCTCCTTATGTGGCTCAGTGACAAATTTCATTTGATAATTCGCCTGTAAAGCACCTTAGGATGTTTTAATATGTTAAAGGTGCTATAAAAGTTTAAGCTATTGTTCTTAGTGGCCTAGATGGCCAGTGTGGAACTAGTCCAACAGATCAGAAAGATCCCACATTCAACCTT
Source organism: Carcharodon carcharias (assembly GCF_017639515.1). Taxonomy (NCBI): domain Eukaryota; kingdom Metazoa; phylum Chordata; class Chondrichthyes; order Lamniformes; family Lamnidae; genus Carcharodon; species Carcharodon carcharias. The sequence continues at coordinate 8,429,241 of NC_054475.1, read as the reverse complement.
TGGGTTGTGCTGAATTATCTCATATCAGTTGAATTCTTCATTACAATCGATTACTGCAGGTAAGGAGATAAAGTATGCTCTGGTTCTCACTCATGTCTGGTGACTCCATCTTAAAAATGCCATGTGTATGTGGAAATCTGATAAAGTCCACTTAGCATTAATACCATCGCTGTTAAATAACCCAAGTGAATTTTTGACAATCCACAAGTCATTGGCCTTGGATGCAAACGATGGGGGATGTAAAAATAATGGGTGCACTGCCCACAATTTTCTTTTGATGGAAATCGACTGCATGGACAATCATGGCCACAGTTGCTCAGCATTGACTACATGCCAGATGCTACCAATGTCACTCCTGTCTGGTCACAAGTCAAGAGTGGCCAATTAGGTGAGGCACAAGAAGGGGAAGCAGTGTCTCAGGAGTATGGGCTGCAGGGGTTCAAGAAGGCCATTCAACACCATGTTCTCAGGGGAAATTGGGAGTGGGTAATAAATCCGGGCCTTGCCAGCGGTGCTCACATCCCAAGAACAAATAAAAACCACTTTCGGGGGAGAAGAGATGAAGAAGATTGAGGAGATGGTTTGGGGGGAATGCAAATAAAAATAAAAGATTATTGGATCCACAGTGTCCTGGGTGGGCCACTGCAGGGATCACATTATTCTAGCCACCAGACTGCATAAAGCAAGCAATAAGCATGGCTTGGTATATTTGCTTTACAGGGTCTCTGCAGGTAAATCTGTGCAGATTTGGAGTGGGTTGCCTTTTATGTTGTTCACAGAACAAAGGCCATAAACCCTACTGATCAACGCTTTCATCCACTGCCTCCCACTCACTTCCATGAGACACAGTCCAGAAATTAATCAATTCAGAGTTTTGGGTTGCAGTAGTACAGATTCACCAAGACATTCACGGCCTGCATCTCTTTTGAAAATTGATGGATTTTCTTCTACGCTGACTGCAGTAAATGGACTTTTGTTTGTTAATTACCCATATCTATGGCTCTCTGTGTGGAACCCGGGTTGTAATTATGCGGCTGAGGTCGCATGCCCCTGTTCTCAGGAGGGCCATTTTAATTTAACTTTGCTGGGCAGAAATTTGCTGGGGAGCAATGTTGGTTTTAAAAGCTTGCGCGATATTAACCTCTATGAACTTTGCAATAAAGAGTCAAATCAGGCAAGCTGTAAGATCAACATTGCGTCTGATTCTGCCAGTTTCCTGGTCAGAAAATTGGATTAAAATTGATGCTTTGTGTCTACGTGGTCCTGTGCCCATGCAAACCCTTCCTACTGATGTCACACCTCCTCCCTCCAGCCATGCACCAACATTTACCTGACTATCACTTCACCAGTGCTCGCCACTTTTAATCAGATAATTTATCCATCTGGCTCCTTATTATATAGACTGCACAGCTCAGAAAAAAGGCCATTTGGCCAACTAGTCTATGTTGGGGTTTGTATTCCATGAGCTTCCTCCAATTCCTTCTGCCTCACCTCAATTTTTCAGTATATTTTTCTATTCCCCTTTCTCTCATGTACTTGTCTGGCTTCATTTTGAAAGCATCTAAAGGATTCATCACTTCCTGCCGTAATCAGTTCCACATTCAAATCGTTCCCTTTGAAAACAATTTTTCTGTGGTTTCCCTACTGCAGTTATTAGTTACCAACTTGTATTTTGGGTTTAGCTTTGTGTAACCTTTGTATTGTGGTTTGAATTCGCTCACAAGTGAAAATACTCTCTCCACATTGACTCTGCCCAACCCATTCATGATTTTAAAGGCATCTGTCAAGTCACCTCTGAGACTTCTCCTGAACAGTAAAAGATCAAAATAAAAACAGAAAATGCTGGAAAAACTCAGCAGGTCAGGCAGCATCTGTGGAGAGAGAAACAGAGTTAACGTTTCTTTGACCCTGGAAGACTCTTCCGTCATTTAATCTCTCCTGTCCTCCATCCCATCACAGACCTTCCTTTTGTCCTTGTCCACCTACCCCCCTGCTCAAAACCTATTACGTTTATAACTTTTCCTGGTTCTGATGAAACGTTAAGTTTGCTTCTATCCACAGAAGCTGCCAGACCTGAGTATTTCCAGCATTTTCTGTTCTTATTTCAGATTTCCAGCATCCGCAGTATTCTGCTTTTCATTAAAAGCCGCGGCCAGTGCAATCTTTCCCAATAGCTGTAATCCCTCAGGGATTTTCCGCCGGGATCGTCCGAAACTGCCAAAAGTCAATGGGCTTTCGGCTAGGCTGACAAATCTCCTGCCATGGTTCCCACCAGGGTTGAGCCGGAAAGTTCTCGTCTCAGTTCTGGTATCCTCCTTGTGAAGCTTGGCAGTTTTGTTTTCCACTCTTTCCAAGGCTCTGTGTTCTGTGTTGTTCTCTCTCTCTCTCTCTCTCTCTCTCTCCCTCTCTCTCCCTTATATTTTGGTCTATTTGCATTTCTTTTCTCTCACCAGCAAATGTTGCAGCCAAGCCTCTTGGTTGCATTTTGCTCAATACACAGTCAATATTAATGAACATCCTTGGTTAAATCACCAGAAGATACAGGCCTTCCTCCTGGGCCCACTTACCCTGCCCCTCCAAGAACATCTTGGGAACCTGGGCTGAAATATGAAATTGCATGAAAATCCATCAGCAAACTTAACTGTCCCCAAACCAAGCTCCTGCAAAAGTCTATTTGGTGATGTGGAGTGAGAGAGACTCCACTACCTGGACTTGAGGAACCTCGGTAAAATTTGGCCAGGCCCCAGGGAAGCCTGTGTTTGTAAGAATACGGCTGAAATGTAGCAGCTAAAATGAGGTGACTTAACAGCTCAAGCTTCCTAATGCTTGTGCAACTAGGACCATCCTACTTGTTAGGTCATTGTACATTATGATTGAAATTCTACCCTTCCAGATCCCTTCACTGAGCCTGGAGGGCAAATCAATCATAACAGCAAATGTGAATTTGAGTCCAATTGTCAAGGGACCAATTCTCCAATGCATCTACCTGGCCCCTTCTGCTGGGACTCCACTGCTGCTCTCTAATCATCCAATATGCTATCTAGTCTTCCAATGCTGCAACTCTTTTACTCACCTCTTCTACTCTATCACACAAAGATTTCTCTTTGAATTATTTGTGAGGTTAAGAATACCCTAATGCCATGTCAAGTGGAATGCTTGGGCTATGAAACCCACCTCCTGACAACTCAATTGCTAAATTACTGAGTGAGATTAATAATTACCCTGAAACAATGACCAAAACTCACTTTCTCTTGCAGTTCACCAGTATTCTATCATGGTTTCCAGTATGAGGACACTCCTGCTGTTCCTGATGATCCTCTTCTTTGATGGCCAACTTGGAAGCCCCTTGGACAGGGACTGGGACAGGGATGTGACAACCCACAGACCACAGTTTGCAGGTACAGTTAGCTTTGTGCAAGATTTTGTGCTACACGGTTTGCTTCTTTGCTGAAGTGAGACTGAATCTCTGAATGAGGAATGGTCTCAAAACGGTAACCTTACTGTCCCATTAAACCTGACAATGCGGCAACGACAAGTTGAAAGGGGCCTGAAAATTGGCACCCGAGGCACTTGCCTGTTTGAAACAATCAGCGTCTTTTAGTATGCAAATCAGGACTCAGCACCTCAACTGTCCTTTTAGCTCGGAACTGGTTGGAGGATGGGCCACGATGCAATCAGTTCCACAGATAGGATCGGAGGAGGCTTGGGGTCTGAAAATTGCAGCCACCTCATCACCAGCCAGTTGGTGTTCTTCATCATCAAATCAAAATGGACCACAATGTGTCCTTAACTAGTTTTATTAAAGCTATGATATGCGCATTGAGGTGTTGGAAAGCGTCGACACTTTGTATTTCTGTACCTAGTGTTCCTGAGGATCCATTGTGAACCTGCAATCCCAGCCGAGTCTCTGTGATAATGATCATGAGACAAATAGATTTTTTTTTTTAAAAAAATCAGCTGGCTTATTAATGTACTTCTAAGATTCTACCATATCTCATTGGCAACAATTAAAGTGCAGTCGGGTTTACAAAGATCTTTGAGCCATCCAAAACCTAATATAATGGGAGCTAAATCATTAACTTTGTGATTTCCAATAATAGACATTGGTTGTAGTGTGATTAAAGGCAACAATAATAACACGCAGTATTTTATGTACTTGTAGATTTCTGTTACTCGTACATATAAAGGGCAATGGATTTGCACTGTAATTGAATACCTGCAACATGTATGTGTTTATGTTTCTGTGTGTGTGTGTGTGTGTGTGTGTGTGTGTGTGTGGGTGGGTGTATATATTATGTCTGCTGGTGTAACGCACTGTATTTTAATACGTGTCTCCTTAAATGGTGATAGAAGCATCCATAATACAATAACAGGTACAAACATGTGCTTTGAATGTATGCAACTGTTATTGATGCATGTACTGCAATGATGGTACACATGCACATATGTTTATAAAAGTGTGTGAGTATGATTGAGTCACTTGCTACTCTTTTCTCAAAGGCTCAATTTCTCTCCCTCCCTTTCTCTCACACATTCTCTCTCCATCTTATATATCTGTATCTGACTTCAGAAACACACCAGAGCCGGTGGTCTGCGATTGGAGAACCATGGACATGTGCAGCACAGGTGGACTAGCTCCTGGACTGCATTCTGGGCATTTGATAACAATCAGATTTTTGCACTGTTAGCATTGCCATTGATCCTAGTCCACGTGTCACATCCCAATGATAACTGACTGCTGAAATAAATCCCCTTTGGGTTTGCGCAATTAACTCATCAGGCAATAAAGTCAAATTTTACTATTTCAAAATCATGAGAATCATTCTTGTTATCAAGGTTTGGAATTTGATAGTGACTGCAATAACTTCAGGCAGAATCAATGAAAAGAATGAAATTAGTTTTAATAACGTGGCTGACTAATTGAGGTATTTATAACATACTGTTTAAATTAATCTCTTTAAATTCTATTAAATTTCTTAGTTATTTACATTAATGGAGCTCTTATCCATTGATGTTCATTGTACAAAAGGAGGTCATTCAGTGCATCCTCTCTGTGCCAGTTTTTTATTAGCGCAATCCAAAATTAATACCTGATAGCTCTCCATATCCCTGCTTTTCCTCTGCTTTAGGAATTTATCCCATTTTCCCTTACAAGATGCCATCGTTCCTCCTTCAAACGTTCCCGCCGGCAAAGAATTTCATGATCTAAAACCTTCTGTGTAAAGAAATTCCTTCTAATTTCTCACCTCATTCTAAGCGGCCATTTTAAACCAATGACTCCCTCATAACTGACTCTTCAACCAGAGGGAAAAAAAGATGGAATTGCATTTCTATAGTACCTTTCACAAGCTTGGGACGTCCCAGTGCGCTTTACAGCTGCTGAAATACTTTTGAAGCGTAAACACAGAAAATGCTGGAGAAACTCAGCAGGTCTGGCAGCATCTAAAGAGAGAGAAACAGAGTTAACATTTTGAGTCCGTATGACTCTTCTCCAGAGCTCTGAAGAAGAGTCATATGGACTCGTGCTCAATTCTTGCCCAGAAAGGCCACAAGTATAGTGTTTGTTTTTATTTCAGATTTCCAGCATCTGCAGTATTTTGCTTTTTACTTCTGAAATGTAGTCACTGAAGGAAAACTGACAGCTAATCTGCACACAGCAAGATCCCACAATTTGCCAGTGGGATAAGTCACTGTCTTGTTGATGTTGGTTGAGGGATAAATATTAGCCAGAACACCAGGGAGATCTCCCCCGCTCTGCTTCAAAATAGTACCATGGGATCATTTATGCCCAGCTCGGTTTCAGTTTAAACTCATCTGAATTGTTGGCACTTCTGACAAGGCTATACTCCTTCAGTACTGCACTAGGGGCGTCAGTCTAGATCGTGTACTCAAGCCTCTGGAGTGGGGTTATGAACCCACGACCTTCTGACTCAAATGTGTGCACTGTTATTGATGCATGTACTGCAGCTATAGTAATGATGCACTTTCATAGAAGTGTCTGGATATGGCCAAGCCACTTGCTACTCTTTCTCAAAGGCTTAAATGTTAATCCCTCGCTCTCTCTCTCTCTCTTTGTCTCACGCATCCTCTCTCCATCCTAAACACCTGTATCTGACTTCAGAAACACATCCGAGTTCGTGGGCTATGATTGGGGATCCAGAGACGTATGGAGCACAGGTGTCTTATCCACTAAGCCACATGGACACCTGGAGGGAATAATCTTCCGCTATTCATTCTATCAAAGCTCTTCAAAATTTCACAGATCGCCATTAAATCTCCTCTAAGTAGCTGATAAAGAAATTTCATTTGAGCATGTTAATCTTTGTGATATTTAAACAGCCTAACTGGAAGGTAAAAGAGCCTGTGTTAACTGTCAAGGCTGAATCTGTTTGAATGAGATTTATTTCGCTCTGTGCCACACTTTTGTGTTTTAATAGTTGGTCTCTTTGATTACATGAAATCTGAAGAACTGCACAGGTCAGCTGGTTTTCCCTGTTCCGGACACCCGCAGAACCTGAATGGGATACAGGATCCCAAGAATCCTCTTTACAACCTCTTCAGAAAGCAACAGGCCCTCAGCCAGGAGCTGTGGAAAATGAAGGTCATCCTGAGCAAGCTCCACTCGTGGCCAGCCAGGTTAGGGTTGGTGAAGAGGGAGAAGGATGTCTCCTCGTACAATTGGAATTCTTTCGGATTAAGATATGGGAAGAGGCTGGTGGGTGGCAAGAAGAAATGAGAGAGACGTTTGTAGATATCATTACTCCCCGGGCCCTTGTCAACTCTAATATTTCTTATCTAACATACTTTAAATTTATCCTTTGTTAATAGCTGGCATCAGAAGGCATGGTAATTATTTCCTCTGTATCCTACAGTATCAAACTTGATATAAAATATTAAATGAAACTTACCTCATGAGTGAATTTGTCAATAGAAATAAAGTCTTCCTGCACACTAATATTGATAGAAACGCTACTGCCCCCTCCAAAAAGGAGAGTGTGATAACTAACAGCCCCTCTCCAAGTGGTGGCGTATTACAGTTCACTCAGGGAGTTTAAATTGCTGTGGCAACATACACTTTTACATGCATGTTGTACTCTGGACAGTGATGGTAGAGGTTCCAATGTTCATGGCTGACCAGGAATCTCTCCCCTTCTCACCACCTGCCATTGGTGAGTGTTGGAAGGATTTGCAGGTTGATACTCAACCTGTTTGGCCACATTATGAATGTATTGGGTTGGGACTTGAACCCAGATCTTCTAGCTCAGAAGCAGGGACAGTAATCATTGCACCACAAGACCTCTATAAGCTGTCCAACTACCAATAAGGTAAGTGCTTGAATAAAGAAATGACTGTCAGGAATCTGATTTATCACTTGTTACCTTTCAGAAAGAATGACTTGCATTTATATAGCACCTTTTGCAACCTTAGGCTGCTCCAAAATATTTTGCAATTAATGAGGCATTGCTGAAATGCAGCTGCTGTTGTAACATAAAAACTGCAACAGCCAATTTGTCCACACTAATGTCCCATAAATGGCAGTGTGATAATGGCTAGGTATCCTGGTTGTAGGCATTTGTTGAGTTAAAAATTGGCCAGGAGACTAAGATGAACTTGTCTGTTCCTTTTTTCCCAAACAACACTGATTGTCTTATGGAAACCACCTTGTATGTTTTTGAAACAAAAACAAAAACAGAATTACCTGGAAAAACTCAGCAGGTCCAGCAGCATCGGCGGAGAAGAAAAGAGTTGACGTTTCGAGTCCTCATGACCCTTCGACAGAACTTGAGTTCGAGTCCAAGAAAGAGTTGAAATATAAGCTGGTTTAAGGTGTGTGTGTGGGGGGCGGAGAGAGAGAGAGAGAGGTGGAGTGGGGGTGTGGTTGTAGGGACAAACAAGCAGTGATAGAAGCAGATCATCAAAAGATATCAACAACAATAATACAAAAGAACACATAGGTGTTAAAGTTAAAGTTGGTGATATTATCTAAACGAATAAACCAGCTTATATTTCAACTCTTTCTTGGACTCGAACTCAAGTTCTGTCGAAGGGTCATGAGGACTCGAAACGTCAACTCTTTTCTTCTCCGCCGATGCTGCCAGACCTGCTGAGTTTTTCCAGGTAATTCTGTTTTTGTTTTTGTTTTGGATTTCCAGCATCCGCAGTTTTTTTGTTTTTATCTCTGTGTTTAATTGACTGCCACTGCTCTTCAAGAAATGCCTTTCCTCCTTGAAGAAGTTGTATGTTTTTGACCTTGACACCATGCTGAGTGTAACTCCGGACTGGTGTAAAACTGGAGTTCTTGGAAAGCTTCTTATACTACTGTGACAGTGATTTGTCAGATGGAGAATGGTTTTGTGTATGTGTGTGGCTGCTCATGCACACATCTCTCGCTTGGTGGACAACATCTAATTCACAGGTAGGGAGTATAAGAGGGGTCTTGCTGATCATGTTTTGCATCCATGATGAACAGAAGTGTTGTACACCTGCAGCCTTAGACTTGCAGTTCAGAGTCATGGTTAGGAGACAAGCACCTCATAAATTTTGAGGTGGAGGGAGTAACTGGCCAGGCCTTCTTGAATTCTGAAGTATCTGACTCCCCTCTTTTCCTGCCTTGCTTTCACTCTATCCATGTGAGGATTCACTTGTTTTGAAGTTATACCTTATCCTATTAGCTGCAATACTTCAGTTTTAATGAGAATAACGCCCAGTACCTTGACTCACTCCCTAATTTTACAGATCTATGGTAAGTGCCTTTTTCATGTTAGATCTAACAGGTGTAGTTTAATGTCCTCTCCCTGTCAGCTAAAAGAGTGTTTAGTTGGAATCCTAACTGAACACTGCTAACAGAATCTCACTTAAAAATTAAAGCTGATGTAAACCATTACCCTACACCTATACCAATAGATCACATGAAAGTCATGGTTGAGGAATACAGTTAGACTTGTCTCATTCCTTCATCAAGCAAGATCCTATGGCTCCCTTATTTGGTATCCAATTATAGCTCAATTTTATAGATAAATAAACAGAGGAAGTTTAACAATTCCAAAAAAACTAAGCATGGACCTTCACCAAATACCTTTAATAACTTGCCCTGAGACACACATCCTCCACCTTAACAGTCTCAGTCTTGCCTCTGCTCTGCTCCTATGAAGCTTCAGTCCTTGACCTGGGGATTAAGTTGCAATATTTTCTGTGACCTGCAAGAATTGATTACCTAGTGCCCCTTACCATTCTGTTTATATGTGTGGTTGGGTGCATGCAATCGCAATGCTGTGGAGATTTCCTCACACTCACAATAGTGGTTCTTGCTCATGTGTAAATGTGTGACCTACAGCCACTGGGAACCCATTACATCTAACAATGCATTGGAGTGTGAATCAGGGTACCCAGCAATGTCTTAAGTCATGTAAGCTTAGATGCTGGAGTAGTCCACAAAACCTGGACAACATTCAGGTTTGGGCTGATAAATGGCAAGTGATGTTTTCCCCCACAAGTGCCAGGCAATGACCATCTCCAACAAGGCAAAATCTAACCGTATCCCCTTGGCATTCAATGACATTACCATCGCTGAATCCCACACCATCAACATTCTGGGGGCGTGGGAGATTATCATTGACTGGAAACTTAACTGGATTAGCCATATAAATACCAGTGGAAATCAGAGGCTGGGAATTAGTGGTGAGTAAGAATCATGTGACAAGTAACCCAGCTCCTGAATCCCCAAAGCCTATCTACTATCTACAAGGCACGAGTCAGGAGTGTGATGGAATACTCTCCATTTGCCTGGATGAATGCAGCTCCCATAACACTCAAGAAGCTCGACACCATCCAAGACAAAGCAGCCCACTTGATTGGCACCACATCCACAAACATTCTCTCGCTCCATCACCGACGCACAGTAGCAACAGTGTGTACCATCTACAAGATGAATTGCAGGAATTCACCAAGGCTCCTTTGACAGCACCTTCAAAACCCATGACCACTACCATCTAGAAGGACAAGGGCAGCAGAAAGATGGGAACACCACCACCTGGAAGTTCCCCTCCAAGCCACACACCATCCTGACTTGCTGTTCCTTCGCTGTTGCTGGGTCAAAATCCTGGAACTCCCTTCCTAGCAACACTGTGGGTGTACCTACGCCACATGGACTGCAGCAGTTCAAGAAGGCAGCTCACCACCACCTTCTCAAGGGCAACTAGGAATGGGCAATAAATGCTGGCCCAGCCAGCGAAGCCCACATCCAACGAATGAATAAAAAAAAAGCCTGGGGCAGGATTTTGCCTTTGGCGGGGTTGCTCAATGGAGGCAGGTGGGGCCTATCAGGAAGGTGAGTGCTATTGGCACCGCACCACGATTTTATGTGGAAGGCCCGCCCAGCTTGGAATGCGAGCGGCAGCGCTGAGCGCCGCATGTGTGGGCGGTGGGAGCAGGGCCAGCAAGCCTAGTGCAAAAAAGCACTTCAACCTCCCTGAGGCATGGAGCTGCCTCAGGGAGATGAAGCGCTATTTAAAAATAAAGTAATGAGCAGAACGAAGATGTCATAAAACGTCCCCTCATGTGACTCTGTTACACGAGCAGGGACACGTTATCAATTCAAGTGTGAAATTTTTATTTTATTTTGATTTGCTCTAGGAAACCTCATCCCGCCCGCGGATGAGGTTTCCTAAAAAGTGCAAAGGCCGCTTGATGTTTTCGCCTGCCCACCAACTGTTAGATTGGACGGGCAGCATGAGTTTGAAATGAATTACCTTTTTAATGGCCTTAATAGGGCCTTTTAATTGCTGCCGACTCAGGCTTACACCCTGCTGAACAAAATATCACCGCACAACGCGATGACATCGGGACACTCGACTGACATCATCGCGCGTCATTTCACACTTGGGCTGAGTCGGGCGTGCGTTCCCCCCCCACCTCCGCCGAGCTCAATATTCTGCCCCGAGAAACTGCCACTGACGACTCTTCCGTGATTGGCTAATTTGAATGACACAAGTGTCACCAATCAAAATCCACTAAACAAAAGTGGCCCCTTTTAAAGGGGACAGACAATAAAATCCAAATTATAAATAAAATGCAAAGGGAACTCATTAGATTGAATCATAATGATATCCTCTGTGCGGATGACGTCTTGAAGTTCCTCCGTTGGTGGTTAAAAAGCTCAAACATATTGGCAGACGCTGTGATATCCCTCTCCTGGTGTGAAAGAACAAGGATTAAATAATATGGAATTAATACAGGATTATTGGATTAAATGTTACTTTGGGTAAACCCACAGTAAAACATATTTTAAAAGGGGTCAAATCTCGCTGGCAAACACAATATGGTTAACTCCCTTCACAACAATGTGAAATCACTGATAAGAAAATACACACACCTAAAAGATGATATTCTATGGTTCTGTCTATTATACTAGCTCTCATGATATATAATGCAAGCTCTGATAAGTAAAACCGCAATCAGTCCCCAAATTCTGTTATCTTGCTGGATTACTTTGACTAGGCACAACTATGGGGAGGTGGTGGTATGGTGGTAATGTTGCTGGACTAGTAATCCAGAGGCCTAGGCTAATAATCATGGATTCAAATCCCACTCATGATAGCTGGTGGAATTTGAATTCAGTTAGTACATTTGGAATAAAAAGCTAGCCAATGATGGTGCATATGAAGCTATCATAAATGTCCATGTGTAAACTAATGGAAGGAAAGCTGCTGTTCTTACCTGGTCTGGCCTACACCAATGTGGTTGACTGCGAAATGGCCTGGGAGGCTACTTAGTTTAAGGGTAATTGTGAATGGGCAACTAATGCTGGCCTTGCCAGAGGAACCTACAATCCATGAAAGAATAAAAAAAAATTGACTAACAACTGTTGCTAAGGCTTGGTTTTCAAGTATAAATTCAAAACAACATTTTGTAGAAATTGAACGGACACCTTCATTATAGCAGGTAGCCCTTTCACCAAACATGGGGAATCAGTAATGGGTGGTCTGTTAGGAATCAAATTAATTATACAACCCTGAAAATTTACTATGAATATTCATGCACAACCTGAATAAGATTAGCTTCGTTTTAGATTCATTTTGAACTTAACGAATCTCTCATACACTCAGGGATGAAGGTAACCTTACTTTAATATTTGATGGATATCCTTTCCCTCTTTTAAAAGTATTATATCTGTAACAAGTAAGGTTTGCATTTTGGGTTCTCTATGAGAAATAAGAACTAGTTATCTTTTCTCCTTTGGGATTTATCTAGTTTTGTGATTTATGCTTTGCTTATTAGCAGTGAATTGCATGCTTGCTTACTACAAAAAAACTTGCAAGTGTTTTAAAATTTAAATTGTCTCACTTAGTCTTCTGCACCAATAACTCAAGGAACTTAACTCCTCTCCCCTTCAGTGAGGAAATATTCACTGAGGAGTTTCACCCAGACCCTTGTAAAATCTGGAAAAATTACAGTCTAGCTCAAAACTAATTGAAAATAAGGCTATTGGGAAGAACGTAATAATCTCGACTGATTCCTTTCCTTTGGGTGGAGGCTGTTTAGACTCAGGCGACCCAGCTATGTGTCCTTGAGCCCGAGTCCCTCTAGCAGAACTTGAGGGGAGTTGATCGGGAGGTACGCCTGATCCTGAATAGCCCCCCAAAATGGGACTAGGACTGAAATATACCACGTAGGGACACCCAGGGGTGGACACAGCTGCGGAAGAGAGGTGGGCAGCTGGAGCACACAATCCATTTGGCCGAATCTGGTCTGGAACTATTGGTTTAAAAACAAAAAAACTGCGGATGCTGGAAATCCAAAACAATAACAAAAACAGAATTACCTGGAAAAACTCAGCAGGTCTGGCAGCATCGGCGGAGAAGAAGAGTTGACCTTTCGAGCCCTCATGACCCTTCGACAGAACTTGAGTTCGAGTCCAAGAAAGAGTTGAAATATAAGCTGGTTTAAGGTGTGGGGGGGAGGGGGGTGGTGCGGAGAGAGAGATAGAGAGAGGTAGATGTGACTATGGGGCAGAGACGAAAAGCAACAGCCTAGAACGGAACGTGTAGTATTTGGTTCAGCGGGGTATCTTCTGAAATATAAAACAGGACTCGGTGTCCCTCACAAGCCTGTAATTAACATTCCGGTCTTTAATTTCAGCACGGAACCCAAGCCCACATGCTCTCTCCGCACCCCCCCCCCCCCCCCCCCCCCAACCCCCCACCACACACCTTAAACCAGTTTATATTTCAACTCTTTCTTGGACTCGAACTCAAGTTCTGTCGAAGGGTCATGAGGACTCGAAACGTCAACTCTTTGCTTCTCTGCCGATGCTGCCAGACCTGCTGAGTTTTTCCAGGTAATCCTGTTCTGGAACTATTGGTGTCCACCTTGGCCAGGCCCGGCAGCAGACCCATGAGGAGGACCTCACACCTGGCCACCCCTCCACACCAGGTGAACAAAGTGGGACTGAAGTGCAGCCCTTAGCGGAGGAATAGAAGGGTCTAGTGGAAGAGAGGCTGCAACCTCCCACACTCCATGTACATGTAGAACACAGACATATCCACACCGCAAAATGAGTTCGCACTGACTACTTGTGAATGCATAACTTGCAGCAGGATGGGCCAAACAAGCTTTACAAAAGGGTTGATAGATGAACCTGGGGATTGCAAAGCTCAGGCTGCTAATTGGGAATGAGCTGCTACCGGAAGCTAATTGGCAAGAAGCAGCAAAACCTGATTGAGACAATTTTTCTGGTATTTTAAAATGAGGACAATTAGCAGCCTGGACTTTGCTGTCATTTACATATTCCCCATTAGCTCTCTTTCAGAACCATGGATTATAAGTTAAAACGGCTATCAGGGGATGAGCAGATCCTCTATGGAACAAATGATTTTACCAGAAGCTAAATTAGAATCGAGAACAAAAAAAAAGGGGGTTGGAATTTGCAGTTTAAGATTTGATTGATTAAAAAAAAATACACGAATAACTTCCTCTGTTTACTGCCAGAGTTCTACATGAAAATAGAGAGTATCAACCTAGATCCTAGTGAACATAAAACCATTACACAAATATGGCACTGATTAGCATTCTTGCCCAAAAGGGCCACAAGTATGGTGACTGTGGAAGGTGGAAAATCCTTACTGGTGCAGCAAGAGCTGGAATTTTGAGGTAGCTGGGCCCATACATCACAGTTACCTCCAGCTGCGATATATTTGACCTGATCCTGATATAGATGGAGGGCACCTAAAATGGGAAGTGTTGCACTTTTGTACTGCTATAACCTCTTATCTTGATGAAACTCAAGAGCTGAACAAATCATTTGCAGCAGTATCGCAAAGGCTGTTCTGAAAGAAATTCAATCTGAATGGAATAAGGAGAAATCTCTGAGAGAGTACAAATCATAGATTTGAGGTGAGGTGAGCATGACTGCCCTTAACATCGAGGCAGCATTTGACAAAGTGCGGCATCAAGGAGCCCTAGCAAAACTGGAGTCCATGAGAATCAGGGGGAAAGCTCTCCACTGGTTGGAGTCATACCTAGCACAAAGGAAGATGGTTGTGGTTGTTGGAGGTCAGTCTTCTCAGCTCCAGGACATCACTGCAGGAGTTCCTCAGGGTAGTGTCCTCAGCCCAACCATCTTCAGCTGCTTCATCAATGACCTTCCTTCCATCATAAGGTCAGAAGTGGGGATGTTCGCTGATGATTGCACAATGTTCAGCACCATTCGTGACTCCTCAGGTACTGAAGCAGTCCATGTCCAAATGCAACAAGACCTGGACAATATCCAGGTTTAGGCTAAGAAGTGGCAAATAACATTCGTGCCACACAAGTGCCAGGCAATGACCATCTCCAACAAGAGAGAATCTAACCATTGCCCCTTGATGTTCAATTGCATTACCATCATTGAATCCCTCACTGTCAACATCCTGGGAGTTACCATTGACCAGAAACTGAACTGGACTAGCCATATAAATACTATGGCTACAAGAACAGGTCAGAGGCTAGGAATCGTGCGATGAGTAGTTCACCTCCTGACTCATCAAAGCCTGTCCACCATCTACAAGGCACAAGTCAGGAATGTGATGGAATACTCTCCACTTGCCTGGATGCGTGCAGCTCCCACAACACTCAAGAAGCTGGACACCATCCAGGACAAAGCAGCCCGCTTGATTGGCACCACATCCACAAACATTCACTCCCTCCACCACCGACGCACAGTAGCAGCAGTGTGTACCATCTACAAGGTGCATTTGAGGAATTCACCAAGGCTCCTTAGACAGCGCCTTCCTAACCCATGATCACTACCATCTGGAAGGACAAGGGCAGCAGATAGATGGGAACACACTATCTGGAAGTTCCCCTCCAAGTCACTCATCATCCTGACTTGGAAATATATCGCCGTTCCTTCACTGTCACTGGGTCAAAATCCTGAACTCCCTCCCTAACAGCACTGTGGGTGTACATACACCGCAAGGACTGCAGTGGTTCAAGGATGCAGCTCACCACCACCTTCTCAAGGGCAACTAGGAATGGGCAATAAATGCTGGCCCAGCCAGCGAAGCCCACATCCCGTGAATGAATGAAAAAAAAATGGTTACAGCCCAGAAGTAGGCCATTCAGCAAGAACTTAACGAGAATGTTCCCCCAACCCTTACCCCATAGCCCTATAATGTTTTCCCTTAAGTTGCTTATCTCATTCCCTTTTGAAAGCCATGATTGAATTTGCCTCCACCCCACTCTCAGGTAGCGCATTCCAGATCATAACCACTCACTGCATAAAATTATTTGTCCCCATTCCATCACTGGTTCTTTTGCCAATCACCTTAAACCAGTATCCCTTGGTTCTCAACTCTTCCGCCAATGGAGCTAGTTAATCTTTATCTACTCTGGACTCCACATGATTTTGAACACCTCTTTCAAATCTCCTCTCACTCTTCTCTTCTCTAAGGAGAACAAGCCCAGCTTAACCAATTTTTGTAACCGAAGTCTCTCATCCCTGGAACCATCCTCTTAAATCTTTTCTGCACTGTCTCTAAGGCTTCCATTTTCTTCCTAAAAGTGTGATGCTCAGAATTAGACACAATGATGCAGCTGAGGCCAAACCAGCATTTTATAAAGTTATACCTTAACCACCTTGCTTTTGTATGCTACGCCCCTCCTTATAAAACCCAGGACCTGTTTGCCTTTTTAACCATTTTTTCAACCTGTCCTGTCACCTTCAATGATTTGTGTACATATATTCCCAGGTGTCTTCGTACCTGCACCACCTTTAGAATTTTATTTATATTGGCTCTCCTGAATCTTCCTACCAAAATGTTTCACTTTGATCTTCCCTGCTTAAAATTTCATCTGCCATGTGTCCAGCCATCCCACCAGCCTGTCGATGTATTCTTGAAGTTTCTCACTATCCTCCCCATAGTTCACAATGCTTCCACATTGTGTCTCATCTGCAAGTTTCGCAATTGTGTCTTGTGCACCCAAGCCCAGGTCATTAATATGTATATGAGGAAAAGCTGTAATCCGAGGACTATTACCCTTGGGGAACACTGCTGTATATTTATCTCCACTTCAAAAAACAACTATTCACCACTTCTCTTTGTTTCCTACCACTCACCCAACTTTGTATCCATGCTGCCCAGTGTCCCATTTATTCCATTGGCTTCAACTTTGTTGGAAAGCCTATTATGTAGCACATTATCAAATACCTTTTGGATAAATAAGTCAATCGTTGTACGTTTTACATCTTGGATCTATGCAGAGGTGACACTAATTTCTGTGCGTGTAACATTTTATTTGCAGTGTTTTAAAATGTCTACTCCATGCTTCCACTCCAGCAGCTCTTTCAACAGCTTTGTTTACTTTACTCTGAGTCCACACCCAGGCTTCATTAATCAAACAAAGTGAGCATCAATTCTAAACAAACTCACATAATCAAACACAGAACAATTGAACACTACACCGCGTCTCAGCGAGGCAGCCGCAAATCCTGCAGAGGATTAAAAAAATGATATTTGAGGAAGGAAGTTTTTTGTAGCGGTGTGAAGTCAGGAGGTAAGATGCAAAAGTATAGGAAGGAAGCCAGAACAAAGTGTGTTGGACTGGCATTCTAGAGAAAGGCAATAAGGATGGTTAAAATGGAGCCAAGGGCTGAAAAGGGACTATCTCCAATCCATACCCCACCCTTCTCCATCACCTTTTGCTTTGCAGGGTTGCCTTTGACAGTCAGTACAATATCGGAGTGAACCTTGTAACATAAACAAAGTCGACCCACTGCCTTTTGTGACTAAGATGGTAAAAGGATTTGATAGTGTAGAAATGGAGGAACCATTTTCTCTAAAATTAGGTCAAGGACATTTGGAAGTGTAATCAGGAAGTGCCTATTCGCACAAAGCACAGCAGAAACGTGAGCACTCTCCTCCAAAGGACTATGGATGCTGTGGACTTTCAAGAAGAGAGAGATTTTTGGTAGGTAAGAATATCAAGGAATATGGAACAAAGGCAGGTGAAGAGATTTGAGGTACGACTATAATCCAAAAGCAAAAGAGGTCAAGGAGCTGATTGGCCTAATTCTGTTCCTATTACTACATTACCAAGTCTCCCCTATCGGGTGAGAAATGGGGCATTTGTGAGAGCAATGGATATTAGACCCAAAGTTGTAAATGAGTCTGGTGAGGTAACCAGACCTGCATGATCCTTGTACATGTATTCATCTAATGATGCTGTACCTGCCCTACAGGCAGGAGGAGACAGAGCTGGCAGCAAGGGAATGGGAATATTCAGACTCAACCGGAACTAGAACCCGTGAAAGTACTTCTGTGGTATTGATGATGGTGGATTTAAATGCCCCTGCCGCGTGTATTTTTGGCAGGGGGGGGTATGTAAAATAGGACGGGTGCCAAACCCTCCATCTCCCCACCCACACCAAGCTCACCCCCATAACACAGGGGTGGATGGGTGAGCAACAAAATGAGCAGCATGCCTGTCATATTTAAATAAATAATCAAGGGTCAATTGAGATTGTTAACAACTTGGATAATACACTGCCCACACCAGAACACAGTTGGCATGAGCAGTTGGGCAGAAGTGGAAGGAAGGGGATACAATCTTTGTGGGGGGGGTGCAGGGGTTGCTTTTGCACATCAGGGGGAAGCCCCCCTAAGATAGATCCCCCCCCTCCCACCCTTTCTTCTTATCCTCCTGCTCTATAAAACACATCACCTCCACCCCCACACCCCCAAACCTCCGCCCTAAACTGCCCAAACCCTCCCCCCAACCAGATCCTGGAGTCACCTGGCTCCGGAATCCATGGGCCTTCTTCTTGGGCCTGCTTGCAGTTCCGGCAGCGGCCACTACTGCGCTCTTGGTGCTGCTGGGACTGCTGAGGGGTGGAAGTCCCGCTAGTTGCCTATTTAGCCCACCCACAGCAGGTTATGGCTGCAGGGTGGGCTGGTGTCCAGCGAGTCTGTGCCACGCTGACTTTTGCTTCCAGGGTGGGGAGAAACCGTCCACTCCCCTGTAACCTGCTACCCATGGAGTGAGAGTAGCATTTATTGCAGTGTGCTAAGGAACAACTTGGTTTTTGAAATTTAATACATAACATACTCAGAAATTCCTTTGAGAGATGGTAAACAATTCTATTGTTCTTTTTTAAATTGAAGGGACATGAATAATTCAAAGTAGAAAAACAAACAGACATGGGACTGAGATGACTCAAACCAATCTTTTTCCTTAACAAAAACTGAATTACCTGGAAAAACTCAGCAGGTCTGGCAGCATCGGCGGAGAAGAAAAGAGTTAACATTTCGAGTCCTCATGACCCTTCAACAGAATCTTTTTCCTTGCTTGTGAATTTTGTGCAATGTTCTTTGGCTTTAATTTTTTGATGGGCTTTGGATTGAATGCATATCAAGGCAAGACGGTCTCTACTTCAAAAGCCTACAGCCAACATCACATGTTTCCTGGTCACCTATAGATTTGGTTTGATGCAGAGTAAATGTCACCATTATAAATTTATGGATTAATGTGGCCAGGATTCAAGCTGGTGTGAAAGCATATTATTAGCATGAGAGTGTTGGTGCTTAAATGGGTTAACGGCTTCATTAGAACAGCAGGCAGGGTAATTATGTAAAGCACAATTGATGTGTTTACCTACTAATATTGGCATGGAGCAATTTTGACCTTTTAATGTCTTACTGTTTCACTTTGCTGGAAGCACTGTTGCGATAACACCAAGCTCAGAAGTGAAGTTTATGACCAGTGTCTTTGGCAGAAACAGAGAGAAACAGGATTCAGCAGAGTTTACTCGATATGAACGTGGTGCTTAGAGAGTCTGTAGGCGATGATGTAGCTAGTGGGTAAATTGAACAGAAAAACTGGAGGCCTTTTATAGAGACACTTTATATTTCAGGCTTTATGCTGGCATCTGCCTCAGAATAAGTACTCTGCTAATTCTGCTGCTACTCTCGAGTTTTCTGCAATCATTACAAGAGACCTCTCAGTATTAAAGTGAAGCTTATCGAGATCATTGTGGAGTAAACTGGCAATTAAGTAAATAGTTAGCCAAACAGAAAATCCCAGCAGTGGAGATGACCCGCGGCTAAGCCATTCCTGTCTGAATTGCCCTCCGTGGAACTTGAAATTAAAGTTACACGGGCCCTTTATTAAAAAGATAAACCTTGGGAAATGGCGACGGAAAATTGAATGGTTTGGAGACAGAGTTCAGTTACTGAAAATAGAAACCAAGTTGTATTGGTAGCTCAGTGGTAGAAGTCTTACCTCCCTTGCTGGAGGCCTGTGTTTGTTTCATGAACCAATGCAATAATCTTAAATCCAGGAAAAGGGGCCATGGAGTCCAGAGTAAGGGGAACACAAATGTAAAATAGCCATTAACTGATCAAATAAAGAATTTGGCTATTTCTTTATCCTGAGAGTGATGAAAAGGTGGGATTCATTGTCACATGGTGATTGAAGCAGATGGCCTTGACGCATTTAGAGGGAGAAAGGATTGGATAGATTTGGTGGGGGGCATGGTAGGAGGAGGTTATTAGATTTGGGAGAAGGCTCATGCAAAGTGTAAACACCAGCATAGACTCAGATGGGCCAATACCCTGTTCCTGTGCTTTAAATTCCATGCAATATGCTTAAGGGGTGATCAAGCTAATATCATCTGTTTTACACGATCATCCCAAGGTCAAAATTACCCTGTGTAATCTAGGCTCGTTTCTAAAGTCTGGCTCTTTAATTCTCAACTGCTAATTCCAAAGGAGAGATGAAAAGAGATGTCTAGTCATTGAGACAATTTTGTCATGCCAATCCAATTTACTTTTGAAACCGTTGACTGTCTGATGAGAACAAGCTCTGCCTATGTGGACCCGTCTTATACAAACCCATGTTATTAAGTTTTGTGCTTGGGGAAGATTCCTGACAAGAAATCCCAATGCCTGGGCAATGAAAAACATTAGTATCTTATTTTTAACATTCTGAATTCTTTCCTTGCTTGTTATACAACAGAGATAGTTTTCCATGTAGGGTAAGTAGCAGGGTATCGCAGGCACTATCACGTAACAATAGTGAGTGTAACAAAAGGAGGAAGAACTGCTTGGGTTTGATAAGTCTGGCAACCAAACAAGAATATCTTTGAATGTTATTACACAGTGTGTGATCCTGATCTGGCACGTACTGACTGAAAAGTCAGTGGAAGTAGATTCAATACAGGCAGAGTGTTGCAAAACTCGCAACCTTGGGACCAGGTCCATGCCGGATTTGGGATCGTGCTGGCTTTTGGAGGAAGGTCCCGAGGCATTTCACAGCATCTCTAGTGTCTTTAGATGGAGATTGACGATGATGAAGTCTAAGGCGGAATTGTCCCAGATTTGCACTAGGTGTGGTAGCGGGCAGGAAAAAGCTCGTTTAACACTCCAGTTGCAATGGTGGGCTTTCGAGATGCATCATTCCATTTCCTCCTCAGTCATTATGCATTCCCGGGAAACATGCCAGGTCACTGGTCGTGCGCCCTCTGACTCGCCCACCCTGCCTTCAGTAAATCAGGTGCAATAATAAAAGGCCACCCCTGTGGCCCCACCCCACTCTTTAAGGGCTAGGAAGCTGCTGGGAACTGACGGCTGCCAAAGGAAGGGAACATGCTGCCCCCAGACTTAGTGACACCTGCCTGAAATGCCTACTGGATGGAGTGGAGGCCCCGCTGCAATGCCTTCTACCTCCGCTCTGGGCGAAGGCCAGCAAGCAGAGTCACCAATCCAGCATGGGAGGCGGTGGCAGTGGTGGTCAGCACCAACACCCTGTGAAAGAGGACAGCCTCTCAGTGCAGGAAGAGAATGAATGCTCTCATCCATTCTGCCAGGGTAAGTCACTCTTCTCATCACTCTCAACTCACACACTCACAAACCCCATCACACATCCACAGGGATCTCACAACACAAGGGACAACACCACTAACCCTCACACACACCCTCACATCTCCATCAGGCTCATATCCTCTGAAGCTCGTGTCCTCATCCCATCCATGGCTCCACCCATCACACAAACACTCACCCTCAGTGCCATGTGTCCTGCTCACACCCTCTCCATCCGTTTTCATGCAGGAGAAGCTGGCTTACAACAGCAGGGAGAGGTCCCAGACCAGGGGTGAACTGGCCCACATTAGACCCCTCACTCACTTTGAGGAGTGTGCCATTGCGCTGATTGGTGAGGCCGTGGACTGTGCCTGTGTTGCCGGTGAGTTCACCAGTGAACATCCTTGTAAGGATCCCGCACCACATCATCCCTCTCTCAACACAACTGTGAGTGTCTCTCTCTCCTGCTTTTGACTCTGCTGCCCTGCACTCATTATTCCGGACTGAATATTGAATTCAACAACTTTAGGTCTTGAGCTCCCTCCCCCATCCCCACCCCCTTTCTGTTTCCTCCTTCCTTTTGTTTTTTTCCAATAAATTATATAGATTTTTCTTTTCCAACCTATTTCCATTATTTTTAAATATTTTAAAATCTTTTATGCTCTCCCCACCCCCACTAGAACTATACCTTGAGTGCCCTACCATCCATTCTTAATTAGCACATTCGTTTAGATAATATCACCAACTTTAACACCTATGTGTTCTTTTGTTCCATTGTTGGTGACATCTTTTGATGATCTGCTTCTATCACTGCTTGTTTGTCCCTACAACCACACCAACCCCCTCCACTTCTCTCTCTCTCTCTCTCTCCGCCCCCCCACACACACACCTTAAACCAGCTTATATTTCAACTCTTTCTTGGACTCGAACTCAAGTTCTGTCGAAGGGTCATGAGGACTCGAAACGTCAACTCTTTTCTTCTCCGCCGATGCTGCCAGACCTGCTGAGTTTTTCCAGGTAATTCTGTTTTTGTTTTGGATTTCCAGCATCCGCAGTTTTTTTGTTTTTATCTCATTATTTCTACTTTGGTTCACAGGGAGCTCTGCCAAGAGACTAACACCCTCAGCCAGCCAGTCCCTCAGCTCCATCCACGTCCTCATCTCCAGCCAAGAGGACACCTCTTCCATTGAAGAGCTGGAAATAAACAGCCTGGAAGACCCATCACAGCACTTACCCACACCATCCACCAGCGCAGCGACACACACCTCGGTGGGATCTAGATCCAGAGCAAGCTCAGGTTCACAAACTGATGGTCGCTGCATAGACACGTGTCTGCAGCAGGAGGAGGCAGGTTCAGCCAAGCTCCCCAGCACTCAGAGGACTGCTCAGGAAGAGGCATCTGTGAGGTCTGGGTCGGCTGATGAGCCTCTGGATTCAGCCTTCCAACTCATCGTGAAGAGTCAGCAGAAGGCAGGGAACATCACGCAGAGCTGTTGGAAACCCTCAACAGGGTGGCACACGAGGTGGAGGAGTGAGTCCGCCTGCTCTCTGATGAAGTGGTGCCAAATGTGCACATATGGAGATCCCCATGGGAAGGATGGTGGACTGCATGGAGACCCTGATCCAGTAGAACGCGGAGATGTGTGCAGACCTGAACTCCATCGCGGTAGCCATGGGTGACTTCCTGCAGTGGCAACGTCAAAGGGAAACGGGGCACCTCGATGTCCCTCCAGATGTTCCTTTCCCTCAAGAAGTCAGGCCGGGGCCTTTGGGCACTTGATGGGAGGAGGAGTGGTAGGTGGACACCGCAGGTTATCCACTCAGGAATCTCAGAGGTTGTCCACTCCCTCCAAGTGCCCTTTGGCTGTGACCCCCCTCAACCTCACCCTCTGTCACAGCAGAGGGAGCAACTGGCCCACAGGAGGACAGCCAAAGCAAGCCGGGGCCCTCAAGGCCTTGGCTCTCTAGAGGACCCACACAGAAGTCATCAGAGGCAACAGGGCTAACCATTGCACACGCTGTCTCCACCCCTGATGCAGACATCAGGGCAACACCTAGAGGAAGAGATAAGCCTAGAAAAGTTAAGAGTTTCTGATCACACATTGTTGCATGGGTGAACACACTGTGTGACTTTATAACCTGAAAACATATTCACTTTCACTGAATAATGTGTAATGGTGTCTTTCAACTTCATTCACAGGCTTTGCCAATCCTCCCCCTGCTTCCAACCACTCCCCCAACCCCCTCCCCCACAAACTGGCAGCTCAGCTGCACAGAGCCGGCCCACAAGTGATTCTGGAGGGAGAAGTGTGTGTCTGGCAGGGCCTTTCAGAGCCTCGTGTAAGCACTGTCCCCCGCATGCAGATCCTTCCTCCATCACACTCATCTCAATGTCCCGAGGATTTTCAGTACTGCCTGTGGGGGTTCTCTTTCAGTTGTCTACCTGAGTTGACCTGCAGCTCCACCCACCCACTGATCGCACCCCCGTGAGGAACCTGTGCCCGAACAACACATGGCTCCTCTCACTTGCAATTTTAGAAGCACGGTGGTTGTAAAGTATGTTTTCAACTCCCCTGTCCTTTCCCCTCCTTCAGTCACCCATGTGCTTTTCCCCCATCACTGTTGACCCCCCTGGCATCACCTTCCACCTCCCCACTGTCATCTACCAACCAGAACCCTTATTATTCCAGGATGTCCGGGTGAACGTGCACGTTCCCTACCTTCCTAAGAGTCCCACCCCCATCCACACTGACCTCCCAATCTCCTCCTTCCCACGCTCAGGGTCTGTGTCTGCCTCTGAGTCCACAACAACCACCCTTGCCTTCACTT
This sequence comes from Carcharodon carcharias, assembly GCF_017639515.1. Taxonomy (NCBI): domain Eukaryota; kingdom Metazoa; phylum Chordata; class Chondrichthyes; order Lamniformes; family Lamnidae; genus Carcharodon; species Carcharodon carcharias. Next base: position 8,405,080 of record NC_054475.1, on the reverse strand, counting down.
CTATTGTTACCATCGCACCCTCACCCTCCCACCCTACTGACTCATTCTGCCCCCTCTCATTCTCACCATTCCTTCCTACCATGCCCACCCTCATTTCACTCCCCAGGGAGTAGTCATCGACTCCACAAACCCCTTCCTTGCATGTTCACCTGGACATCTCCACCCCCCCCAACCCTTATTCCTTCCTCCCCCTGGATTCCTTCCTCCACCTGAACTCCTTCTGCTCCTCCTGACTTCTTCTCCTTCTGTGGACGCCTTCCCCTCTCCAGACTCCTTCCCCCCTCCAGACACCTTACCCCCTCCAGACTCCTTCCCTTACACCTTCCTCCCCGCTCACACCTACCTCCTCGAGTGTGGCATTCTCCCCTATTACACCCTCCTGCCCCTGGACACCATTCTTCCCCCCTCCCAAACTCATCCCCCCACCCCGGTGCACCTTCCTGTCCCACTCACAACTGAACCTTCCTCTCCCATGGCCAAGACACTGATGTTCCAAAGTAAACCCTCAACGGTGACCTTCCACCTTCCATGGGCTAGTTCACGATGGAGCCACGTCCATGAGAATCCACCCTGCATGTGATGCACACGTTCCTCCAGGGCCTGGAGGCTGTAGGACTCCAGCATCTTCTGCTCCTCAGGTGTCCGTGACCTGAGAAAGGCCCTGCTGGTAATTCCTGACTTCTGCACGTCACACTTGTCAGGACTTGTTCTGCATCGGTGTGTTTTCCTGCCTGACATGGTGGTAAATTTGACATTGGGGGGGTGGGGTTTGGGGGTGGGGGTGGTGGTGGTGGTGTTGGGAGGCGGGTGAGGTGGGGGGGGTGTGGTTCTGGCGAGCCGGGTTTATAACTAGATGTAGCTGTATTAAAATGATGTTCCTGGCGGTGGGAAAGGCAGCCCACCATTGACGGGTGGAGCGGACGATTGCAAATGGGTTTCGTGATGGCTTGAAACGGATTTTTGACCTTCCCCACCATATTGTCTGCTCATGCCCGCCTTGACGCCCGGCGCCAACGAGAACGGAAAACTCCGGCCCCTGAGTCTAAAGCAGCCACACTGAAGCTGCGGGGTGCTTTGGTAAGGGCGCCACTTAAAAACTGTGTTCGCTGGGGTTCACTACAGCACTTGGAGAAACACCCAAGGTGGAAGTTGCACAGAGAGAGAGAGAGAGAGAGAGGTGCAGCTCCCCAAACTTTTCCGAGCTGGGCCGGGTGAGGTCAAGGGTCACTCCGGCCACTTGGAGCGTGGGAAACAACAGGCCTGCGAGGTGGAGAATTATTTGACACACGATGCTGAAACTCCCCGAGAAAGCCAGTAAGCTTTTTCGCTCATTTAATAGCACTTAAAATTCTTGCATGTCCCGCTTGAAAAAAAAAATCCGGTTTTCGGACGCCAGCAGTTTTCGGATAGCCAGCTTTGATGCACTGTACCTGAAGTAACTTTCAAGCGAGAATTGGATAAATATTTGAAAAGGGAACACTTGCAGGCCAGGGTGTGGGGCTAACTGATGGTTCTTTCAAAGAGCTGGCAATGAACCAAATGGTCTCCTCTTGGGCTGTGTACTGATTCCCTGCACAAAGTTGCCAGCAGCAAACCTTATCCCCCAGAATCCAAATTCTGGAGAATTAAACTGGAGGACCAAACTTCGGACAGATTTGTGAAGCAAAACTTTAAATGATTCTGGCATTCCTAACCCTGATAAAAAGCTGCAAAAATAATTGCCAGGAAATCTTCTACAGAGGGCTAGCTAGGCAAACTGAACGTTGTAATATCTTCAACTGTGCAAGTAACAAAAGCATCTGTGTGTCAGAACATGCTGAAGCCATCCAATAAACTATGGAATGCTGAAGGCTGTGGCGTGCTTTAAGAAAATCAGATGGGGACCTGAGATTTGCACAAAGGGCAGTGATTTCAAGAGACGTATGTCCACCAGAGCATCTCATGTCAATGTGACCAATATCCTGTATTGCGAAGGGGCTGCAGCTACATTGAATGCATTTTCTTATTCAATTCTACATGAGGAGTTTTATAATATTGCACAGAGAAAAGGCAGCAAATAAATGGCCTACACTATTTTTAAAACGTATGAGATTTGAGACTTTTAACCTAAGAGTCCCATGGTGACTATAGACTCAGAATTTAAGAATAGCTGGAGTAGACTGTATGGTTCCTCAAGCCAGCTCTGCCATTCAATACAGCTAACATTCCACTTTCCAGACCAATTTTCAGATATAAGACCATAAGAGCAGAAATTAGGCCATTCGGCCCATCAAGTCTGCTCCGCCATTCAATCGTGGCTGATAGGTTTCTCAACCCCATTCTCAGGCCTTCTCTCCATAACCTTTGATCCCCTTACCAATCAAGAACCTATCTATCTCAGTCTTAAATACACTCAATGACCTGGCCTCCACAGCCTTCTGTGGCAATGAATTCCATAGATTCACCATTCTCTGGCTAAAGAAGTTTCTCCTCATTTCCGTTCCCTTTACTCTGAGGCTGTGCCTTCGGGTCTTAGTCTCTCCTATTAATGGAAACATCTAACCCACGTCCACTCTATCCAGGCCTTTCAGTATTCTGTAAGTTTCAATCAGATCCCCCCTCATCCTTCTAAACTCCATTGAGTATAGACCCAGAGTCCTCGAACGTTCCTTATATATTAAGCCTTTCATTCCTGGGATCGTTCTCGTGAACCTCCTATGGACCCTCTCCAGGGCCAGAACATCCTTCCTGAGATACTGAGATACGGGGCCCAAAATTGCTCACAATATTCTAAATGTGGTCTGACCAGAGCCTTATAAAGCCACAGCAGCACATCCCTGCTTTTATATTCTAGTACTCTTGAAATAAATGCCAACATTACATTTGACTTCCTGACTACCGACTCAACCTGCAAGTTAACCTTAAGAGAATCCTGGACCAGGACTCCCAAGTCCCTTTGCACTCCAGATTTCTGAATTCTCTCCCCTTTTAGAAAATGGCCTATGCCTCTATTCTTCCTACCAAAGTGCCTGTCCTCACACTTGCCCACGTTGTATTTCATCTGCCACTTTCTTTGCCCATTCTCCTAACCTGTCCAAATCCTTCTGCAGCCTCCCTGCCTCCTCAATACTACCTGTCCCTCCACCTATCTTTGTATCATCTGCAAACTTAGCCAGGATGCCCTCAGTTCCTTCATATAGATCATTAGTATATAAAGTGAAAAGTTGTGGTCCCAACACTGACCCGTGCGGAACTCCACTAGTCACCGGCTGCCATCCTGAGAAGGACACCCTTAACCCCACTCTCTGCCTCCTGTCAGACAGCCAATCTTCTATCCATGCTAGTACCTTGCCTCTAACACCATGGGCTCTTATCTTACTGAGCAGCCTCCTGTGCGGCACATTGTCAAAGGCCTTCTGGAAGTCCAAGTAGATAACATCCATTGGCTCTCCTTTGTCTAACCTACTCATTACCTCCTCAAAGAATTCTAACAGATTTGTCAGGCATGACCATGTCTTGATGAAACCATGCTGACTTTGCCCTATTTTACCATGCACTTTCAAGTATTCTGAAATCTCATCCTTAATAATGGACTCTAAAATCTTACCAACGACTGAGGTCAGGCAAATCGGCCTGTAATTTCCCATCTTTTGCCTCATTCTCTTCTTAAACAGGGGGGTTACATTTCTCTGATCCCTTTAGAGTTCAAAGTTCATTCAAACTTAGACTTGAATACACCCAATGACAGAACGTCTTGAGCCCCCTCAGATTCGAGAATTCCAAAGGTTCACAACCCTCCGAGTGAAGACATTTCTCCTCATCTCAGTCCTAAATGATGACTCCTTTACACTGAGACACCCCCTATTTCTAGAACGTCCAACATGTTCTCCATCATCAGCCAAATCCTCTCAGAATTTCATGGTTCAATAGGATCACCTCTCATTCCTCTAAACTTCAGACAGTATAGGTCCATTCTACTTAGCTCTGTTTTAATGACAGTCAGAGTTGTGGAGACTCCATTTGCATGGATTAATGAGATTTCCTCCACAATTTGGGCTTAGATATGGCAGCGTAATGAGAGCAGTTTTGAGAAACTTCTGGGTGCATATATCTGTCTTTCACATGAGACTTCTCAGTTTATTCATAACTTTAAAATCTTTTTTCATATGATGAAGGTTTATAGTCACTGGACACTGTTTCTCAGAAGCATCATCCTTTAGATCATGGCGTTTATGTTGGCATAATTTTGTGCACTAACGGACTGAATAGATGAGCCTGGACTCCTTAGAGCTGGACATAAGATAGTATTGCCCCACCTCCACCACTCTGACTTCCAAGTAAAAATCATTGTGAGAGTGTAATTATCGCCAGAAACCATTTTGTTACAGGTTCCTTCCTTGCACCCAAAAGGGAGTGTTAAGGAGTTGATTAAAAATTTAACTCCATTAAAAGCACAGCTAAAAATCTTTGCAAAAGAGACTACGTTAATTTCACACATACACACAGACAGAAAGGCCTCAAGCAGAGGCTTTTTCCAGGCAGGGAACCGTGCTTAAGCTGATAGCATTGCAGCCGTATTTCAGAAAAACTTCAGTTTTTTTTGGCCTAACAGTAAGACAGACAATAGTTACGTCATTCAAAGTCAAGATTTTCTTTAAATTAGAAACTTAGGTAAACAAGTCAGCCAGACTTGCGAGACCTGCAAGGCAGTCAGATCTTTGTAGTTGTAAGACAGTCAAGACCTCATTAGTTTCCTCTCAAGCAGAGACAAAGACAGCAGAAAACTGCACTTTAAGCTTTTGAATTTGAGAATAAAAAGCTAGCTGTTATTTGTTTGAATATCCTACTTTTATTTTCTAAGTGAATTTGAAGTTTGCATTTGCTATTTTTAGATGAATTTGCATTTATACTCTGTAATATTCAAAACATTATTAGAATGTAATCCAAGAATTAAGCTTATTATAAAGTAACCATTAGAAAAACTTGTAGACTCATTTGGTAAACTTCAAGAATGCTAACTCTTCTAGGATCCTATAATAGTGAATTCTAAGTTCTAGGAGAGGTAAAACTCTTTAAGAGAGAATTTTCAGCTATAATATATCTGTAAGGTGTATGTTTTATTCTGAGATATATCTGTTTAGTCTAAATATTCCTGGGAGAGAGGACATTTATCTTAAGACCAAGGCCATAGCTGAATTAAGCTCTTAAGATGATTTAAAATCTCTTTTAGGTAAGAATTTAAACTGACAATAAGCTTGACTGAATAAATTTACCTTGCCGGGGGAATAAGGATAGTAGAACCCTAAAGGGCAAATATTGGAAATAGTACCTAGAATGTCAAATCACATGTGGAAGGATAAGAAAAAGGTTTAGCTATTGGCTGAAAATCCAAGACCAGTAGTAGAATAGTCCTAAGATCAGTGAGGCTTCTATGCATCGGCATTTCTACAGTTTGTTCGCAGTTTGTTCCACCTCAATATCACTCCTATCTGCTATCAAGAATTGATTCAAAACCCTCTTCTTGAGCTGTATTTTCATAGACCCATACAAGCCCCTCCATTAACTTCTCCATACTCAATCTCCACCATTCCTTGTTCCTCCTTATTGGAAAGTCTTTTGCCATTTCTTCATGTATGTGAAGGATACTATATAATTGCCAAGGCATTGTTAATTGTGCACATATTAATATAAGGACTCTAAATTACATCTTATGGTTAAATAAAACAAGGTCCTACTGTAGGGACAGGATTTTCCCTTTGTTGGGTGGACACGGCGGGCGGGTTAATTACCGGCCAGCCAGCGTGAAATGTGTGCTGAGACCCTCAGCGCTGCTGGGGTGGGGGTGGGAGGAGCGCGAGGGCTGAAGTCTGGGCATGTGCAGGGGAGTGCGCACTGACAGCTCCCTGAAGGCACAGCGCTACCTCAGGGAGCTGCAGAATTTTAAAATCTAAAAGAAAGATTTTACAAATAGTATAAACATGTCCCCACACGTGTCTCAGTCACATGAAGAGGGACATGTTAAAAATGATGTTAAAATTTTTTTTGTTGCTTTTTTATTTACTGTTGGAAACCTCATCCTAAAAAACGCAGAGGCAGCTTGGTCTATTTGCCCGCCCGCCAACTGTAAGGTTGGACAAGCAGCCAAATATAACGTTCAATTACTTGCTTAATGGCCTTAATAGGCCCCTTAATTGTTGGCAGGTGCACTGCCGAGTCTTGAACACGCCCGCCAACCGAAATATCGCGCGAGCGCACAATGACGTTGGGATGCTCGCCCGACATCATCAAACACTATTTTACTCCCGATCAGATTGGCCGTGCGCCAGCCAGTGGGATGAAAGGTTCTGCCCCAGAAAGACATGGACCACGTGGCGGCAAATTGGTTTGGCCTCATCTCATGATAGCCTCATACTGACTTGTTGCACACCGTTTTCACTGAAAATGGGGCTGGTTAACCAGCTGATCCTCTGGAGTGGCTGTGTGTTTTAGGAAACACCGAGAAAGTGAAAGGCACTATGTAAATTCAGGTTCTTTCTTTCTTAAACCACAATGATTAAGGCGCTAGAAAACATTCGAACCTCAGAAGAATGCAAATATAATAAGGCACACCAAACAAGCAGCAGCATCTTTCAAATCTATATTATCCAGTACTTTATATAGTGGAGCGTGTTATCAAGGATGCTTCTAGTGGGAGTGGGGCAAGGCAACAGGAAATCAGAGAAGCATAGGAAATGGCAGAAGGAAAAGGAGCAAGGACTACCTCGTTTGCCTTCTAGCACTCTAGTCGTCCCATGATTTAATGATATTAGAGCTGTTAACTAATAGCAATCTCTCCCAATTAGTCTGCAACACACCCAGGCATGAGACAAGAAAAACCCCATGTTAGAAGAGCTTTAGGGACCATTGGTTCCTCCTGAGTGTGCTATACTCACTTCACATCATAGGTTAAATTACTGTATCCCAAAACCTAATTTCCTAAAAGAAATGTCTCATGAATCAGGACTAACTACTTCCACTGTCTCCTTAGGTAACCTGCTCCATAGATTGAATAGACATCCTCCAGATCTTTTCGCACTTTGTTACTGACTTTGAAACACACTTCAACACGTCCTGCTTTGATACAAAATGCTCCATTTTTAAAATTTGTTTTCAATGTGATGTTCTCCTTACTCTGTATGATTTCCCATCATCGTCCTCTTCTATTTCATATATTTTAATATGAGTTCCGTATTCTTCGGCTGATGGGACACATGCTTTTAGATCTGATCCTCCTGTGATGGTTGACTTCTTGGGAGCACATATAATTCTTTCAACTTTGTTCTATCCTACCACATGATGTAAAGTCTCTACTCAGGCTGTTTGGGCCAGAAGGAAGCAGCAGGCAGTAGAAAGACTGAGGCCAGCAATTCAGTAAGAGCACCCTTGGGAGAAAAGAAATGACGCGCAGGTTTGGGCTGAGATCAAGAATCCAGCCATCTCACTCGATGGAGAGTTGTTGCTGGTTCTGCCCTCATGAGGAAAAGCTACCAGGCTCATATGCATTCAGTCCTCCAAGCCTGACTAGACTTGTCCCCACCTCCTTGCCTTCCATCCAATTCCTGGGAAAAGCAAAAAAAAAACCTCAAGAAACCTGCAGCTAGTTCATGAAACTGCCAAAAAAACTCCTCTTTGACCCCTCAAAGGCAAACTGGCAAGTCTCAGGAAGATACTGGAAATGGCCCAAGGTACAAATGTTGGACAGTGTTTTGAGGGGTGGGAAAGAAAGGAGTATCTTTGTAGCCTGATTACATAAAGATACACAGAATGTACAGCACAGAAACAAGCCACATGGTCCCATTATGCTTATGTTTGTTCTCCACTCGGGCCTCTTCCCACTCTATTTACTTAATCTACCCATATCAATATGTCCTTCTAATCCTTTACCCTCATGTGTCTATCTATGCTGTTCACTTAACTGCGCTCCTTACGGTGGCAAGTTCCATGCTTTCGCCACTATCTGGATAAAGAAGCCTCTCCCAAATCTCTTACTGGATTTATTAATGGCTATCTTGTATATAGGGCTCTCTGGTTTAGGCTTCCTCCTCAAATGCAAACCCTGTTTCACCTGGTGTTCACTTCACTCCTCAGCGTGGTTTCTCTGTGCTGAATTCTTGTGCTTCAATCCTATAGACTGAAAACCTCTTCATGCAAATAATAAGTGACCTCACAGACCCTCAAAGCTGAAAATTGGTGATGGCTAATTGTAAGATTGAATGTGGTGAGAGTATTCACCCAAATGGATCCTGTGCACTAGCATGCATTCTGCGTCCAATACTGGCATGCATCTCTAATATTTCAATGTCAGGTAGGTGGAGCTTGAGGAGCAAACTCCTTTACTCATGCATTTTACAGGACCTGGAAAAGGGGTCTTACGTCAATCTCTCCAACTGGTTATGACTTATCACTAGGGTCACTTGAAGTAAGGGCAAATTTGAAAATGCCTCTGTGGGAAACAGAGTTTCAGCATCTAGACATAATAAATTATTGTTATAAAATGTTACAATATCTTGGCAGAGGGAACGTACAGTAAAAATACTTAAACTCTTGAACACTTATTTAAAGTTATTATAGGATCATGGAATTTTACAGCACTGTTAAATATCTCTTGTCAGATCTTCTCTTAACCTTTTTTTGCTCTAATGAAGAAAGCCAATCCATCCTCATCACTGCTAGCATTTTGGTAAAAACACTTCTGCACTCACTGCTTGGGCCGTGAGATCCTCATTGGGCTCGCCTCAAATTCCTCACTTCTATTTAAGAAAGACGTTAAAACAATCACCTCGAATGTTAAAATATTGGAGAGGGCAATTTGATTGTGGCTTTGTTCATCTCTGGCTTTCAACAGCAGGTTATAGTCTCAAAAAACAATCATGAACTTCTGGAAAGCAAATTCAGAAAAGAACACTTTTGTAGAGAAAAATAATGTTGTCTTTTAAAAGTATAAAGAACCTGAATTTATATAGCACTTTTTAACAAACTTGTGCTATTTAATATTAATTAAAACTACCTCTTTGGGCCTTTTTTGCTCTGTTCAGTGCCTTGTATGGCATTAAATTGTTTCTATAATTCTAAGCAATTAGTTTTTAAGCATAAGAACTTGAGTAGGTAATTTGGCTCTTTGAGTCTGCTCCACCATTCACTAAGATCATGATTGATCTTCTACCTCAACTCTACCTTCCCACACTATTTTTTTTCTTTATTCTTTCTTGGGATGTGAGCATCAGCTGACAAGGCCAGTATTTGTTGGCCATCCATAATTTCCCTTGAGCTGAGTGGCTTGCTGGGTCATTTCGGAGGGTAGTTAAGAGTCACCCACTTTGCTGTGGGTCTGGAGTCACGACCAGGTAAGGACAGCAGATTCCCTTTCCCAAAGGAAATTAGTGAACCAGATGGGTTGTTATAACAAATCGATGGTCACCAATACTAAGGCTAGATTTATATTTATTGAGTTCAAATTCCACCAGCTGCCATTGTGGGATTTGAACCCATGTCCATAAAGTATTTGCCTGGGCCTTTGGATTACTAGTACAGTGATATTACCACTACACTACCATCTTCTCTATAATCCCATTGTTCCCTTAGTATCCAAAAATCTATTGACCTCTGCCTTGTGTATATTCAATAACTAAGCATCCATACTTCTCTGAGGCAGAGAATTCAAAAGAGCCATCACCATTTGACTGGAAAAATTTCTCCTAATCTCAGTTCTAAATGACCAACCTCTTTTTTCCTGAGACTATGACCACGTGTTCTAGATCGTTCATCGAGGGGAAACATTTTACTCAGCATCTGCTCTGTTAAGCCCCTTAAGAAATTTATATTGTTTTTATTCATTCTTCTGTGAGATATGGGCATCCCTGGCTAGGCCAGCATTTGTTGCCTATTCCTAATTGCCCTTGAGAAGGTGGTGGTGAGCTGCCTTCTTGAACCGTTGCAGTCCATGTGGTGTAGGCACAACTACAGCGCTACTGGGGGGGAAGTTCCAGGATTTTGACCCAGCAACAGTGAAGGTGATAGGTCTCCAAGTCAGGATGGTGTATGGCTTGGAGTGGAAATTGTAGGTGGTGGCGTTCCTGTGCACCAGCTTCCCTTGTCATTCTAGGTGATAGTGGCCATGGGTTTGGAAGGTGGTTTGGAAGGAGGTTAGACAAGTTATTGAAGTGCATCTTGTAGATGGCACACCCTGCTGCCACTGTATGATGGCAGTGGAGGGAATGGATGTTTGTGGATGTGGTGCCAATCAAGCAGGGCTGCTTTGTCCCGGATGATGTTGAGCTCCTTAAGTGTTGCTGGAGCTGCAATCTTCCAGGCAAGCGGAGAGTATTCCATCACACTCCGAAATTGTGCCTTGTAGGTGGTGGAGAAGCTTTGGGGAGTCAGGAAATTAGTTGCTCGCTGCAGAATTCCCAGCCTTTGACCAGCTCTTGTAGTCACTTTATTTATACACCAGTTCAGTTTCTGGTCAATAGTAACCCTCAGGATGTTGAAAGTGAGGGATTCAGTGATGGTAATGCCATTGAACGTCAAGGGGAGATGGTTAGATTCTCCCTTGTTTCAACTAATTGCCTTTCATTCTTCTAAAATGCAGGGAATATCGGCCTAGTCTACTCAATCTCTCCCTCATCCTAGGAACCAGTCTAGTAAACCTTTGTTGCACTCTCTCTGGGGCAGGTATGTCCTTTGAGTAGGGAAACCAAAACCACCAGGTATGGCCACACTAATGCCCCGTACAATTATAACATGGCTTCTTTCTCCTTATACTCCAATCTCTTTGTAACAAAACAACACATTTTAAAATGTTGCTTTTAATTTAAGACCTTGGCCTTGAAATTGTTCTTCAGACAATCTCGTATTCGTTTGAAACTTTTCTCTACCAGAAGAGATGTAATTTCTTTTAAACAGTTTATTCCTCTGCTGAAGCAGCAGCCAGAGATTTTAGACAAACCCATTGGTTTCAATGTTATTTCAAGGCCACTGCAGTTAAGAACAGAAATCCCTAGATAATGTAGTCATTTGTGTCTAGTCCACTATTGGAAGGTTTTCACAAGAAGGTTTTCATTAAGGAAATATCTCTGCGTTTTATTTTAATGATCTGTTCCCTTCTACTCTGGAAGTTGGAGATCAGGCTGCTGGGGAGAGCAAGTGGGGAAGTGTGGGGAGGACAGGGATAGCATGCTGGAGTGACCAAGAGCCCCAAGGACAGGCACCAGGGGAATGGGGAGAATGGTGGGAAGCTGAGGGAAAGGACTGTGCCGCTGTGGGAGAACAGAGAAAAATGAGTAAGAGTGCCAGACCACGCCTTTAATGATTCTGGAAGAAAAATAAAGACACACTTGTCTTCCACTGCATATTTCTGCTCTGCCAGCTCTGCTTGTTGGACATGAGCTTGTTGGGTCCTACAGCATATTGTCAAACATCATTTGAAGGTTAGAAAAGACATTTGGCTAATGAAGAAAGGTTGAACAGGCTGGGCCTATACCAACTGGAGTTGGTGATTTTACTGAAATATGTAAGGCTTGGTAGGGTGGATAACGTGAGGGTGTTTCCTCTTGTGGGAGAGACTAGAACTAGGGGGGTGGGCACAGTCTAAAAATAAGATGGAAATGAGGGGAAATCCTTTCTCTGAGGGTCGTTAGTCTGTAGAATTTTCTTCCCCAGAGAGCAACGGAGGCTGGATCATTAAAATTATTCAAGGCTGAATTAGATTTTTGATAGACAAGGGAGTCGATGGTTATTGGGGGCAGACAGGGAAGTGGAATTGAGATCACAACCAGGTCAGCCATGATCTTATCAAATGGCAGAGCAGAATTGAAGTTCCGAAAGGTCTATTCCTGCTCCTAAGTCCTATGTTCCTTCAGAATCACAGAATCACTGAATCACAGTGCAGAAGAGTCCCTTCAGCCCATCGAGTCTGCACCAAAACGTGAGAAACACCTGACCTACCTATCTAATCCCATTTACCAGCACTTGGCCCATAGACTTGAATGTTATGACGTGCCAAGTGCTCATCCAGGTCCTTTTTAAAGGATGTGAGGCAAACTGCCTCCACCACCCTCCCAGGCAGCGCATTCCAGACCGTCACCACCCTCTGGGTAGAAAAATTTTTCCTCACATCCCCCCTAAACCTCCTGCCCCTCACCTTGAACTTATGTCCCCTTCTGTGAATGACCCTTCAACTAAGGGGAACAGCTGCTCCCTATCCACCCTGTCGATGCCCCTCATAATCTCATACACCTTGATCAGGTCGCCCCTCAGTCTTCTCTGCTCCAACGAAAACAACCCAAGTCTATCCAACCTCTCTTCATAACTTAAATGTTTCATCCCAGGCAACGTCCTGGTGAATCTCCTCTGCACCCTCTCCAGTGCAATCACATCCTTCCTATAATGTGGTGACCAGAACTGCACACAGTACTCCAGCTGTGGCCTCACTAAGGTTCTACACAACTCCAACATGACCTCCCTACTTTTCTAATCTATGCCTCGATTGATAAAGGCAAGTGTCCCATATGCCTTTTTCACCACCCCACGAACATGCCCCTCCGCCTTCAGAGATCTATGGACACACACGCCAAGGTCCCTTTGTTCCTCAGAACTTCCTAGTGCTGTGCGGTTCATTGAATACTTCCTTGTCAAATTACTCCTTCCAAAGTGTATCACCTCACACTTTTCAGGGTTAAATTCCATCTGCCACTTATCTGCCCATTTGACCATCCCGTCTCTACCTTCCTGTAGCCCAAGACACTCAACCTCGCTGTTAACCACCCGGCCAATCTTTGTGTCATCCGCAAACTTACTAATCCTTCCCCCCACATAGTCATCCATGTCGTTTATATAAATGACAAATAATAGAAGACCCAGCACAGATCCCTGTGGTATGCCACTGGACACTGGCTTCCAGTCACTAAAGCAGCCTTCTGTCATCACCCTCTGTCTCCTACAACTAAGCCAATTTTGAATCAACCTTATCAAATTACCCTCTATCCCATGAGCATTTGCCTTCTTTATAAGTCTCCCATGTGGGACCTTGTCAAAGGCTTTGTTGAAATCCATATAAACTACATCAACTGCACTACCCTCATCTACACACCTGGTCACTTCCTCAAAAAATACAATCAAATTTGTTAGGCATGACCTCCCTCTGACAAAGCCATGCTGACTATCCCTGATCAAACCTTGCCTCTCCAAGTGGAGATAGATACTCTTCTTCAGAATTTTCTCCAATAGTTTCCCTACCACTGACGTGAGACTCACTGGTCTGTAGTTCCCTGGCTTATCTCTACAACCCTTCTTAAATAGCGGAAGCACATTAGCTGTTCTCCAATCCTCTGGCACCTCCCCCATGGCCAGAGAGGAATTAAAAATTTGGGTCAGAGCTCCTGCGATCTCTTCCCTTGCCTCCCTCAGCAGTCTGGGACACAAATCATCTGGACCTGGAGATATGCCCACTTTTAAGCCTGCTAACACCTCCAATACCTTGTCACTCCCTATATCAATTTGCTTAAGATCCTCACAGTCTCTCTCCCCGAGTTCAATACCTTCATCCTCATTCTCTTGGGTGAAGATGGATGTGAAGTATTTGTTCAACACTCTACTGATGTCCTCTGGCTCCACCCATAGATTGCCCCCTTGGTCCCTTGTGGGCCTTACTCTTTCGCTGGTTATCTTCTTCCCATTGATATACTTATAAAATATCTTGGGATTTTCCCTACTTTTACTAGCCAGAGCTTTCTCATATCCCTCTTTGCTCTCCTAATTGCTTTCTTAAGCTCCACCCTGCACTTTCTGTACTCCACTAATGCCTCCGCTGACTTGCTTCCCTTGTACCTGCTAAAAGCCTCTCTTTTCCTTCTCATTGTAACCTGAATATTTTTGGTCATCCATGGTTCTCTGGGCTTGTTACTCCTTCCTATCATCCTAGAGGAAACATGTTGATCCTGTGCCATCCCATTTCCTTTTTGAACACCACCCCCCCCAGCCCCCCGACTGTTCCTCTGTAGATTTCCCCACAAATAGCTGTTCCCAGTCTACCTTGGCCAGATCCTGCCTTATTTTACTAAACTCTCCCCCAATCCAAAACATTTTTTTGCAACTTGTCAATTTCTTTGTCCATAACAAACTTAAGTTGTACCATGTTGTGGTCGCTATCACTAAAATGCTCCATCACCTCCACCTCAGCCACCTGTCCGGCTTCATTCCCCAGAATTAGGTCCAGCACTGCACCGTCCCTTGTTGGATCCTCTACATATTGACCTAAAATGTTCTCCTGTATACATTTCAAGAAATCCACTCCATCCAAGCCCTTAACACTATGTCTATCCCGATTAATGTTGGGAAAGTTGAAATCACCTAATATAATTACCCTATTGTTATTGTTTTTACACACCTCCACAAATTGTGCACATATTTGCTCCTCAATTTCCCACCGACTATCTGGGCGTCTATAATAAACATCTAACAATGTGGCTGCCCCTTTTTTATTCCTAAGCTCTACCCACAAAGCTTCATTTGATGCCTCCTCCAAGATAGCATCTCTCCTTACTGCAGTAACTAACTCCTTAACTAATAATGCAATGCCTCCTTCTCTTTTACCCTCTCCCCTGTCTCGCCTGAAAATTCTATATCCCGGAATGTTGAGCTGCCAATCCTGTCCTTCCCTTAACCACGTCTCAGTGATGGCTACTATATCATAATTCCACGTGTCAATCTGCACCCTTAACTCATCTGTTTTCCCCATAATACTCCTGGCATTAAAGTAGAGGCCATCCAGCCTTGCCTTTCTCCCTTGAAACTTAATGCAGCTGTACTCCCTCTGATTTGATTGTTTTTACTGTATTATGATGTGTCCCTATTCTGCTAACATTCTGTGTCCCCTCCCCTTGCCAAATTAGTTTAAACACCTCCCAACAGCACTAGCAAACCCGCCCACAAGGAATTTAGTCCCACTCTGGTTCAGATGTACACCGTCTCACTTGTACAGGTCCCACCTTCCCCAGAAATGTTCCCAGTGATCCAGGAATCTAAACCCCTCCCTCCTGCACCAATTCTTAAGCCATGTATTCACCTGTGCTATTCTCCTATTTCTGAGCTTGCTAGTACATGGCACTGGGAGTGATCCAGAGATTACAACCCGAGAGCTCTTGTTTTTTAGTCTACTGCCTAACTCCCTGAATTCTTGATGCAAGACCTCATCCCTCTTTCCACCATGACCTCTACCTTATTACCCTTCCCCTTCAGGATGCCCTGTAGTTGTTCAGTGACATCCCGGACCCTGGTACCAGGGAGGCAACATACCATCCTGGAGTCACGTTGACGGCCACAGTAATGCTTATCTGTTCCCCTGACTATAGAATCCCCTATTATTATTGCTCTTCCTCCCTTTCTCCCCTCCTGTACAGACAGGTTGCTTGTGGTGCTAGAAGCTTGGCTCTGTCCGCATTCCCTGAGGAATCAGCCTCCAAAATGGAATACTAATTTGTGAGCGAGGCCCCAGGGAACTCCTGAACTACCTGCCTGTTTCTCTTGGACTGCCTGGTGGTCGCCCGTTCCCTTCCTTCCTCAAGTCCCTTCATCTGCGGTGTGACCACCTCTCTAAACGTGCTTTCCACGATGCTTCACAGTGTCCCCAGCCGCCGTTCCAGCTCTGAAACCCGAGCTTCCAGGAGCTGCATCTGGACACACCTCCTGCACACAAGCTGGTCCCGGGCACTGGAAATGTCCCCGGCTTCCCACATGGAGCACGAGGAGCACACCACGGCTTTGAGCTCTCCTGCCATGACTTATCCCTTTACATTAAACCTTTTAAGTCAATTACTCGAGGGCCCTTCTTCCCTGATCCTCGTTACTGTAGAATACACAAACTGTAAACCACAAAAAGACCTTAAACTATAAGCGATTAAAGTAGTAAACACCTTACCCACTACTTACCAGTGATGCCATTCCCTTGTAGCCTCTACTGCTGCAGCACGCTCTGAAGATTTAAGAAGTTGGACAGCAAGTTAAAAATGCAAAGAGCACCTCGTCCCCTATGCACCAAATTCCCGCTTTGTACCAAATTGCCAATACCCACTCTGGCTGTGTCCCACTCCGGACGTGCTCTCTCTCCTGCTTGTGTGCAAGCATGAGCCTTAATTCTCTTTACTTATTAAATTAATGATGTAATACAATCCTTTGCATACAGTGCTTAAGAGACTGGTAACAATAGTTACTCACTTGCAAAAGACTCATCAGGAACACTCTAAGTGTGTGATCTTGATTGTTGGCACTAGCCTTAGCAAGATAAGGAGTCCCTAAGGACCTCTTTATAAAGTTAATTGCATCCTCTAAGCTTAAAAAGAAAGAAACTTGCATTTATATAATGCTTTTAACGACCACCGGATATCTCAAAGCGCTTTACAGCAATGAAGTACTTTTGAAGTGTAGTTGCAATGCAAGAAACAACAGCCAATTTGCACACAGCAAGCTCCCACAAACAGCAATAATGATAATGACCAGATAATTTGTTTTTTTGTGATGTTGATTGATGAAAGATATTGATCAGGACACCAGGTATAACTGCCACACTCTTTGAAATAGTGTCAAGAGATCTTTTTATGCCCACATGAGGGAGAAGATTGGGCCTAGTATAACATTTCATTCAAAGGGCAGCACCTCACTCCCTCAGTACTGGAGTGTCAGCCTTGATTGCTGTGCTCAAGTCCTAGACTGGGACTTGAAATCACGGCCTTATAACCGTTAACTCCCTTGTAACTTAGAGGTGAGAGCACTACCAACTGAGCCAATATCATTATGTCAGCATGTTCTCCATACCTCAGGTTTATCTTTCTCCTGTGGCATACTTCACTATCTCCTGTTTGTTGATGACTTTGCAGTAGCTGCTGGTTCAGAGGAGGACATGCAATGTAGCATGGGGACTGGCTCTCCAATGCATACAACGACTTCAGTCTTACCATCAGCATTAAGGAAACTGAAGTAATGGACCAACCTGCCCCAGGAAAGACCTACCTCAAGACCAAAGTTTCAGTCCATGACCAGAACCTGTCAGCAATGGATAAATTCACTTATCTTGGAAGCACACTCTCTCAAGCTGTTTATATTAATGAGGAGATATGTGCAAGAATTTCCAAAGCCAGTCTAGCCCACTGCAGACTTTGAACATCAGTCTGAGAATGAAGAGGAGTAAGACTGTCTACCAAACCAAAAGTCTATAGACCAATAGTCCTGCCCACTCTTCTCCACACATGCAAGTCTTGGGCTATGCAGCAGCATCATACCAAGAAGATCAACCGCTTTCACTGATCTGCCTTCAGAAGTTTCTGAAGATCAGATGGCAGGACAAAATACTAGACACTGAGACATTCACCTGAACTGGCAGGCCAAGCATCCACACCATATGGAGACAGTCAGAACTGAGTTGGGCTGGTCACATAGCCAGAATGCCTATCACTCATTGGCCAAAGTGAATCTTCTATGAAGAGCTTGAGTCTGGGGTGTGATCTCATGTGGTCAAAGAAAGTGCTACAAGGACGCTCTGAAGGTTTCGCTTAGGAGTTTTGATATTGACTGGGCAGAAATCCCCCCAGGTGATCGCTTCACCTGGTGCAACCAATTAAAAAATGGAGCAGCCTCCTTCAAAAGCAGGGGCATATCCGAGGCCGAAATATAAATGGCCTATATTAAGGCCATTAAGAAATCAATTGAGCCACGTGAGAACGCTGCACGTCCAACCTTAAGGTTGCCGGGCGGGCAGGAAAGCCCAAGCGGCCTTCACATTTTTCAGGAAACCTCATCCACAAGCGGGATGAGGTTTTCTGAAGCTTTTATTAAATAAATTAATTAACTTTCATAAATACAAAAAAAATGTCCCCACTCATGTGACACAGTCACATGAGGAGACATGTTTAAATACATTTTTAAATCAATTCTTTAATTATTTTAATATCCAGTCAATCTCCCTGAGGCAGCTCCGTGCCCCAGGGAGGTTGCTGCTGTGCGTGTGAAAGAGCGCTAGCCCCACCTCTCCCTCCTCCCCCCACCCGCACAGGTAGAGTGCTACCAGCCACGTATTAATTGGCCAGCCCGCGTAAAATGGCAGCACGGAACCAATCGCGGGCGGCGATCGGCTCTGGGCCCGCTCCCACCCGCTCCTACCCAGCCCACCCGCCATAGGAAAATTCTTGGCTCAGGGCTCTTGTTTTCTTCAAGAGTGTTCTTTTATTTTTTTTTAAGCAAAGACTTAAAAGAATTTTAAAAAATTGTTTTCTGCTCAAAATTGGTTTTCTGCGCATGAGAGGGTGGACATCGGTGGCCATCCTGCCTGCCCATCTTGCATTGGCAGGAGACAGTATTAAATAATATGCACATTTGGTAACAGTGCTTATTCCTGATATGCTGTGTCTATTCTTGGAGGCACTTCCTCATTGAGACAAAGTTGTTTTTAAACATCCCCTGTTTCCTCCCCAAATCAAAACTCCCAACAAGACACACCCAACATTCTGACTGGAATACAATTTGCTCCTGCCTGCTGTGGAGTAATTCAAGGCCACTGCATTGTGTAGTTTGATCCGGTCACTACAGCTTTCAGAGAATGGACAGGACTTACACTCCTGGCTTAGGAACACTTGCACCACTCGCAGTGCCAAGTTCAAAGAACATGCAGTGCTCACGCTGCTGAGTTCAGATAGGAAGCGATGAGGGATGAAGGGATTTCAACAAGAGGAAGAGAACCTTAGAGTTGAGCCGTTGTTGGACCGGGAGCAAGTGTGGGTCAATAATCATAGTAGGGGTGATAAGCAAATGGGACGTGCTTGCTGCAAGTTAGGATATGTGCAGCAGAGTATTAGATGAGTTCACATTCTTTGAAGGTGGAAGATAGGAGGCTGACCAGGAGAACATTAGAATAGTTGATTTTTACAAATATGTCATGAAAGCATAATAATTTTCATATTTTTCTGGTTTATTGTAAAGTAGGTTTATAGGGGTAAGTATAGTTGGGTCTGTCTGTGTATGATTTAATTACATTTGGAGTCAAGTAGACTGCAAGTTTAAATCATCAAAAGAAGCTAGGTGCTTGACATGCTAATGAGTAGACATGGATGTTGGCTTAGCATGTAGGGTGTGAAGGGAATTTGTATTTTTATCTAGATGAAGGGAGATTTGGATTTCAAAGGGACCCCAGTCTGTTTACAGTCAGCCAGATAAGCAAGGCTAAGGAATATGTTTATTTTTCCCAAGGGTTACTGGCAGTCTATAGTGACAACATGTAAGTTTTTATGTTATGAGGGAGATACAGTTTCAAAGACTGATGAAACAATAGAATTAGCATATTAAGAGAGAAACGTATATAAAGGAGAATGAGGCTATGTGTCAGGAAAGGGCATTTGAGATCCAACAGAAGCGAGTGCAGTAGCCTTAATAAAGCCTCCAGCATTTGTGCATAAGCTTACTGTCTACCAAAACTGAAGCTGGAGAAAGCCATTTGAAATTCCATTGTCCAGACTATTGTGTTAAATTGCTGGATCTGTTTAAAATCTGAAATCTATTTTTGGACTGTTGCCTTAAATGGGGCGTAACTGGGAGTCTGGTTAATTAGGAATTTTAGGAGTTATTATTGTAGTAATTTGTAGTCTTGAATTTATGTTGAAACCTTTTCTTCTGTTAATAAATATTTGACTTTAGTTTTTTTTAAATCTCTAAAAGTCTTGATGGACTTATTACTTCTGAATTCAGTGGGCACATCTCGTAATAAATATAAATTGCAAAACCATTGTGATAGCATGACCAAGTTTCTTGTGTGGATTTGGTCTGCCTGGCATGAATCATATTCTGCATCATAACAAAATGACAGGTAGATGTAATATAGTGCATTGGTTAATTCGACCACACAATATGCTCTAATTTTTTTCAAGAACAATTTTAGTTTCTCAAATCTTTCCACGTAACTGAAGTCTTTCATCCCTGGTACCATTCTACTAAATTTTCTCAACACCATTTTGAAGGCCATGACTTCCTTCCTAAACCTCAGGTTAAACTCACTACCAGTCGTCTCTCTTTAATGGTCCTCTGCCAGCTGTGGCGACCTGCAGTTTTTCAAAGTGTGGTGCCCAGAATTGGCCACAGTACCCAAGCTGAATTCTAAGCAGTGTTCATAATGGTTTAGTGTATGCGCAATTTTTGCTTTTGCGCTTTAATGAATAAAAGTTCCTTTTAAACCTTTGAAGAACCTGCTCTAGTATAAAGAGACAATGTGTCAGCAGGTTTACAGACACCCTTTCCAAACTTTTTTTAAAAATTATTCATTCACAGAGTGCTGGCCAGGCCAGCATTTATTACTTATCCCTAGTTCAGAGGGCATTTAAGGGTCAACCACATTGCTGTGGGTCTGGAGTCACATGTAGCTCAATTCCTGGAGTCTCCAGCTAAGGACAGTAGATTTCCTTCCCTAAAGGCCATTGTTGAACCAGGTGGGTCTTTACAACAATCAAAAATGGTTTCAGGGTCATCATCAGACTTTTAATTCCAGATTTTTATTGGATCCACCATCTGCCATGGTGATTTGAACTCAGGTCCCCAGAGAATTACCCTGGGTCTCCAGATTACTAGTCCAGCAACAATATCACTACACCATCACCACCCCTGTACTGCCTCTCCTCCACCATGAGTTGCTGACCTATCTGCTCCATCTCAATTTTCTTGTCCTGAGTTCCATTCCTTCTCCAGCCTGAAAGAAAAGGTGGTTCAGACCACAGTCTCCAGCTAGGCATGTGCACAGTCACAGATGAAGTATACATGATGCTCAGGTAGGGGTTGAGAGGGGTTCTTCGGGGTCAGTCCCCTTATGGGTTTAAATGATCACAGGACAGTTGATGCACCTTGCAAGTATTCCGTCAATTTCTACCCTGCATCCCATGAGAAAGGGGTGCATTGGGGATTACGATATCAGCAGCGTGGGATGTGCCATGTCCATGCTGCACTTGTCCCATGTGCCATTTTAATAGCCACATTCTGGGTAGCATGTGAGGACCTCACCCCAGTAGGGTTGCCAACTGTGATTGAATCTATTCCTGGAGGTTTCATCACATGGCTTTTTCCCACACTCCAGCTGTTAGTCAGCCAACACATCCATCCTTGTGACCCACTGCTTTCTTACGTCAATTGGAAAGCAAAAAGGTTCAGTACCCAATTGGATGATGTTTGACTGTCAGCCAAACAGCTTTTTTTTCCCCCATGTTCAATATTTTTATAATTGGTAAAAAGAAATGTTCAAAGAAAATTTTAAAAAATATAATCTTTTTTAATGTTCTGATGATTTTTCTCTAGGGTTGTACACAGGAATGTCCTGTGGAGTGATCTTCAATTCCTGGAGACTCCAGGCCAATCCTGGAGGGTTAGCAACCCTACACCCTAGACAGGTTAGGGCCGCTTTGATGTACTTCAGACACTGGCACCATTTGAGTCAGTCTTCAGCAAGGTCAGTGAGATGAGGCCTAGCACGAGAAACCTGAAGCCAGGGAGGAGCAGACGCAGAAAATGGCCAAGAAGGTGAGCTTGATTCTTTACTATTCAGGTTTCCTTAAGGGCTTGGGGCAGCAGTGAAAGCCCTTTCTAAGAAATATAATTTGAGTTGAAGCACTTTGGGATGCCCTAAGACTGTGAAAGGTGGGTATGGTGGCATAATAGCCATGTTAGAACAGGGAACTTCAGTGGCTAAGAATTGCTCACCACTACCTTCTAGTTAGGAATGGGCACTAAATGCCAACCTCACCAATGGTGCCTACATCCAGTGATTAAGTTTTTAAAAATGGTGCAATAAATAAGTGCAAGTTCTTTTTTTCTGTAAGCCTGAAAAGTTAGTAGAAAACACAAACTCTTGGTGCTAAGATACACTTTTCTTTTTAAGGGAGTTTTTTTTATTTGCCTTTCAGTTCTGTATCATTAAGCTACAACCACATGCATTGTGTAATAGCTCACACACATCGTCATTGTAACCTTAAACAGCCTGTGCTATGCTCAACTGAAAACATGGGAAAATGAACATTGTAGAGGGTAAGAACACATCATTGCTGTGCTAGCATTGACTGTGAACCTATCCAAGCTGCCTCGCTTCAGTCTCTGCCAAGACCTACTTGCTAGTCTCAATGCAACTGGAAAACCACATGGGTCAAAAAAACCCACAATTCTGGAATGTTCCATGGGAGACAGAGAGAAGATGTCAAAATGACAGAACAAAGGTGGACTTGTATATGAAATGTTCACAAGGAATTATTTAAAGAGAATTGCTTAGCCAGCATAAAAATGGTCAAATATTTAGTGGAACAAACATTATGCTCCCTGATGCTCTTTACAAGGACACATTGCTTGTATTCCCTCCAGCATAGAAGATAGAGGGACGATCTGATTGAAGTGGTGGATGTAGTGAAGATGTTTCACTCCCAGAACGAGTGGCCATAAATAGACAAGCAGGGGTAGGCCACTCGGCCCTTCAAGCCTGCTCCTAACGCATATGCTTCTAACGCGTTTATACCTTTTCTTAAATAAGGAGGCCAAAAATGTATGCAGTACTCCAGCAGCTGAATTTTCCCCCTGTCGGTGGGGGGGATTGTGTGGGAGTGGGTGGGATCGAGCTTGAACCCGATCGGTACCCCTGATCGGGCACGCGCTGCCATTTTATGTGGGCGGGCCAATTAAGACCCATCCAGCGTGATGCACACCCAGAAGTGCTGTGTGCTCCCTGTGCAGGTGGGGGGGGGAATTCCCTGAGTCGGGACCTGTGCTCTTTTGCGTGAAAGAGAGCAGAAATCTCCCTGAAGCATTGAAGTGCCTCAAGGAGATTAGTTTAGGTTGTGTAAAATGTTATAAAGGTAAAAAAAAAATGTTACGGGCATGTCCCCTCATGTGAAACTGTCACCTGAGCTGCGACATGTCCATGAATTTTTTCAAAACATTTTATTTAATTAACGTACCCTTCATGAAACATCTTCCCGCCCAATGATGAGGTTTCAGAAAACCTCGAAGACCACTTGGGCTCTTCGCCTGCCACCCCCCCCACCTCCAACCTTAAGGTTGGACGGGCAGCTTTCTTAACAGCTTTAGTTACTTTGTTAATGGCCTTAACAGGCCTTTGACAGTTCGGGGGGTTGACACAGCTGCACGCTGACCGAACTGACAATCTAAATGATGCGCGGTGAGGTTGGGATGCCTGCCCGATGTCACCGCGCCTAATTTTAGGCTGTCCCCCGCTCGCCGACAGGAAACTTCTTCCCCAGATGTTCTCTCGCCAACTGTGGCAAAACGTCCCTATTTTTATATCCCATTCCCCTTGCAATAAATGTCAGCACTCCATTTGCCTTCCTAATCACTTGCTGTACCTGCATCTTAACTTTTTTGTGATTTGTGTACCAGGACACACAGATCCCTCTGTACCGCAGATTTCTTCAATCTCTCTCCATTTAAATAATAAACTGCTTTTCTATTCTTCCTGCCAAAGTGGACAAGTCCGTGTTTTCCCACATTATAATCCATCCACCAATTTTTTGCCCACTCACTTAGCCTTTCTATGCCCCTTTGCAGACTCCTTATGTCCTCTTCACAACTTATTTTCTTACCTATCTTGGTGCCATCAGCAAATTTAGCTACCACCCATTCACTCCCTTCATCTAAGTCATTGATATAAATTGTAAGTAGTTGAGGCCCCAGCACACCACTCATCACATCTTGCCAATCTGAAAATGACCCATTTATTCCTAGTCTCTGCTTCCTATTAGCTAATCAATCCTCTCTCTATGCTAATATGTTGCCCCCTACACCATGAGCTCTTATTTTGCATAGTAACCTTTGATATAGCACCTTGTCAAATGCCTTCTGGAAATCTAAGTACAGCACAGCCGCAGGTTCCCCTTTATCCACCTTGCTTGTTACTTTCTCAAAGAACTCAAATAAACTGGTCAAACATGAGTTCCCTTTCACAAAACCATGTTGACTTTGCCTGATTGCACCGGGATTTTCTAAGTGCCCTGCTATAACCCCCTTCGTAATAGATTCCAGAAATTTCCCCATGACAAATGTCAAGCTAACTGGCCCATTGGTTCCCCCTTTCTGTCTCCTTCCTTTCTTGAATAGAGGAGTCACATTCGTTATTTTCCACTCTGATGGGACATTTCCAGAATTTTGGAAATTAAAACTAAAAGTAAAATTAACTTAGAAGGAAATATTTTAAAAACCTTAATAGAGAGGATGTCCTCCCTCCTCAGATTAAAAGTTCCGTCTACTGCTATTTCTTATATTCAGTGTCTGATAATGAGGCCACTTCCAGTATCATGGACTGTATTCACAAATATTCTTTCACCATTATAACAGTTCATGTAAAAATTGTGTCACATTACATGAGAGTTCTATTGCTTTAATGGGTGGAATCTTCCTGATCCTGCAGGGGGAGGGGTGGTTTTAAGGTGGGACTGGAAGAGAAGTCAGAAATCGCTTGGTAACATGGAACTTGAGCATTGCTGAATAAAGAGACATGCTGCTGAAACTTTTCATCTTGCACTCATCAGGACAAACTCAAGGGGCAGAACCTTCTGCTTGGCATGTGGGTGTGGGCCCCGTAGGCCGACATCACTGCGCGCCATTCCGATCTTTTGTTTGGCAGGCGTGCACCGGAGTCGGCTGCGTGCCTGCCGAATTGTCAAAGGTCTGTTAAGGCCTCTAACAAACCAATTAAACAAATTGACAGGGCTGCCCGTCCAACCTTAAGGTTGGCGGTGGGGCAGGCGAAGGGCCCAAGCGGCTTTCGTAGTTTGCATGAAACCTCATCCACTGGCGGGATGAGGCTTCATGAAGGTTTTATTAATGAAATAAACATTTTTATGACAATTCGTAAACATGTCCCGGCTCATGTGACACTGCCACATGAGGAGACATGTCTGAATAATTTTATTTTTTCTTTTTTTCCAACTTTTATTTGAACTTTATCTCCCTGAGGCAGCTCTGTGCCTCAGAGAGATTTCTGCGGTCTTTCACGCGCATACCCCGACTCTCCCTCCTTCTCCCCGCCCGCGCAGGTAGTGCTGAGCGCTACCGGGTGTATGTCAACCTGGGCGGGCCTTAGCCGCATAAAATGGCAGTGCACAGCTGATCGCCAGCAGCGATTGGCTCCGCACCTGTTCACGCCCGCTCCCAACTGGCCTGCCCGACGGGGAGAAAATTCTCCCCAAGATTGACAAACTTCAAACTATCACAACAATTTATACTACAAGAGAAAAGGGTGCTGATTGGTTGGCAAGTTGACGCTGATTGGCCGAGGTGTTGCCATTGGAGAGAGAGCAACGGGGAGCTATGAATTGCAAAAGGCTAGTGTGTGGGTACGGGAAGTAATTAGGAAAGCCAATAGAATGTGATTGTTTATTGCGAGGGGAATTGAAAACAAAAGTATTGAATACAAAGGGCAGAATATTGCCTTCAGTGTACAGGGGCAGACCTGACATGACGACACGTAAAATGATGCCCAATGAGGTCAGGTGTGCATGCCGATGCCATGGCGCGTCATTTCGATATTTCGTTTGACGGGCGTGCGCCTGCTAACCTATCAATGGCCTATTAAGGCCACTCAAAATGCAATTAAAGCCGTTAGCCACATTGCCAGTCCAACCTTAAGGTTGGCAGTCAGGCGCAGAGCCCAAGCGGCCTTTGCGTTTTTCAGGAAACCTCATCCACAGGCGAGATGAGGTTTCCTGAAGGTTTTATAAAATAATAAATTAAATTTTGCAAAGTTCACAAACTTGTCCCAGCTCATGTGACACGGTCACACAATGGGACATGTTTAAATCATTTTTTACTTCCTTTATTAAAACGTTTTATTGTCAACTTAATCTCCCTGAGGCATGCGCATGCGTGAAAGATCTCTCCCTCCTCACCGCCCCCCCACCCCACCCCTGTCCGCACAGGTAGCGCTGAGTGCTTCGGAAAGCATATTATGCTGGGCGAGGCCTTAATTGGCCCCGCCCACGTAAAATGGTGGCGCGCAGCCAATCGTGGGCGGCGATCGTCTCCGCACCCTCCCCCGTCCCCGCCCGCTCCCACCGAGCCCACCCAACACAGGTAAGATTCAGCCCAAAAGTAGCGAGGTTATGCTCTGAAGAAGGGTCATAGGGACTCGAAACGTTAACCCTGTTTCTCTCTCCACAGATGCTGCCAGACCTGCTGAGTTTTTCCAGCGGTTTCTGTTTTGATTTGAGGTTGTGCTTCAGAGCGCTGGTGAGACCACATCTGGATTATTGTGTGCAGCACTGGTCTCTTTATTTAAGGAAATATGTAAATGCATTAGAAGCAGTTCAGAGAAGGTCTACTAGACTAATACCAGGAATGGGTGGGTTGTTTTTGAGGAAAGGTTAGACAGGCCAGGCTTGTATCTACTGGCGTTTAGGAGAGTAAGAGGCAACCTGAAACCTTTAAGATCCTGAGGGGTCTCGACAGGGTGGATGTGGAGAGGATATTTCCTCTTGTGGGAGAGTCTAGAACTAGGGGTCACTGTTTAAAAATAAGGAGTCGCTCACTTAAGACAGAGATGAGGAGAATTTTTTCTCTGAGGGTCGTGAGTCTTTGGAACTCTCTTCCTCAACAGGCAGTGGAAGCAGAGTCTTTGAATATTTTCAAGGTAGAGATGGATAGATCCTTGATTAACAAGGGAGTGAAAGGTTATTGGGGTAGGGCAGAGGTTAGAAGCAGATCAGCCATGATCTAATTGAATGTTGGAGCAGGCTTGAAGGGCCGAGCGGCCTACTCCTGCTCCTTGTTCGTATGTATGGATGGATGGGTCGGCTCCCCAAGCTCCTGGCCAATTCAAAAAAAGCACAAGGCTTGAACATTTCCTTTTGATTGCAGAGAACGAGCCCCTGTGCATCTAAGTTGGAAAAATTAGCGTCGGGTCAGTGGGCTGACATGTTCCTCCTCGAAGAGGTCTATCCGAAAGTGGGTCAGAGGTCACCTGTCCAAAAGTTGTGGGGGGGTGGGGGGGGTAGCTAATTTGAATAATTAATTGTCCATTTGCAGGCTGATTGTGGAAAATCCCAGGTGGCTGGCCTCCCCCAACTGAGGGTCAAGTGACTTAACGGCAGCTGGCCTGGGGGGGGGGCGTCTGTGAGGTCTCCTGTTCTAAAACCCCCCCCGCTCTGGAGCAGCATGTATCAGCAGGCTACAACTGTGGCTGCAGGCCATCAGGTGGATGGGTTTCTCCTCCACTGGGGTAGACTGGCAGCTGTGGCCAGAGTCTATTTTTAAAAAAGTTCTAACCTTCTCAGAGGTCCCCATCATGCAGTGGCAGTGCTTGCCTCTGTCAATCGACTGCCTATCTTTCAAGACTGCTTGTCTGGTTGGGCCTGCAGCCTCAGGGATCCACCCCCCCATCGTCCTATACAGGTCACAAGACTCCACCTAGTATCTCACCTGGCTCTTTAACAACAACCAGTTGTATTTACATAGCACCCCCAAAGAAATAAAACATCCCAAGGTGATTCACAGGACTGTTATCAAACAAAATGTGGCACGGAGCCACATAAGAAGACATTTGGACAGCTTGGTCAAAGAGGTAGGTTTAAGGTGGTGTCTTAAAGGAGGAGAGATGGAGGTAGAGAAGTGTAGGGAGGGAATTCAAGAGCTCAGAGCCTAAATGGCCATCAATTATGAAGCCACAAAAATTAGCGACACTAAGAGTTGGAGGAGTGCAGAGTTCTTGGATGATTGTAGAGCTGGAGGAGGTTAGAGATGGGGAGGGATGAGACCATGGAGAGATTTGAAAACAAGGATTAAAATGTTGATGAAAAGAGAGACATGGCTCTGCTTTGCTAACCAAGCAGCACCCTTTTCTTCTGTAGCACAAATCGTTGTGATATCTTGAAACTTGACATTCCTGCATTTGCCCTGATAAGGACAAGATGAAAAGCTTCAGAAACATGTCTCTCTTTTCAATAATTCTAAACATTCAAATTCAAATTCTATACCACCAAGGATGAGAATCTTAAAATTGAGGCTTTGTAGGACCAGGATTCAATGTATGTCAGTGCACACAGTGGATGGGACGTGGTGCGAGTTAAGATACGAGCAGCAGAGTTTTGGATGAGCTCAAATTTGAAGAAGGCGCAAGGTGGGAGACAGTCTAGAAGAGCATTGGAATAGTCGAGTCTAGAGGTAACAACAGCATTAATAGCCTGGTAGAGCATCAGGTATTTTAAGCAGTTTAGTTTTATATTACTGAGTTGTCTGATTGCCTTCAATATAATAATTTTGGTAGAGATGTGGGAAATCAGTTTGATAGACGTACAGGGAATGCACTCTTGATAGACAGGCAATGTCGCAGAAAGTCAGATCCATGCGTAATAGGACCACTCTAGATTGACCTCCAGACTCATGCACATCCCTGGGAGGAATTCCAATTTTCTATGTTTGGGAATCTTGGGGAATATAGCACAGCAGGAGCTTGCATAGCTCTGTGCTGAACTAAAGCTTGTATTGGCGTAGGACTGGAGAGAAGGTTTTGGAGCTGACAACCCTTCACGTACCACAAAATAATCTTCACATTCAGGGCAGCTTTGGACACAAGCTATTCACAATGTGTCGCAAGTGCCTGATCAACTTGCTTAATATTTGCAACTATTTTTAACCACTAAATGCACACATTCCATAAACGGGATCAATGTTTCAAACACACTGAGGGGGGTTTTAACTCCCAAAAATAGGTGAGGTTTGGGTTGGGTGGGATGTAACAATGTTCAAAGTCTCAAACTCAACCCCATTATATCTTGACGCCATCGGTTTCTGTTTTTAATGGAGATGGGGAGCAACCAACCCTCTTCCTGGGGCCAGGTTGGTCATTTAAATATTATGAGGCTCCAAACCTCAAACTTAATCTCCATTTCAAATGTAAACAGAACCTCAGGAAACCCAGCAGCTGGAGGGAGGCAAAGACTGCTGGATTCAGCAGGTAAGGATCTTTCGTTTCAGCTGCTGGATCCAGCTTCTCTACTTTCTTTGCCCTTCCCCTCCCAAATGCAATCAGACAATGCCCCTCACCTGGGAGCCATGGTTCTCCCCCATCCCACCAGCTGCAAACTTTATGACCCTTTTGGCTCATCACCAGCCAGCTTCTCAACCTGGTGCGTTGTGGCCAGGATAGGAAGACCGATGACGTTAACCAAGTCCTGGCATTCAATTTGGCAGTACCTGAGGGAAACCCATTCTCCTGGGGAGCTGCCTCACTCACCACCACCTTCCTCCCACCCCCACCCTGTAAACATCAAGGCAATTGCCGATCTTTTAAAAGACCTGGATAGCATTTCCTGATGTAACACTAAACCATACAGATCAGGAAGGGGCAAGGTTCAATCCTTGGTATCTGTTGCGATGGTTGCTCTCCTCCTGAGCAGCAGTTTCAGGACTCCCGTGGTCTCAGTTTCCTTTAGACTAGGAAAGTTGGGGGCGTGGGGGTAGTAGAATGGTTGGGCGTGGAATAAAAAAACATGAAGCCCCACTTCAGGTCAATGTCCAGCTTCCATGTATAGGAACACATGCGGATGATTGGATTGGATTGGATTGGATGATTGGATGACAGGTTGTAATAAAAATAGAAAATGCTGGAAAACCTCAGCAGGTCCAGTAGCGTCTGGTGGCGAGAAAAACAGAGTTAACATTTCGAGTCTACATACTCTTCTCCAGAGCACCTAGGTCTAGGACAAGGGCCTAGGACTGTAATGATGCCTACGATCAAGTAGCTAAACTGCTTGATGCCTGAAAAGCGCCCATGAGGTTGCCAGTGGTATCTGTGGAACCACGCACCAGCATTACTCAGTACTGTCAACAGAGGAAGGGGAACTATGAGCAGGACTGACAAGTAGGATTGGAAAGAAAGTGTGGTTGGAGATCGGAGAGATAATTGCCACCTATATATGATGGTTCATACAAAACTAGAACAAGGTAGGAGTCAGCAGTGAAAGTTAACTAGCTGGATTTGTAAGTGTGGGTTTTAAGACTGGTTTAATATTTTGTCATTATAAGCAATTAGCCTTGGGAAGAAGGTAAATTCTCGTAGCTCTTTGTATTTCTAAAAGCCTCCGCATGGCTGCTTCACTTCTTCCAGGGGACTCTGAGTTGTTCACGTTGGGCAAAGTTATTCTGTAGGCTCCGGAGAGAATGGGATTGATGGGTCTAATAATCCTGTTACTTGTTTATGTCCTTCTGACTGCACGCAGTTTCTGTAAATGGCTCAGTCATTAATGAATCATTTCATATGATTAATATCCCTGTCCCTCCATTAATGTAGGCCTCATTGCCTTCTTTTACAAAGCATGACTGAATATTAGGAATAAGAATGTGACTTTCTCTCTATTTAAGATTTTCCTTCTACAAGAAAGGAGACATTACAGAGAACAGCAACCCAATCCCATAACCAGCGTGGAAAGGATGAAGGGCTTGGGGCCTGAAAGAGGGGACTCAGAGTTATTGTTCAAACATTAAAAATGCTTAAGGGAATAGATTAATTGAGCCCAGCTAATATCACAGAATCATATAGCATAGGAGGCCATTCAGCCCATTATATCTTTGTCAGCTCTTTAGAATAGCTATCCAGTTAATTCCAGCTCCTGCTCATTCTGCATAGCTCTCTCTTTTGAATGTTGCTATTGAATCTGCTTCCTCTGTTCTTTCAGGTAGTACATTCCAGATCACTACAAATGGTTGTGCAAAAAAAAGTCCTCATATTGCCTCTGGTCCTTTTGACAATCACCTTAACTC
The DNA here is from genome assembly GCF_017639515.1 of Carcharodon carcharias. Classification (NCBI taxonomy): domain Eukaryota; kingdom Metazoa; phylum Chordata; class Chondrichthyes; order Lamniformes; family Lamnidae; genus Carcharodon; species Carcharodon carcharias. The sequence continues at coordinate 8,374,291 of NC_054475.1, read as the reverse complement.
TGTCCTTTGGTTCCCAATCCGTTGTTCACTCTTCCCCCTCATTTACTCTCACAAAACCAGTCAGAGTCTCGGATACCTTTACCAAATCTCCTCTGAACCTTCCCTGCTCTAAGAGGAACAACCTCGGCTTCTCTAATCTCTCCACAGACTGAAGTTCCCCATCCCTAGTTTCATTCTGGTAAATCTCTTCCACGACCTCTCCAAGACCTTGACAGCCTTCCTAAATTTTGGTGCTCAGAATTGAACACATTACTCCAGCTGAAGCCTAATCAGTGTTTTATAATGGTTCAGCATAACTGACTTGCTTTTTTACTGTATTCCTCTAGTGATGAAGCCAGGGATTCCATGTGTTTTGCTTAACAGCCTTCCCAACTTGTCCTGCCACCTTCAAAGATTTGAGTACATGAAGCCCCAGTTCTCTTGGATCCTGCATTCCCCTTTAAAATTGTATATAAAAAAAATTGATCCAGGTGGTGGTGTCCCCATGTATCTGCTGCCCTTGTCCTTCTAGATGGTAGTGGTCATGAATTTGGAAGGTGCTGCCTAAGGAGCCTTGGTGAATTCCTGCACTGCATCTTGTAGATGGTGAACACTGCTGCCATTGTTTCTCATGATGGAGGGAGTGAATGTTTGTGGATGGGGTGCCAATCAAGTGGGCTGCTTTGTCCTGGATGGTGTCCAGCTTCTTGAGTGTTGTGGGAGCTGCACTCATCCAGGCAAGTGGAGAGTATTTCATCACACTCCTGACTTGTGCCTTGTAGATGGTGGACAGGCTTTGGGGAGTCAGGAAGTGAGTTACTCGTCACAGGATTCCTAGCTCTGACCTGCTCTGACCTCAGGTGGCCACTGCCAGTGTGGGAGATGGATGAGGCCCCTAGTATCCCAGCTAGGTGCCCATCCATCAATGGCGAGCAGGGAGGTCCAGAATGACCTCACGTTGGTGCATGACTTGCTTGTTGTCTCCGCGGGCTCCTCTTGTAGCCGCAGTATTTATATGGCTAGTCCAGTTCAGTTTCTGGTCAATGGTATCCCCTAGGATGTTGGGGGATTCAATGATGGTAATGCCATTGAACATCAAGGAATGATGATTAGATTCTCTCTTTCTGGAGATAGTTATTGCCTGGCACTTGTTTGACGCAAATGTTACTTGCTACTTGCCAGCCCAAACATGGATGTTGTCAAGGTCTTGTTGTATTTGGACATGGACTGCTTCAGTATCTGAGGAATCATGAATGGTGCTGAACATTGTGCAATCATCAGCAAACATCTCCACTTCTAGCCTTATGATGGAAGGAAGGTCATTGATGAAGCAGCTGAAGATGGTTGGGCCGAGGACACTACCCTGAGGAACTCCTGCAGTGATGTCCTGGAACTGAGATGACTGATCTCCAACAACCACAACCATCTTCCTTTGTGGTAGGTATGACTCCAACCAGCAGAGAGTTTTTCCCCTGATTCCCATTGACTCCAGTTTTGCTCGGGCTCCTTGATGCCACACTCTGTCAAATGCGGCCTTGATGTCAGCACAGTTACTCTCTCCTTACCTCTGGAGTCCAGCTGTTTTGTCCATGTTTGAACCAAGGCTGTAATAAGGACAGGAGCTGAGTGGCCCTGGCGGAACCCAAACTGGGCGTCAGTGAGCGGGTTATTGATAAGCAAATGCTGCTTGATAGCACTGTTGATGACTCCTTCCATCACTTTACTAATGATGGAGAGTAGGCTAATGTGGTGGTAATTAGCCAGGTTGGATTTGTCCTGCTTTTTGCGTACAGGACATACCTGGGCAATTTTTGACATTTTGCTGGGTGGGTGCCATTGTTGTAACTGTACTGGGTGGGGCAGCTTGTCTAGGGGTGTGGCATCTTGCCAACCGAAAATGACCCATTTATGCCTACTCTGTTTCCTGTTAGCAAATTAATCCTCTGTTCCTGATAATTTGATACTCCATATGCCATGAGCTCTTATTTTGTGTAGTAACCTATGATGTGGGACCTTGTCAAATGCCCTCTGAAAATCCAAGTACACCACATCTACAGATTCCCCTTTATCCATTTTGCTTGTTACTTCTTCAAATAACTCTAATAAATTAGTCAAAAACAATTTATCTTTCGCAAAACCAGGTTGACTGCCTGACTGCATTGAGATTTTCTATGTTCCCTGCTATAAGCTCCTTAATAATATATTCTTCATGGCCTTGCCCCTCCCTATCTCTGTAACCTACTCCAGCCCTAAAACTCTGGAGGCCTTAGTGCTCCTTCATTTCTGGTGTCTTGCTTCTCCAGGATTTTATTTGCTCCACCATTGGTGGCTGGAGATTCAGCCCTAGAGCTCTCTCCCTAAGCTTCTCTGACTTTCCATCTCTCTTTCTCTCTCTCTCTTCCTTTAAGTTGCTCCACCTATCCCATTATCCCTTTATATAGCTGGGTACTATCTGGTCATTATCACATTGTTGTTTGTTGCAAAATGAAGCAAATTGTCTGCTGCATTTTTCTAAGCTTCAACAGTGACAACACATCAAAAGTACTTCATTGGCTGTAAATTGCGTTGGGATGTCCTGAAGTCACAAAAGATGCTATGTTAATGCCAGTCTTTTTTTTAAGTTTGCTTTGTATATTCTGTGACTTAAGGAATGCTGTATATTGTTTCAAATTCTCTTCTGCAACGCTGACACTCAATCAGGCATATAAAACCAATTGAGCAGATGTTCCAGTAATGATTGAGGAGCTGGGTAAGTACTGAAGTCTGAATAAGTCATCTGTCCTCAGGGTTAAACTCCCTCCTCATATAAATGCCAGAAATAGTTAAAGTAAAAGATAATGGGATTTTTTTTAAGAGACTATTTAGATTTTCACTGAACACTCAACTAACCATCTAAGTTGATTTTCTGTTCTCTTAAAAGCAATAAGGCCAAGGTTGACAGAAGCCATGAGCAGACATGTGAGATTTTCCTAGCTTAATTCATTTTAATAATTTCTCTAAACACTCTATGTTGATCGAGCCAATTTCTTGGCCAATATGTATTCCTCACCAAACATAATTTTAAAAAACAGAGCATTATCACATTGTTCTTTGTGAGAATTTACAGTGTGCAAATTGGCTGCCAAAGTTCTTACGTTATAATGTTGACTGCAATTTAAAAGTATTTCATTGGTTGTAAAGCACTTTGGGACATTCTGAGTTTGTGAAAGATGCTATCAAAATGCAAACTTTTCCCCTTTACTCCACAGGGTCTTGCTGTCAGCAGGGATTCTATCATGGTAGATATTCTTAAAGGGCTGCCACTGAGGTGTAATGGTGAACTTTCTATTTTATCTTCCACAGTCACATCGGCAAAGGTGGATGTAGTAATTGAAGTTATAGCCTTTCCTACTGCCTATTAGGGGTCACATAATTGTTCTTGGAGACGCTGACCAATGAGCCCTAAGCGCGAGTAATCCAGGGGACATGGCTTTCTAGTTGAGGACCTGGTTCAAGCATATAGCTTCTGAAAAGCTCTCTGTAATAAAGTTATCTGTTTCAGGTACGTCAAGTCATTTCATTTGGCAACAACTCGTGGAACTTTCCAACATGCGAGTGGATAATGAAGCCATGAGTAGCTCAACTACCAGACTGAACCAAGTTAAGATTTCACCAGAGAGAAATTTGGCCAACTGTGAAATCAAAATGAAGGACGAGACAAAACTCTACAGCAAATAAAAGAAGAAGAGACAGAAATATGATCAGAAAGGCCAATTAGCTATGTCTCCAGAACCCTCTCTGCAACCGAGAAGGGTTATTCCCAACTAGAAAAGGAAGGTTTATCGGTGACATTCAGAGTGATGAAATTCCACCAGTACCTGCATGGATGACATTTCACCATTGTGCCGGACCATAAATCATTCATGGGTTTATTCAGTGAGGATAAAGCCAATCTGTCAATAGCCTCAGCAAGAATTCAACGTTGGGCTTTGATATTATCTGCGTATGAGTATACCTTTATGCACTGTCCTGCCTTTCAAATGCGGACGCACTCAGTCATCTCCCGTTACCAGAGAGCATTGTACATGCTTCAATGCCACAAGAAGTTGTCCTTGTACTGAATTTCTTGGATGTTTTGCCTGTGTGTGCAAAGCAAATTAGGACTTGGACAAAGCGAGATCCAATTTTGTCGAAAATCCGAGCCCTGAAGAGATGAGACCATTCCATGCACGGAAAACAGAGTTAAGTAGTCAAGATGGAATCTTATTGTGGGGATCAAGAGTTGTCGTCCCTTCACAAGGAAGAGAACCGCTCTTGACAGAGCTTCACAGTGCGCATCCAGGCATATTGAAGATGAAAATACTTGCACAAAGCTATGTCTGGTGGCCAGGCATTGACAATGACATTGAAAGATGGTCAAGCACTGTCTCCACTGTCAGCAAGCACAGAAGTGGCCTGTTTCAGCTCCAATGCATCTGTGGGAGTGGCCTGGTTGACCCTGGGTTAGATTGATTATGTAGGACCGTTCTTGGGTACCAGGTTCTTATTGATTGTAGATGCGCATTCTAAATAGATGGATGTGTATGAAGTCAGATCACTAACATCGAGCACAACTATTGAAAAGCTTTGTCAATATTTTAGTGTACGTGGCCTACCAGAAGTCATCATTTTGACTAACAGTGCAGTCTTCACCAGTACAGAGTTTCATAGATTCATGAATTTAAATGGAATCAGACATATTAAAACAGCACCATATCACCCCTCATCAAATGGTTTAACTGAGAGAGCTGCGCAAACTTTCAAATCTGGAATGAAGAGGTTATCAGAAGGTCCTCTAGAAACTCGACTTTCCCACTTTCTTCTCAAATATCATATGACGCCTCATTCAACACCGTCTGAATTATTGATGAAGTGTTGCCTATGTACAAGGTTAAATCTGGTGTTTCCAAACTTAGAGGGGTAGGTAGAGAAGAACAGGATAGTCAAAAATTGAATCACAATATTCATAGTAAAGGTCGAAGATTTACTGTAGGAGATACAGTTTTTTATTTGTGCAGAATTTTGGAAGTGGACCATGTTGGATTCCTGGTACAATTGTCTCAGAAACTGGTCCCTTGTCCTTCCAGGTGGAAGTGGAAGGCTGAATTGTTCGAGAACGGGTGGATCATCTTAGGAATAGAGAGACAATACAGCAACCAGCTATGCCGCCTGTGATTAATGTCGAACCATCAATTCCTGAGGTGACGATCGATCTAGAACAGACATGCCTGATGTCTCTGTAGAGTTGCCTGACCCTGAACTGTCACTTTCTAATGATGTATCAGATGCTGCAGTTCGTGATCATGTCGATCCAGTGGAATAACCTCAAGTGGTAGAGCTGCACTGTTCTAACTGAATAAGGAACCAACCTCAGAGATTTAATCTTTAATCACCTGACTTGTATATATGTATATGTTGTGGGTTCTCTGTAATGTTCTCTGTAAGTAGGAAGTGTAAAAAATGAAAAGGGGAGGAAATGTAGTAATTGAAAGTATAGCTTTTCCTACTGACTATCAGGGGTCACGTGATTGTCCGGTACGTCAAGTCATTACAGTGGGTATAGGTATGATTCTGCCCCAATCCAGTATGAACCGGATTGCTCCGAAAATTTCCAGGCAGTAAGTTCTCAAGGGCCATGAAGTGATGGTGAGAAAGGCCCTCCCCGTCAGATCTTTCCTGCAAGCCCAGTGTCTCATCCCCTCTGCACATTTCCCTCGAGGTGCCTGTGGTGGGGAAGAGACAGTTGTCCACCTCCTTATGGAATGTGCCTTTGCAAAGCAGGCCTGGAAAAAGATGCATTGGCTTTTGTCGGGGTTCATCCTGGGCAGCTCTGTGACACAGGACTCTCTGCTCTATGGGCTTATCCCGGGAATGCACACAGAGACAAACATCAGCTGCAGCTGGAGAATCATTAATTCAGTGGAAGTCACTCTTTGGCCTGCTCAAAAATTGCTGGTCTTCCAGTGCAAAGAGTTCTCCTTGACTGAATGTTGCAGACTGGCACATTCCAAGGTCCAGGACTACATGCTGACGGACAGCCGGCGCAAAGGGGAAAGGTCACTGTCTAAGACCTTTCTGCCATAGGGCACTGAGGGGCTGGAAAATTTGTAGAACCCCCTCGTGCTGTATGCCTAACATTGAATATGGATACGGAGCTAGACAGATTCTTGATTAACAAGGGGGTGAAAGGTTATTGAGGGTAGGAAAGAATGTGGGTTTGAGGTTACATTCAGATCAGCCATGATCTTATTGAATGACGGAGCAGGCTCGAGGGGCTGAGTGGCCTATTCCTGCTCCTAATTCATATGTACGAACGTATAAAAAAGTAGTGAAGTTGTATTGAGGCACCTCAGAGATGAACATGCTGTATCAAGGAAAGTTGAATTCTATTTTACCTTTCATCATTTTTTGAATTTGAACTGTTTTGCCCCAGCTCTGTGCCTGACATGGGATGTATTTTGCAAATATTAAATGAGTTACAATTGCATAGAGACACCTACGAGTGGAACACATTGTCGAATTTTATGACTTTCTATAATTTTCGGGTTGAAATGTTCTGTGATGCATCTTTGCAAATTTTATAAATAAAGTACAATTTTGAGGGGACAAAACTGAAGTGACTGTAGATTTATTTGTTTCACACAGCCCGAGAGGATGTTCCACACTGAACTCATCATCACGTTGGGAAAAGGCTCCCAGTTGGTAATTCTGATAAGTTATAGGCTTAATGAGGCTTTGCCTAACAAGTAGCATGAGCCCCTTCGGCAGGTAATGAGCGATGAGGGGCAAGGTTGGAGCAAATCATAAGTCTACAGCTTAAGTTCACAGTTTTCTGGCATTCATTTGCGTTAATGGTTAGAGAGACCAGGGTAGCAGCTTTGAGATGAATCCAGTTCTGATACGGAACTGATTAGGGGGGGATAAAAGCAAAAACAAAAATACCTGGAAAAACTCAGCAGGTCTGACAGCATCTGCGGAGAGGAACACAGTTAACGTTTCGAGTCCGTATGACTCTTTAACTCGAAACGTTAACTGTCTTCCTCTCCGCAGATGCTGTCGGGCCTGCTGAGTTTTTCCAGGTATTTTTATTTTTGTTTTTGTTTTGGATTTCCAGCGTCCGCAGTATTTTGCTTTTATCTTTGATTAGGGAGGGAATTTCACTCCACCTCCTGGCTTTTGGAGGAACTGCATTATATAGCTGCACTGCTTCTATCGGGGAGGTGGTGGTGCAGTAAGTAACGCGATGAGTACCCCAGAGACCCAGGCTAATGCTCCAGGAGCATGAGTTTCCACCATGGTTCAATTAATTAATAAAAATTCTGGAATTGAAAGCTAGTCTCGGTAATGGTGACCATGAAACTGTTGTTGATGGTTGTGAAAACCAATCTGGTTCACTAATGTCCTTTATGGAAGGATATTTGTCGCCCCCTAGCCTGGCTAAATGTGACTCCTAACTGCTCCCAAGGGCAATTATGGATGGGCAACAAATGCTGGCCTTGCCAGTGATGCCCACATCCCATGAAAGAATGATTGTTAAAAAAATCATAGAGAGTTAAGAGTACATTCAGCCCATTGTGCGTATGCTGCTCTTTGAAAGAGCTATCCAATTTGTTGTAGAGTCTTGGGTGTAGCTCAGTAGGTCTTACTAAGGCAATCATAGTCTTAGGTAGTTCAACGATAAGTATTTATTAACTACTAGAAACTATGTACATAGGCACAGCAAAGGTCCAGGTTAGGAGCTGACTCCATGCTTGCTTCTACACACAGCTCTGTCCTACACTACGCTGACCACTAAGTGCAGGTCATCTGTTCTCTTACATCACTGCATGGACAGCACTGTCCTCGGTCCCACGTTAACCCTTTATATGCCAGACCCTTATGTGACACAATTAGTTTCACTCCCCTACTCTTTCCACACAGCCTTGCAAATATTTCCACTTTTGAAGCTTATTATTGAAAATATATACCTACCTTTTCTTTTTTAAAAAGTTGGTACCTCCACCAATTGTACTATGTTTTTTTTAATTTGCTTCAATTCCATTTTTTTGACAGAAGGATAACTTGCACTTCAATAATTCTACTCTGTGACCTTTTAGAACAGCAGCAGCTCATTACTGCTGGAACAATACATGCAAGCCAGAACTAAAACTGAATGTTTGAATTGCAAGCATGTCCGATAAATGGAAATGTACAAGCATTGTCCTGGTTTGATGTATTCATGCACATTGCAAAATCTTTGAGAAAAATCGGAACAAAGAACATCAGGTATTGTGTGGTGTGGGGTGGAGCCATCTGCCTACCTGACTTTATTCAGACAAATGATCCATTGCAATGCCCAAATACCCATTGTCAATCTATAACTCCAGTGACCCAGCATTTTAACTCTATTTGTCACTCTGTGTAGTCTCTGCTTCAACAAAATTACGAGGAGATTTGATAAAGGAAATGGGTAGGGATTGTTTCTACTGGCAGGAGGGTCAGCATCACCAGAGGACACAAATTTAAGATAATTTCCAAAAGAACTTGGGGGAATTCAGAATTATTTTACCCGGCAAGTTGTTATACCCTCTCTGAAAAGGTGATGGAAGCTGATTCAAAGTAACTTTCAAATGGAAACTGGACATAAACTCGTGAAGGAGACATTTGCAGGGTTATGGGGAAAGAGCAGGGGAGTGGGACTGTTTGGATAGCTCTTTCAAGGAGCTGGCACCAGTACAAATGGGCAGAATGGTCTCCTTCTGAGCTGCATGATTCTATCAAGCGCTTTTCCAGAGAATAACCCAAAATAAAGTTTCGGAGAGGTTGTGGGGGGGGGGGGGGGGGGGGGGGGGGGGGAGGGGGGGGGGGATGGGGAGGGGGTGGTGTAGTGGTATTGTCACTGGACTAGTAATCCAGAGACCCAGGGTAACGCTCTGGGGACCCGAGTGTGAATCCCACCACGGCAGATGATGAAATTTGAATTCAATAAAAACTTGGAATTAAAAGTCTGATGATGATCATGAAACCATTACTGATTGTCATAAAAAAAAAACCCCATCTGGTTCACTAATGTCCTTTAGGGAAGGAAATCTGCTGTGCTTACCGGGTCTGGCCTACAGACTCACAGCAATGTGGTTGACTCTTAAATGCCCTCTGAACAAGGGCAGTTAGGGATGGGCAATCAATGCTGGCCTAACCAGCGACGCCCACATCCCATATCCCATGAAAGAATAATAAAAAAGAGACATGAGACTCTGTGGGCATCTGCACTGATTGGAGGCAGGGTTGTACAGAGCCGGTAACACGTTGGACAGGAGAAGTTTATCTACCTCACCCTACAAGGAGCTCCCATGGGCCCCTCAGCCGATTCTGAAACTAATAGCTTGGCTTCCCTTTGCGTGGAATTTAATGTTTGTGGCAGGGTTCCCATCTAACACACAACGATCAATTTTGTGAGGCCGATCAATCAGGCACTTACACGGGCAGCTTTGGGCCCCCGTTTTAATTAAGCCCAGTGGAGGGCGGAAATGCTGCCCTGATTGCCAGCCAATCGGAGGCCAGCAGCTCTCCAGTACCGACAGTGCCACCATGGCCAAGGCCAGTACTGCACCAGGGCTTTCACCCAGGATTGACAATAAAACCCTGGAGAGAGGTAAGTGTGGGCGGGACGAGGGTTGCTGGCTAATTCAGGCCTCCAGACAGAAGGCTGCCCACGCTCTGGGCATTCACACTCGGGTCCCCAGAGCATCACCCTGGGTCTCTGGATTACTAGTCCAGCAACAATGCCACTACACCACCGCCTCCCCATCCCCCCCATTCCGCCCGGAACTTGACTAGGGTAGTCAGGAAGATGGCGGGGTCTCTACCCCACACATTCCCACCCAATCAGTCAGCCCCCAAAGTCATCTCCGAGTGTTGGGCATTAAATTCCACCCAAAGCAGAAATACACCCCGTCCTTTTTTAAACCCCGCCATAGCTTTCTGTTCCAGCACTGCTGCTGGTAATCTCTTCCGGAATTCTATCAGCTTTTTTTTAAAATAAAAAGTTGCCTAATTTTTCTATTTCTTTCTGACCACCGCCCCCCCCCGCCCCCACCGCTTAACTTCACAGTGCCCTTCAATCCTGACTAAAAATATTTGATCCAAATTTTTTTCCATTCTTGTGAATATGTTAAAGAGCTCTAATCAAGAACTCCCTCTGTCAAAAGGATAAAGCTCCAGTGTAGACAACCTTTCCTCTTTAGGCTCAGTAATCAGTTTCAGAGCCTTACTCTGGATTCCCTCCACATCTTGCCTCTAAAGCAGAGAAAAAGATGAAGATGGCAGAAGAATGCTGCGGATGCTGGAAATCGGGAATAAAAACAGAGAGTGCTGGAAAAACTCAGCAGGTCTGGCAGCATCTGTGGAGAGAGAAACAGTGCTGATGTTTCGAGCCCATATGACTCTCACTTCAGAGCGGATGAAGACACATTTAAGCCAGATGCAACTTTGAAATCTTATCCTTTGATGAATAAATCGCAGCACAAGCTGCAGATTCCAGAATGTGATCACCTGACACTGAATAAGTGGTTACACACGAACATACGAAATAGGGGCAGAAGTGGACCATTCGGCCCCTCGAGCCTTCTCTGCCATTCAATAAGATCATGGCTGATCTGCTTGTGTTTCGAATTCCACATTCCCATCTACCCCCGATAACCTTTGATTCCCTTGCCTAACATGAATCTATCTCCCTCTGCCTTAAAAATATTCAATGACCCCACCTCCACCGCCTTCTGAGGCAGAGAATTCCAAAGCCACACAACTCTCTGAGAGAAAAAAATTCACCTCTCTCTGTCCTAATTTTAAAACAATGCCCCCTAGTTTTGGACTCATCCAGCACAGAGAACATTCTTTTCATGCTCACCTTGTCAAGACAGTTCAGGATCTTCTATACTCAGTCAAGCCACCCCTCACTCTTCCAAACTCCAGTGGAAACAAGCCAAGTCTGCCTAACCTTTCCACATAAGACAACTCGCTCATTCCAAGTTTAATGAGCTATCCATCAAACTCCCAGATCTTTCCCTTGTTCTGTCGCCTCAAACACATTACAATATCACATGCAGTCCACACTTTCAATTCTTCCACTAACCTCATGACTTTACGTTTATATGTGTTGAATAATATCTGCCCCACTTCCATTAATTTAACCTGTCCAAATCCCTTGTGCCTAAATTCTTCTGTGGCCTTGTCCCTTCCCTATCTCTGTAACCTTCCCCAACCCTGTGCAACATCCTGTATTCCAATTCTAGCCTCTTGTGTATCCCCAGTTTCCTTCACCCACCATTGGCAGCCATTCATTCAGCTCTAGCCTTGTGAATTTCCTCCCTGAACCTCCTTGGCTGTCTACTTCTCTCTCTCTCTCTCTTTCTCTCCTTTCAGACACTGCTTAAAACATCTCTTTTCGAATAAGCTTTTGGCCATCTGTTCTAACATTTCCTTACGTAGCTTGTGGTCAGATTGGACTCTGAATGTTTTACTTAAGATCCCACAGGAATGCAAGTTGTTTAGACATTGGTTAGCAACATTGATCACTGGTGTCATCTTATACATATTACAGAATATTTTGCCCTCAAGTATTTTTTTATAAACATTATTCTTAGATCAGAAGAGACCTTCAGCAGTGGCCTCTTTAGCAGTGGCAATATAGAGATACCAGAGAAATGGTGGAATTACTGAATCACTACTTAATGATTAAGTATTATTACAATAACGACTATTACAATGATCCCTTTGGGACTCTACCTGCATTTGGTTTCCACTCTGATATCTCCCTGTCCACAACCAATCTTTGTTGTTTGCCTTTCACTCAAGTTCCACTTTGCCAGTTACCTCAGGGGCTCACACTTTGTGTACCAGCCCTATTACCGGGGATGCCCTCAAATACCTTCCTGAAAACCAGGTTGAAAACGTCCACTGCTTCACTTTATTCACAAACACCACTGAGAACCACAGCTCACTTTTGTTTGATATCTTCAATGTAGAAAAATACCCCCAGATGCTTCGCAGGTGCAGAATCAGACAAAATGGTCACCAAGCTAAAGAAGGTGGTTTTCCTGAACCTAAGTTGGCATTCTCTAGCCTGATCCTATCTTTTCTATGATCTGTCATGCTTTGCCTCATTGCCGTCTCTATCATTTTCCATGGATTGACATAAGGCTCACAGTATTTAGTTGAGGATTTCTCCTGTTTGGAAGATGGGTTTCAGAATTGCCTCCTTACAATTCATCGCGATGTTCCCTGATTCCAATGAATTTTGAAAGGTATCGGTCAGAAAATCTGCAATTACTCCAACCAATGGTGAGACAGTGTTAATGAGTGTTAATGTCACTGGACTAACAATCCAGTGACCAAGGCTAATGCTCTGGGGACATGGGTTCAAATCCCACTATGGCAGCCAGTGGGATTTAAATTCAATTAATGAATCTGGAATTATGAAGCTTGTCTCAGTCATGGAGCTATCATTAACTGTTGTTCACTACTGCCCTGTAGGGAAGGAAATCTGCCATCCTCACCCTGTCTGGCCTACATGTAGCTGCAGACTCACAGCAATGTGGTTGACTCTTAACTGCCCTCTGAAGACCACTTATTTCAAGGGTAGTTTGGGATGGGCAACTGGGTCTTGCCAGTGATGCCCACATCCTATGAAAGAATAAAAAAATTCCACCAATGCCCACATGTGGTGGAATTGGCTGTGAAGCCTTTATTCATCTTAAAATTCCTAAGCCTTCTTACTCACCTTCTCCTGTGATACTAAGGGTGTCTGGTTACTCTCCCTTTTATACTTCAACTAAGCCTCTCTTTCCCATTCATCGATAAAACAGTCATTAAGTTGTGATTCAGTAATTTCTCTGGCATCTCTCTATTGCAACTGCTATAGAGACCGTTGTGGTTATCTCTTGCTCCTTTTCTAATCCTCATCCTCATCTTCAAATCAAGCCTAGCCTACTCCTCCAGTCTTGGTTCCTAACACTTACCCTTCTACCTTTCACACTACTACTGGTCCCAGAGCCCTATTCTCTGCAACTGCCTCCCTAAACCCTTCTGCCACTCCATTTCTCTCTCCATTTTTAAAAACTTCTCAAACCCATACTTCTAACCATGCTTACAGTCATCTCCCCTAATTCTCATATGATGGCTTGGCAACAACTCTTTTTTTTTCACTGCCTCTCCGATATAAAGTGCATGGGCACATTTTCTTTGTAAAAAGACACTCCATAAAGGAAAGTTTTTATGATCTTATTAAATCGCTAGATTTCAGGAGGATTTTAAAATGATGGAGTGTTTTGATGGGGTGAGTAGGGACAGATTTGGGTAACTATCAGCTTCAGCAGGGCTACAAAGCTAATGGAGTCAAAGTGCCCAGCCACTGTGTATCCTGCTTTTCCTTCCCTCCATAGAATTCCACTTAATCGCTGTGCATAATTTTGGAATAAAATCTCCCTGAAGCCAATTGAGGCTCAACAATTAAAGCTAGGTATATAGAGTAAGAAGGCACACAACATTATAGTCTCATACTGTGAATGCTCAGCAGCTTAAAGAAATGTACCATCCTCTTAAGTCTTTATTGACTCTAGTTGGGTTGCTGCATTCATGTCCAAGCTGCCAGACAGTTTAATAGGGGCAGGGCAATAGACAGAGGGGTTGGGCAATAGCCAATGAGAAGGTGGATGGCGAAGCTGCAGACGATGCCAAGTGACTATAAAACTCACAAGAGATAGAAACTTTACACAGATCAAAGATTTGAAAGTGAGCAAAGCAAGAAGATCGAAGCTTATAGCAGAAGACTTACAATGAAGTGGCTGTTAGTCCTTTGGTGTCTTTGTACCTCAGCTTATGCTTTAAAAAGGTAAGAGCCTAAGTTGTTGCCTTACTGTTGGGAATTTTAACGCTTATTTAATATTCAGTAGCAAAACAACACACAGCTGAACAAATATTGAATGCAAGTTTGAGTTGATTGATATAATTATTCTGAGCTCTTTAACTATTGTGTAGAAGATTCAATAATACACTTAACAGCTTTTGTGTGAGCACAAAATTTGACAGCGACATGTCAATTTTATTTTATTTGACTGACTGCGCTGAGGATTAGTTGAGGTGAAGCTAACACTAGGTGCCACTTTTGTTGTCAGTGTTGGGAAGGCTGCTTCATGTAATGTAGAAGAATTGCCAAAGTGCTGTTTTGCCATTGTGAATTTGTTCAAAATTTTAAAATTCGTTTTAAAAAAATTAGGGCAAGAAATTGAAACTACAATCTTTTGATACCTGTATAATTGCTTTCATTCTCTGGGGTATTGTTGTACCTTCAGTGTAGGCTCAGAATTTGGCAAATAGTGCAAATTTTCACACTCCATCAGAATTTGCTTTTATTTACTCTTTGTGGGTGTCAAGGCAGGGCCAGCGTTTGTTGCCCATCTCAAATCACCCTTGAACTGAGTAGTTTGCTAGGCCATTCCAGAGGGCAGTTAAGGGTCAACCACACTGTTGTGGGTCTGGAGTCACATGTAGGATGGCAGATTTCCCCTCCCTAAAGAGCATTAGTTTTGTATGATTGTTGAGACTAGCTTTCAATTCCAGATTTGATTAATTGAATTTAAATTCCACCAGCTGCTGCACATTCCTAGAGCATTCATCTGGGCCTCTGGATTACTAGCCCAGTGACATTACCACTATGCCACAGTCTTCCCCTCTCTCCTGTGCTTCCCTTGCTTAGTGACCAGCTTAGAACTAGGCAAGGGAATCAAAGGTTATCGGGGGTAGATGGGAATGTGGAATCTGAAACACAAGAAGATCAGCCATGATCTTATTGAATGGCGGAGCAGGCTTGAGGGGCTGAATGGTCTACTCCTTTTTCTATATCTTATGTTCTTATGTAACTACATATTAACAATAAGATGTCGTGCTAGTAAACTCCCTTTGCATGCAGAAAAATCTGCCTTATTTTATTCTACATCATTAGGGTATGGAGAAGCAAGCTAAGGCTTTCTCACTGAGAATTAAAAGGTTGGTTGCGATGTCTCAAACTGAGATGAGTATGGGTGATGGCAATTGCTCCAAATGCTATCTCCTGCCCCCTGCACCCTATCTTCAAAGCAATTTAATCTTTGCAAGAAGCCAACTTGTGCGCTGGGGCCTCAACTCCATGTATGCTGCCCACACTCCAACACCTCACCCACATGGCATTCCTTCATGTAGAATCACCATTACCCAAAAAAAGCCACCTGGCTGTGAGTTTGTTCATTCGTCAAAACTTAGTCTGAGGCTTTGAAACTGGAGAATAGAGGAGTAGAGGGTTCTGGGGAGGGGTTAAGTAGGCTAACAATGCAAAAGGATATGGCAGCCTTGCAGGGCAGCTATTTAGGCAATGATACCCAGAGTGTGACAGGAAGGGACAGAGTGCACAAACATAAAAAAAAACTGCAAATAGAGTCAAAGGGGGAAAAAATCTGTAAAAAGGCAAAATTAATGGCTTTTTACTTAAATACTTGCAGTATTCGAAATAAGATAAATGAATTAATGGCACAAATAGAGGTTCATGGGTATGATCTTATAGCCATTACGGAGACATGGTTATAAGGAGATCAAAGCCGGGAACTAAATATTCAGGGTTATGTTACTTTTCGAAAGAACAGGCAGGAGAAAAGGGCGGTGGGGTAGCTTTGTTAGTACGAGATGCAATAAGTACAATAGCAAGAAATGATCTTGTATTGGAAGATGTAGAATCCACATGGGTGGAGGTAAGAAATAACAAAGGGAAGAAGACACTGTTGGGAGTAATCTATAGGTCCCTAACAGTCGCTATATTGTAGGACAGAGAATAAATCAGGAGATAATGAAGGCATGTAAAAAATGCAGTACATTAATCATGAGTGACTTTAATCTTCATGTAGATTGGGAAAATCAAATTGGCAGAGGAAGTCACAAGCAAGGATTCATAGAGTGTATTCGGGATAGTTTCCTAGAATAATATGTTGTGGATCCAACCAGGGATCAGACTACTTTGGATCTGGTAATGTGTAATGAGGCAGGTTTAATAAATTATCTCAGAGTAAAAGATCCCCCAGGAAACAGTAACCATAACATCGTAGAATTTACAGTCAGTTTGAGAGTGAGAAACTTGGATCGGAAACAACTGTGCTAAATTTAAATAAGGGTAATTACAAAGGAATGAGGGCGGAGTTATCTGGAGTGGACTGGGAATGGAGTTTAGCAGAAAAGATGGTTGATGAACAGTGGCAGACTTTTAAGAAAATAGTTCATGACTCACAACAAAGATATATCCCGGTGAGGAAGAAGGATTCTAGGAAGGGGATAGACCAACCATGGTTAACCAAAGAAGTTAAAGATAGTATCAAATTGAAAGAAAAAAAACATAATATGTGGCAAAGATTAGTGGTAAGTCAGAGGATTGGGAAAGTTTTAAAAACCAACAAAAGCTGACCAAAAAAATAAAGATGGAGAAAATAAGCTTTGCGGGTAAACTAGCAAGTAATATAAAAATGGACGGTAAGAGCTTCTTTAAATATATAAAAAGGAAGAGAGAGGTCAAAGTGAACATAGGGCCCTTAGAGAATGAGGTTGGGGAAATAATAATAGGGAACCAGGAAATGGCAGAGGAGTTGAATAAATGCTTTGCAGCAGCCTTCATGGTAGAAGACACTAATAGCAAAATACTAAATAATCAAGGGGCAAAAGGGGGAGGGGGGAGAAAGTAAGTACAATAACTATCACTAGAGAAAAAGTATTATGGAAACTAATAGGGCTAAAGGCTGATAAGTCCTCTGGACCTGATAGGTTGCATCCTAGGACATTAAAGGAAGTAGCTATGCAAGTAATGGATGCAGTGATAGTAACCTTCCAAGAATCCTTAGATTCTGGAAAAGTCCCAGAGGATTGGAAAACTGCCAATGTAACACCCTTATTCAAAAACAGAGGGAGACAAAAACAGGTAACTTTGGGCCAGTTAACTTAACATCTGTCATTGCGAAAATGTTAGAGTATATTATAAAGGATGTAATAGCAGAGCATTTAGAAATGCATAATATAATCAAGCAGAATCAACATGGCTTCATGAAAGGGAAATCATGCCTGAAAAATTTATAAGAATTCTTTGAGGAGGTAACAAGCAGGATAGATAAAGGGTGACCAGTGGATGTAATATATTTGGATTTCCAAAAGGCATTCGATAAGGTACCGCACATTAGGCTACTTAATAAGATAAGAGCCCAGCGTGTTGGGGGTAATATATTAGCATGGATAGAGGATTGGCTAACTAATAGAAGATAAATAGCTGGGATAAGGGGAGCATTTTCAGGATGGCAACCTGTAACTAGTGGAATGCCACAGGGATCAATGCTGAGGCCACAATTATTTATAATATATATTAATAATTTGGATGAGGGAATTGAATGTACTATTGCCAAGTTTGTGGATGACACAAAAATAGGTGGGAAGGCAAGTGGTGAGGATGACACAGAGTCTACGGAGGGACATAGACAGGTTAAATGAGTGGACAGAAACATGGCGGATGGAATATATTGTGGGAAAATGTGAGGTCATGCACTTTGGCTGGAAGAACAGAGGAGCTGAATATTATTTAAATGGAGAAAGACTGCAGAAAGCTGCAGCACAGAGGGATTCGGGGGTCCTCGTGCATGAATCACAAAAATCTAGCATACAATTCATCAGGTAATAGGGAAGGCAAATGGAATGTGGGCCTTTATTTCAAAGGGAATGGAGTATAAAAATAGGAAAGTCTTGCTAAAACTATACAAGGCACTAGTTAGACCACACTTAGAATACTGTGAACAGTTTTGGTCCGCTTTTTAAGGAAAGATATAAGGAGACAGTCCAGAGAGGGTTCATTAGGTTGATCTCGAGTATGGGGGGATTTTCTTATGAAGAGAGGTTGAGTAGGTTGGGCCTGTACTCATTGGAGTTTAGAAGAATGAGAGGTGACCTTATTGAGACATATAAGACTCTTAGGGGCCTTGACAGGTTAGATGCTGAGAGGTTGCTTCCCCTTCTGGGAGAGTCTAGGACCAGAGGGCATAATCTCAGAGTAAGGGGTCAGCCATTTAAGACAGAGATCAGGAGGAATTTCTTCTCTCAGAGGGTAGTGAATCTGTGGAATTCTTTACTGCAGAGGGCTGTAGAGGCTGGGTCGTTAAGCATATTCAAGGCTGAAATAGACAGATTTTTAATCAGTAAGCGAATCAAGGGTTATGGGGAAAAGGCAGGAAAATGGAGTTGAGGATTATCAGATCAGCCATGATCCCATTGAATGGCTGAGCAGACTCGATGGGCCGAATGGCCTACTTCTGCTCCTACGTCTTATAGTCTTACAGATAATGAGTACTATTGTGCCAAATGCTAAGGGGCAGAGTTTGCGGGGTCACAATGGACGCAAATTTTCATTCTTCATCATAGTATTGTTTTATTGGGAATGGAATATAAGAAAAAGGATTATTCTTCAGTCAGCGACAGCTGGCTCTTTCATGGGATGGTATTGCTGTTTAACCTGATGCTGTTCACCCACACAGACATTAACAGCAGGGAATCAGGCAGCAGAAGTAGAAATTAGCCCAGGGCACTGCGGCCAAGTTCCTCTCCAGTCCCAAACTAGAGTTCAAGCTTGGGAGCAGCCTGAATGTATGAGTTTTTTGTGCATGATCCAATTGAGCTTATTGTGTGGGACTGGGAAGAGACGCAGTCATTACTGGTGATTGTGTTTTGAAAATACTTTTGTAAATACGACTGCCCTACTAACTGTACTGGTGGTCCTTTTTGCGAATCTCTAGCATACCCTCCTTTTTCCCCTCCCCCGCTGCCTCCACCACCACTCCCAGAAAGACATGATATCCTCCAGCCCCCACTCACCACTCTGCTTAGGTGCGTGAGAGAGTTTGGAGAAGAGTTCCCCATTATTGGCTATTTTCAGAATGTTGCTGTGTAAACACAAGGAACTGTGAGTCTTATTTTAGTTCCTGCGTGATGGTTAATCTCACCATCTGGCTGATGATGCTCCTGACCCTGTTACTGGAGTCATGTTCCTCCACCTCACGTACTGCAGAAAGCTTTTACCAAAAGGAAACTTGATAAAATAAACTTAGTTGATTGCCCTTTGTAAAACGGAGCTTATTAACCATTGTAAACCCTTCTGCAGTAATTGTGGAACCTCTCTCTGTGGTGGAGACCCCCCACCTCAACTCACCTGCAGAAATTGTCAGGTTGCCAGGAACCCTCTTCCCAAGCTTCTTATGGAAATATAGGCCATTCAGCCCTTCAACCCTGTTCTGCCAAGCTACCCAAAGGAGAAAGGGTTTTGTTAAAATACAGCAAAAGACTGAACTCACATTTGTGTCACACTATTCACAATCTCAGGACAGCCCAAAGCATTTCACAGGTAATGGAATACTTTTGAAGTGCAGTCACTGTTGCAATGTTGGAAATGCAGCAGTCAATTTGAACACTGGAAGCTCTCATAAACAGCAAGAAGATAAATGACCATATAATCTGTTTCTGTGATATTGTTTGAGGGATAAGTAACAGGGCAGGACATCAGAGATAATTCCCCTGATCTTTTTCAAAAATGCTGTGGGATTTTCTACATCCACCTGAGAGGGTAGACGAACCCTGGGTTTAACACCTCATGCATTCAACAGCGCAGTGCTCTCTCAGTACTGCACTGGGAATGTCTGCCTAAATCATGTGTTCAAGCCAATGAAGTGGGGCTAGAGTATAGGAGGATAGTATTTAGTAATGCAAGATAAAGACTTGGGGGAGATGTAGAGTGAAGAGCTAACTCTAAAACTAATAACAGTGGCTCAGCGTGTGTAAGGAGCTGTATCATAGTGATGTGATGACTGAGAGAGATGAGTGAGAAGGACCTAAGAGAGGAGCTGTAGCTATGTCCTGATGTTCTATAACTTCATTTATAGTTAGTTATGTAAATAAAAGTATTTTGAAGGAAAGCTCTTTGCCTCCAGCAAGATCTCTTATGAGAGTAAAGTACCCTATGTCTCCTGAGACAACCCAACAATAACAGAAGAGTACACAACCTTCTGAGTGGGAAGCAGAACTGCTACCATTGAGTCAAACCTGACACATGATAGAAACTCAATACTCAATCTGATAGCCTTGTCAACACCAGTTGTAAACCTGTGCTGTACCATGGCAGCCTTTCAGGAGGGTTGGTGTTGTTCAATTAGTGGAAACAAATGGGAGAGAAGAACCGAGGAGCTAGTGTCATGACAGCATATAAGAATGACAATATCCAAGGATATAAACTCAAGAGTCCTTAGTACAATTGATGGCCCAGATTTTTCTGGGGACATGTGGCATTATGGTAGCATATTTATGCCATACAGGTCCTTGAGTGATATAAAAGAAAGCATAAATTATGGAATAAGTGTTTCACACCACTGCTTAAAAATCCATATATTGCTTGGACATTTGCATCTCTCCACTCTCAACTTTGTCAAAACTAATTATAAAGTGCTTAGCACAGCTCCAACCCCTCATTACAATCAATGGATTGTTCATTCCTCTTTTTATTCATTCCTGGGACGTGTGTGTCACTGGTATTGTCCATATTTATTGTCCATCCTTAATTGCTGATAAGCTGATGGTAAGCCACCTTCTTGAACAGGGCTGGATGGCTTGTTAGGCCATTCCTGAGGGCAATTAAGAGTCAAACACAAAGTTTCTGTGGGTTCAGAGTCACATACAAGACAGACCAGGTAAGGATGGCTGATTTCATTCACTAAAGGACATAAGTGAATCAGATGTTTTTATGACAGTCCAGTAGTTTTATGTCCACCATTACTGATTCCAATTTTATTACCTAAGATTTTATTTAATTAGTTTAATTTATTTTCCCCAATTAGAGAAGAGGGATTTGAACTTTTGTTTTTCGTGGTATCACTAGTCCAGTAGCATAATCACCCGGAGGTCCTGTGAAGCAGTGGTTAGTGTCCCTGCCTCTGAGCTGGAAGCTCCGGGTTTGAAAGCACCCCAGGACTCGATGCTCAAGAAAGGTGTGTTCCGTGGCCAAACAGGTTGTCCGTCAACCTGCAAATCCTTCCACCACACACCGTCGGCAGTCGGTAAGAGTGGGAGAGGTTCCTGGTCAGCCATGCGATGAAAAGAACGCTGGAGTTTCTACCATCACCATCCATAGCTCCAGGCCACATCATGCACGTAAAAGTGTATGTCACAGCTCAGAATCCCTGAGTGAACCGCAGCACACCACATCAGCATAACCACCATGCTGCTGCTTCCCTAATTAATGAGACTGACGCTTTGACTCAGAGCAATTAATTGACTTTGAATGCATTCTCCGAATGCTATTAAATAACGGGCTGCTGTGCCTCAATGGCTTGTTGCAAGGCTGCATTTCTAAACATTGCATTGAAGGGAGGGGCAAGGCCCTGGAGGAGTTTGAAAACAGGAATAAGAATTTTAAAGGCCGCGTGTGTTAGCGCGGACCAGGTGAGCATGTGCAGAAGGCTGTGGGCGACCATCGTGCATTGGCCACAGACACAGTGAAAACAGGTAACAGATGTGGGAGTTCTTCCTCTCTCGTTTGCCTTCCATGACCCAGGAACACTGGGATGAGTTATAGCAGCCACACTGACTGACAATCTTCAGTGCAAATGGTGGATCCATGGATCAAACCTAAGTCTTCCCCAGTTTGTGTAGCTCAGTGTCACATTGGGGGGGCCGGGTGAGCAAGGAGCCACTGGAACAAATCACAAGCCCTTCTTTTTGAAACAAAATCTATTCAATTTGCATGATAAGAAAAGCAAAATACTGCAGACCCTGGAAATCGGAAATAAAAACAGGAAGTTCTGGGCTACTCAGCAGTATCTATCTAACTTGCACCATGGCAGAGTTCAGGTGATAATTGCTTTATAATAGCTACTTGCATTTATATAGTCGCATCTTTGATGCAATAAAACACCTCAGAGGAGCACTACCAGACAACATTTGACAATGAGCCCATTAGGGCAGGTGAACAAAAGCTTGGTCAAAGAGGTAGATTTTAAGGAGCATCTTGAAGGAGGAGAGGGTAGGGTGGGGGGTGGCGGGAAGAAGGAAGCAGAGGTTTGGGGAGAGAATTTCAGAGCTTAGGGCCTGATGCTTGAAGGTATGCCTGTGGGGCAACGAAAATTGTGAATGCATTGTCCCAGATTCTCATCCACACCCCCTTCCCCCACCCCTCCCCCGCTATCTGAGAAATTCCAGACCATAAATGCAAGTTGTTGCCATTCAGTCATCCTTACTGCAAAATGTACCTTTGGGATGTGTTTGGGAAGTAGGGTCAGTGATGGAACCAGTGATTCTCTGTGGCTTACTGCCTGCCCAAAATATACCCCGTGGGGGGTCATATGGACTCGAAACGTTAACTCTGTTTCTCTCTCCACAGATGCTGCAGGACCTGCTGAGTTTTTCCAACATTTTCTGTTTTTGTGCCTGCTGATTGTTGTGTTTGAAGGTGAGGTGTTAAGGCAACCCTAGAATCTTATCCCGGAGTGAGTACAGGCTTGTTAGAGTAGAGGGAAATAAATCAATAAAAGGGGGCTTCAAGCAAAAAATGTCAATTAATCTAATAAAAGACAGACTTTTTTTCCCCAAAATTATATATTATTCATAAAATTTATATTCATAAAACATTTTGAATTGAAAATTACAGAAAGTGCAATAAAATTCAATTTTTCTCCATACAGCATGTTCCACTCTGAGGTCCCTCAATACAATTTCAATACTATTGATATTCACAGTGTACATTCCGTGTCAGGCAAACAGCCTGAGGGGTCCTACACAGTTTTGAGCTCCTCGCTGCACTATGGCTGAGGACACACAGGGTGGGACTAATTGGATATTCTACCAAAGAGCCAGCACAGGAAGAATGGGCCAAGTGGCCTCCTTCTACACTGCATGATTCTATGCTAAAATTCCTTGTCTAAATAACATTTATAGCCTGTCTGTTCACACCTTTTGAGTGCCAACCTGTCAATTATTCAGGCCCCTTTTAATCCCTGGATGATCATTAACTACCAGGATATATTAGCATTTAGATTGCTTTTTGTACTAATATAATCTGCATCACGTAACCAAATATGTAACCCCTGGATGTTCATTAACGACCAGAGAATATTTGCATTTAAATTGGTCTTTATACAAATGCAATTAACATTGCATAAATATATAATCCTGTCAACTGGAGAGATATTGAAAATCATAAACTACTTTTCATCTGTGCCAATTGCATTCACCCTGTGTAACTGATTCTAGTAATACTGTTTATGCACTGCAACTTTTACAATGTTCACGCGCTGATTCACCATCTTGCATGATTCTTGTGACTTGAACAGTCTCCTGGTCCCTTAGTAACTATTTAAATTAAGCCAAGTGTCATAGGCCGGAACTTTCCGTCCTCGTTGATGTCGGGTGTCATGGCGGGCGTGAGCAGACAATGTAGCGGGTACGCCAAAAATCAGTTTCACGCCATCGTGAAACCAGTCTGCTGTCATCCACTCTGCCTATCAATGGCAGGTCGCCCTTTCCTCTGCCACACATTGGGAACCGTCATCTTAACACATTGGCACCTAATTATAACCCCCTGCCCGCTGGAATCATCCCCCAGGCTGGATCATTCGGGCACCTTGGCAGGAAAACACATCGGCCCAGGGCACGCCTTGACAAGTGTGACGTGCAGAAGCTGGGACTTACCGTTAGGGCCTTGCTCACTTCGCGGACATCCGAGGAGCTGCATGTGCTGGAGCTCTACAGCTACTGGACCCTGCAGGAACACATGTATCGCATGCTGGATGCATTCTCACGGATATGGCTCCACCGCAAAGCAGCTCACACAAGGCGGAAGGAAGGTCACCTTTGGTGTCTGGAGTCTGCTTCAGGGCATCAGGGTCTCGGCCATGGGCTGCTATGGGTGATCGTCGATGGGGTGGGGAGGAAGGTCTGGGTTTGACTGGGAGAGGAAGGTGTACCGGGGGTGGGGGTGAGGTTGGAAGCGGGCTGGGGGCTGGAAACGATAGTGTTGGGGAGAGGCAGTGAGGTTCAGAGGTGGGTAACATTGGTGTTGGGATTGGGTTGAGATTGGGAAGGGGGGAAAGATAGTGTCATGGGGTGAGGTGGGGGTGGGAGGGCGTATAGGGGAGGGGAGTATAACAAGGAGAATGCACCGACCGAGGAAGTAGGTGTAAGGGGGGAGGAAGGTGTAAGGAAAGGAGTTTGGAGGGAGGAGGAGTTTTGGGGGTGTGCGCAGGTGTATGGGGGTAGAAAGGAGTTCAGAGGAGGGCAGGAGCCCAGCGGGCAGAATGAATCTGTGGGGAGGAAGGAGTAAGAGTGGAGGAAGGTGTAAGGGGAGGGTAGATGTCCAGGTGGATGTGCAAGGGAGGGGTCTATGGAGCCAATAACTGCCTCTTGGGGAGCAAACTGAGAGTGGGCGCGGTAGGAGTGAATGGTATGAGAGAGGGCAGAGTGAGCTGGCAGGTTGGGTGGATGAGGATGCGACAGTAGCCGTAATAGGGATGGCGAAGGTGGTTGGTGGGGATTTGAAGGCAGACCGGACCCTGGGGGTGGGAAGGAGGTCGGGGAGGACAATGTGGATGTGGATGGGGATTTTCGGGAAGATCGGGAACCTGCACGTTTACTTGGACATCTCGGAAAGAAAAGGGTTCTGGCTAGTCGGTGAGGGTGGGGAGGTGGAAGGTGATGCCCGGGGGCGTCAACAGTGATGGGGGGAAAGCACATGGGTGGCTGGAGGAGGGGAAAGGGTAGGGGAGCTGAAAACATACTTTACAACCACCGTGCTTCTGAAATCAAAAATGAAAGGGGCCTCGTATTGAGTGCTGCATGGGAGTGTGATCAGTGGGAGGATGGAGATACAGATGGACAACTGAAAGAGAGTCCCAGCAAGCAGCATTGAAGATGCTCAGAACATTGAGGTTAGTGTGATGGAGAACGGCTCCGTGCGTGTGGGAGAATGCTTTCACCAAGCCTTGAAAGGCCGTGCCACACACACACACACACTTCTCCCTCCAGATCACTCCTGGTCCGGCTGTGTGTGGCTGAACTGCAAGTGGAGGGGGTGGGGGGGTGGCTGCAGGGGGAGGACTCTTGAAGCATGTGAATGAAGCTGAAAAACACCATTACACATTATTCAGTGAAAATGAATATATTTTCAGGTTATAAAGTCACAAAGTGTGTTCACCCGTGCAAACAACTGTGATCAGAAAACCTTAACTTTTCTAGGCCTACCACTTCCTCTAGGTGCTACCCTGACATCCGCAGCTAGGGTTGGTGGGGGGGGGGGGAACAGCCTGTGCAATGGTTGGCCCAATTGCTTCTGTGTGGGTCCTCTGGAGAGCACAGGCCTTCAGGGCCCCGGCTTGCTTTGGCTGTCCTCCTGTGGGCCAGCTGCTCCCTCTGTGGTGACAGGGGATGAGGTTGAGGGGGTCACAGGCAAAGGGGACTCGGAGGGAGAGGACAGATTCTGAGATTCCTGAGTGGATGACCCAGGGATGTCCAGCTGCCGCTCCTCCTCCCTGTGGGTAGCTGAGGGTCCCAGCCTGACTCCTTGAGTGGAAGAAGAACCTGGAGGGATGTCGAGATGCCCCGTTTCCCTTGCATGTTGTCACTGCAGGAACTCGTCCATGGCTCCCGCAATGGAGTGCAGTTCTGTGCGCATCTCCGTATTCTGCTGGACCAGGGTCTCCATGGCGTCCACCATCCTTCCCGTGGAGACCTCCATACGCGCACGTGTGGGCACCACTTCATCAGAGAGCAGGCGGACACACTCCTCCGACTTGCGAGCTTCTCTGTCGAGGGCTTCCAACACCTCTGCATGATGTTCCCCTGCCTTCTGCTGACTCTCCAGGATGAGTTGAAAAGTCGAATCCAGAGGCTCATCATCTGACTCGGACCTCACGGATGCCTCTTCCTGAGCAGTCCTCCGAGTGCCGGGGAGCTCGGCTGAACCTGCCTCCTCCTGCAGCGGACACGAGTCCGTGCGGTGACCACCTGATTGTGAACCTGAGCCTGCTCTAGATCAAGGTCCCACCGAGGTGTGTGTCTCTGCACTGGTGCAGGGTGTGGGTAAGCGCTGTGACGGGTCTTCCAGGCTGCTTATTTCCAGCTCTTCAATGGAGGAGGTGTCCTCTTGGCTGGAGCTGAGGGACTGGCTGGCTGAGGGTGTCGGTCACTTGGCAGAGCTCCCTGTGAACCAAAGTAGAGGTAATGAGTGCGGGGCAGCAGAGTCAAAAGCAGGAGAGAGAGGCACTCACAGTTGCTTTGAGAGAGGGATGATGTGGGGCAGGATCCTCATGTGGGTGCTCGCCGCCAACTTCACTGTCGCTGAGGGCACAGTCCACACCCTCACCAGTCAGTGTGATGGCACACTCCTCAAAGTGAATAATGTGGGCCACTTCAGCCCAGGTCTTGGACCTCTCTTTGTTGGTGTGAGCCAGCTTCTCCTGCATGAAAACAGATGGAGAGAGCATGAGCAGGACACATGGCACTACATGGAGTGTTCGTGTGGTGAACAGAGATATGGATGGGATGAGGACATGAGCTCCATGAGGATATGAACCTGAAGGAGATATGAGGGTGTGTGTGAGAGTTAGTGGCGTTGTCCCTTGAGGTGTGAGATCTCTGTGGATGAGTGATGGGTTTGTGAGTGTGTGAGTTGAGAGTGATAAGAGTGACTTACCCTGGCAGAACGGAGGAGTTCATTCATCCTCTTTTGGCGCTGGGTGGCTGTCCTCTTTTGAAGGGAGTTGGCGCTGACCATCACTGCCGTTGCTTCCCATACTGGATTGGTGAGCCTGCCTGCTGGTCTTCGCTCAGAGTTGGGGTAGAGGACATTACGACGGGCCTCCACTATGTCTAGTAGATGCTCAAGGAAGGCGTAGCTAAATCTGGGGGAATGTTTTCTCTCTTTGGCAGCCAGCAGCTCTCAGCAGATTCCTATCCCTTGAAGAGAGCTGGCTCTGTGTAGGGGCAGCCTTTTAAATATGGCACCTGGATTACTGAATGACTGAGGTGATGGCGGGGCGAGCGAATCAGAGGCTGCCTGTCAGCGACCCGGCGTGTTTCCTGGGAATGCATAATGACTGAGCCAGGAATGGGACGACACTTAACGGAGTTACGGTTTTGGGCAAGATATGCAGAGGGAAAATGAAGAAGAGTTCTTTTTACACAGCGAGTGATAATGACATGGAACTGGCAGCCTATGTGGGTGGTGGAAACAGAAACAATCAATGATTTCAAAAGGAATAGATAGGCACTTGTAGGGCCAAAGGGATTGAACTAGGGAGTGGAATTAACTGCATTACAGTTGGTGGGTAAAACGTCCTTTCTCCTGCCCACTACTGCACTTTGTGCAAATCTGGGACGATTCTGCCCATAGAGTTATCTATGGCACAGAAGAGGCCATCAGTTCGGCCCATCGAGTCCATGCTGGCTCTCTCTGGAGCAATCCAGTTAATTCCATTCCCCAGCTCCATCGCTGTAGCCCTTCGAGTACCTATCCATTCCTTTTGAAATCATTGATTGTTTCTGTTTCCACCACCCACATAGGCCACCAGTTCCATGTCATTACCACTCACAGTGTAAACAAAACTCCCCCTCATATTGCCCCTGCATCTCTTGCCCAAAACCTTAACTCCATTCCCCCTAGTCCTAGTGCAACCAACTAATTGGAAACGTTTTTCCCTGTCTACCTTATCCAAGCCTGTCGTAATCTTTACGCCTCTACTAAATCTCTCCTCAATCTCCTTTGCTCCAAGGAGAACAACTCCAGCTTTTCCCACCTAACCTTTTAACAAAATCATCCTGGTAAACCTCTTCCACATCTCCTCAAGGACCCTCACATCCTTGCTAAAGTGTACTGACGAGTGTTGGACACAATAGTTTAGTTGGGGCCTAACCAGAGCTTTATAAAGGTTCAGTTTAACTTCCCTGCTTTTGTACTCAATGGCCGGAATTTAATGCCCTCCCCTGTGGCAAGTTTGGTGGCGGGGGGCATTTAATTAGGCAGGAGGGTGGTGGGCGGAGACTGCACCATTTTCTAGCCGCTGCCCAATTAAGCCCATGGTGGGAAGGCTTGTGGGTATCTTACCTGCTCCACCACTGGTTGGGGTCCTTAAGTGGGCAATTAATACCTCATCCTGCCACCACTGGTTTTCAATCAGGGGCAGGAGGGGAGCCCAGGGAACAAATGCTACTGTGTTTTCTTACGGGCTTCTAGGGAGGTGGGCAGTCCCTCTTTGTCAGGCACCCAGTGTCTCAGTGAAGGATCTGGTATTGTGTTGGGTTAGCCCTGCTACTGACCCTCCCCCCACACAGCGTGAACCCCATCCCACGAGTCCCCTCATGTCATCTGTGCCTGGGTCCATGGCGATCCTAGACCTCAGGTGGGTGTAGTACCAGAAATGGCCACTGCCGTCCGGTGGTGCTGCCGAGCAATGGAGAGTTGGCAGTCTCTGATTGGCCAGCAGTTCTCAGCAAGTGGGATCCCACCCCCAGGGTTCCTTGGATCCCAGTGAAGGTCCATTGCTGTCCAATTGACACTTAACCTGGAAGGAGTTCATGTGGGGCTCTTGCAAGTTCTCAGCCAGCAGTGATACCCCATCCTCTATTAAATACTGCCCAATGCCTCTATTTATAAGCCCAAGAGCCCATATGCTTTTCTGACCATTCTCTCAATATCACAGAATCAAAGAATCACACAGCGCAGAAGAGGCCCTTTGGCCCATCGAGTCTGCACCAACATGTGGGAGACACCTGGCCTACCTACCTAACCCCATTTACCAGCACTTGGCCCATAGCCTTGTATATGTTTCAGAAAGTTTTCTCTTCTGGCAGATGGAGAAGTTATCCAAAAGGGCTGAATTCCTAAAGCAAAATGAACTACTCAACATCTGATTCTTTACCTATTTAAATTTTTTTCTCTCTTGACTGAGATTTTATTTTACCTTAAAGGTTCTACATCAATGAAAGTTGTTGTTGTAACATTTTCTGTAAGCCTTTGACAGTCAGTAAAACGTTGGGGGAAGTACTTGTCATCAGCATTGTGACTGACATAATTAACATGCACATTACTGCAAAGTACTTCATTGGCTGTAAACTGGGATTGGGAAAGGTGCTATATAAATGTAAGGTTTTTTTTAATGTTGATCAGAACATAAAGAAAAAATAGGAGCTGGAGTCACCATTCGGCTCTTCAAGTCAGCTCCACCATTCAGCTAGATCATGGGTGACCTTCAACCTCCGCCTTCCTGCAACATCCTGTGTTTCTTAAACCCCTTAGAACCCCAAAATCTGCCATGAATGTACTTAGCAACCGGGCGTCCCCAGCTCTCTGGGGTGGAGAATTCCAGTGACCCACCACAAACCCTTTGATTGAAGAAATTTCTCCTCTTACTCTGAGACTGCAACACCTAAGGCTGGGTTGTACACATCTGCTAGCCGCTTCCCCCCCCCCCACCGTCACCAACCCCCCTGCCCCCTCCAGGCGTGGGGTGGGGTGGGGGTGCGGGGTGAAGTGGGGTGGGGGGGGGGGGGGGGGGGTGGTGGTGGTGGCAAGTTGGGGTAGGGGCACGTAAAATGTGTCTGGCGGCTAGCTCACCGCCTTCCCACCCCCAAAATCAACTGCCTGCCTGCCATATCTAAATGAACATTTAAAGATCTATTCGGCTTGTTGGTCTCCTTCTTACCTTGCTGCCTGCTCTCTGAAACCAGGTTCCCCTCCTCATTTCCACACCCACACCCACCCCACCTCCCTGTGCTCTCAGATCCTCCCCACCCCCAAAAGCCCAGGGCTTGCCTTTCTGCGGTAGCCGTCACTCTCCTTCGTTCTTTGTCCTTTGTGTCTGAACGTTGGCTAAAAAAGATGGCTCGCTCCTTTGCCATGGCTGAACTGCATGAGTTCCTTGCCCGTCAGCACTTGGGTATTTTCAATCACCCCGAGGGAACATAAGGAGCATGTTAAAGAAATGAGAACCACTTAAAAAACAAAAAAAAAAAAAATGTCCGGCTGTCTAATACTTGCAACGGTTCGCAATCAGTGAATGTTTACAATTGGGTCTATTGGAAATGAAGACTAATTCTCAGCAGCTCAGCTTACACAGTCATTTAATTTTAGGGCTCTAGCATTTTGCTGCCAACTTGAGGTCGTGCCAGGGTCTGATAGCCCAAGTGGATGTGCCATCCAGTTGAATATTTGGTTAAAATCCGAGCTCTGTGAGAAACTCTGCCTGCCTTTTCAGCCGGCATTACAGCAATGCCCAGGGGTCACTTATCCTGCGCTCTGATGGGACCCGAAGGGTTTCGTGACATCATGCGGCTGTTTCAGGTACAAGGACCAGCCAAATTAAAGAACGTCCTCGGTCTCAAATGGCTGGGGCCATTTGGAGGTTTTCTTTATACAACTGGAACCACTCACATTCCTAACATTGAAAATAAAATCTCGAGGCGCTCCTTAAATGACAAAAGGGTAGAGGAGTGGATAGCAGGATGTGGAAGGGGCAAAGGAGAATAGGTGACTTTGGTTGAAAGGTGAGATTTAGGAATCCATTTAAAGGGTGGTATTGGTGCTCTTTCAGCCGTGACTGTAGGTAGCACTCTCCCCTTCCTCAGAGGCTGTGAGTTCAAGCCTCACCCTCAGAGACGTGAGCAAAAATGCTGGACTAACACCAGTGAAGTACCGGGAAAGTGCTGCATTGTCAGAAGTGCTGCCTTTTGGGCGAGACCCAAAACTGAGGCACCATCTGCCGTCTTGGTTGTGTGTAACCGATTCCATGGCACTATCTCAAAGAAGAGCAGGGGAGTTATCCCTCGTGTCCTGGCTAATATTAACTCTTCAATCAGCAACACAAAATAGCAAATATTACCCGCTCACTGTCACAGTGCTGTTTGTGGGAGCTTGCTGTGTGCAAATTGGCTGTCATGTTTATGACATTACAGCAGTGACTACACTTCAGAAGAACGTCATTGGCTGTAAAACACTTTGGGGTGACCTGACATTGCGAAAGATGCTAAGTAAAAACAAACTTTTTTTATATACTTATGCAGACACACATAGTGACGATGGGAGCACCAAAGGAGCTTCGGAACCCAGGTCCTGTTTTCCATAGGAAATTGGGTATTCCAATTGACCCCTCAAGCCTGCGTTGCCATTCAGTTAGACCATGGGTGACCTTGGCCTCAAACCCATTTACCCACCCTTGCTCCATATCCCTTGACATCCTTACTTAATCTACTGATCTCAATCTTAAAAACAGCAACTGTCCTCAGTATCCATCATAAACTTTTTGGGGATGAGCTCCAGATTTCTACGATCTTTTGTGTGAAAAGATGCTTCCCAATTTCCCTCCTAAATGGCCTGGTCCTAATTTTAAGATTATGTTCCGCTGTTCTTGAACTTCCCCACCAAAGGAAATAGTTTCTCTGTATCTGCGTGATAGAATCCTTCTATTATTTGAAACACCTCAATTAGATCACGCCTTGATCTCCCATAGTCAAAGGAATCCATGCCGCATTTATGCAACCTGTCGTCATGATTTTACCCTCTCATTCCCCACTGGCATTTACATGTGGCAGGTAGTGAGTGGGCAGTGGGAGAAGATCAAGTCAGGGAGGTGTGGCAATGCCACTCTATTTGCCCACTGTGTTCACCCTCCTAGTTCGGTTTAAGGCTGGCTTAAGCAGCAGAGATGGATAAGCAGAGGGGAAAGTTGTCTGATGAGGGAAACCAATGAATGATCTGGGGCTTTGCTCGATTATCTTTGAGGGAATGTCTGTGCACAAATGTCCCTCAGGAGATTGTTCGGGGTTCTATCCCCTGTGGCTGGCCTCCTACTTTCCACTTTCTATGAAACTGATCTTGTCCAAACTGCTGCCACCTGTCTCTTAACTGGCAGCAAGTCCCCCTCACCCATCACACCCGTGCTTGCTGACCTACACTGTCCCACTGTCCTGCAAAGCCTCAATTTTACAATCCACAACCTTGCGTTCAAGTCCCTCAATAGTCTCACTCCACTAACTCTCTGCGACCTCTTGTGGAGTTAAAATCCCCCGGGATCTCAGATCTCCTCTAATTCTGGCCTCAAGGCGCAAAACTCAGTATTCCTTCCCCAAACCTCCCTGACTCTCGACCTCTTTCTCGATCACCTTTTAAGTTGCTGCTGAAAACTGACCATTTTGACCAAACATTTAGTCGTCTGGGAAGCAGTGGCGTGGTGGTATTGTCGCTGGACTAATATTCCCAGGATGGTGCTCTGGGGACCAAAGTTTTAATCCCACCATGGCAGTTTCAATAAAAATCTGGAATTAAGAGTCTGATGGTGACCACGAAACTATTATTGATTGTTGTAAAAACCCATCTGGTTCACTAATGTCCTTTAGGGAAGGAAATCTGCCATCCTTACCTACATGTGACTCCAGACTCACAGCAATGTGGTTGACTCTTAAACACCCTCTGAGCAATTAGGGATGGGCAATGAATGCTGCCCTAGACAGTGATGTCCACATTCCATGAGTGAATACATAAAAAAGAATGGCTCCTCCTTTGGCTCAGTGCCAGTTTTTGTCCGGTTTAAATTCCTGTGGTGCACCTTGGGATGTTTTACAAAGGTGCACAATGTCCATGGAGATTGAGAATAACAACAGGCACAACGACACTGTGAATCCAATAGCTTGGCTGTCAAAAGAATAAACTTAAGAAACAAGACAGAATAATATTCAGAGCGTACAGTTACCCCTAGGTTTGTCAGGCTAGATTGACTGCAGGCTGATAGGATCTGATCTGATTAGCAGGAATTCTCCTATTGATTGTAACACACGTGATGACGCTGTATCATTGTGGGCTTTCAGCCTGATTTTATACTTTGGCTGCACAGCAACTGCCCTCATGCCCTATCCTTCTGAGCCATTCAATTGGTCTCCAGAGTGCGTGATTAGCTTTTGATTGGTCCATGTTTTTTTATTCTTGCACAGGATGCGCAAGGCTATGGGTCAAGTGCTGGTAAGTGCATAAGACCATAAAACTATAAGACGTAGGAGCAGAAATTAGGCCATTCGGCCCATCAAGTCTGCTCCGTCATTCAATCATGGCTGATAAGTTCCTCAACCCCGTTCTCCCACCTTCTCCCCATAACCTTTGATCCCCTTACCAATCAAGAACCTATCTATTTCGGTCTTAAATACACTCAATGACCTGGCCTCCACAGCCTTCTGTGGCAATGAATTGCATAGATTCACCACTCTCTGGCCAAAGAAGTAAATGGGATTAAGCAGGTAGATCAGGTGTTTCCCACATGTCGGTACAGACTCGATGAGCCGAAGGGCCTCTTCTGCACTGTGATTCTGTGATTCTGATTCTGTGAAGTGGTGTGTGACTTGGAGGAGAACTTGCAGGTAGTGATGTTCCCAGGTGTCTGCTGCGCTGGTAGACTACTGGACTCACTTTAACCTATCTATATCCCTTCGGAGGCTCCTTGTGTCTTCTTCACAACTTACCTTCCAACCTATCTTTGTATCATCAGCAAATTTAGCAACCATACATTCAGCCCTTTCATCCAAGTCATTGATATAAATTGTAAATAGTTGAGGCCCCAGCACTGTAAGCTGTGAAGAAGGCATAAGGAGTCTCCAAAGGGACACAGCTAGGTTAAGTGAGTAGACAAAAAATTGGCAAATGGAGTATAAGGTGGGAAAATGTGAACTTGTCCTCTTTGACAGGAAGAATAGAAAAGTAGCATGTTATGTAAATGGGGAGAGATTGCAGAACTCTGAGGTACAGGGGCCCCAGCATTGATCCCTGTGGCACTCTACCTATTATACCTTTTCTTACTGAAAATGAGCCATTTATCACTACTTTCTGTTTCCTGTTAGCTAACCAACCCTCTATCCAGACTACTATGTTGCCCCCTACACCATGAGCTCTTATTTTGTGTAGTAACCTTTGATGTGGCACCTTGTCAAATGCCTTCTGGAAATCTAAGTACAGCACATCCACAGGTTCCCCTTTATCCACCTTGCTTGTTAATTCCTCAAGGAACTCCAATAAATTAGTCAAATATGATTTCCCTTTCACAAAACCATGTTGATATTGTCTAATTGCATTGAGATTTTCTAAGTGCCCCTCTAATACTTCTTAATAATAGATTCCAGCATTTTCTCTATGACAGATGTTAAGCTAATTGCCCTGTAGTTTCCTGCTTTCTGTTTCTTTCCTTTTCTTGAAAATAACAAATAACATTTGTTATTTTCCAATCAGATGAAACTTTCCAGAACGTAGGGAATTTTGGAAAATTAAAAACAATGTATCTAATATCTCAGCAGCTCTTCTTTGAAGACTCTGGAATGAAGTCCACCAGGACCTGGGGAGTTGTCAGCTTTTAATTCTAATAATTTTCTCTTTATTCTTTCCCCAGTGGTTTTACGTTGCCCACTTTAGTTATTCTTTTCCTTTTTAAATATCTGTAGAAATCCTGACTGTTTTATTTTTTTAGCTAGCTTACTCTCATACTCTAATTTTTCCGTCCTTATTACCTTTTAGTCATTCTTTACTGCTCTTTATATTCTGTCCAATCTTCTGACCTACCATTCATCTTTGCAGAATTATATGCTTTTTCTTTCAATTTGATACCATCTTTAACTTACTTAGTTAACCACTAGAGTCATCCTTTCTCACTAGAATATATTTTTCTGGGTATTCTGAAATATCTCCTAATGTCTGCCACTGCATCTGTACTGACCTATCCCTTAACCTAATTTCCCAGTTCACTTTAGCCAGCTCTTTCTTCATACCCTCATAGTTGCCCTTATTTCAGTTTAAAATACTAATCTTAGATCCACTCTTCTCTCCCTCAAACTGAATGTAAAATTCAATCACATTATAATCACTGCTACCTAGGGGAGCCTTCGCTATGAGGTCATTAATTACTCCTGTCTCATTGCACATCACCAAATTTAGCATAGCTTGCTCTCTGGTTGGTGCTAGAACATGCTGCTCTAAGAAACTGTCCTGAAAACACTCTACAAACTCATTATCCAGACTACTTTTGCCAATCTGATGCATCCAATCTACACGTAGATTGAAATCACCCATGATTATCATTATCACTGTACCTGTTTCACAGGTCCTGATTACTTCTTCCTATATATCCCATCCTACAGTGTAGTTATTGTTAGTGGGCCTATAAACCACTCCCACAAGTGACATCTTATTTTTATGATTTCTCATCTCTACTTAAAGTCATTCTATATCTTGATCTCCAAAACTAGGGCATCTCTCTCTATTATACCAATGTCATCCTTATTTAACAGAGCTACCCCTCCATCTTTTCCTAACTTCCTGTCCTTCCTAAATGTCATGCACCCTGCTCCTGCTCTATGTGGGAAGCTGGGCACATTTCCAGTGCCCGGGGCCTGCATGTGTGTGGGAAGTGTCTCCAGCTGCAGCTCCTAGAAGCCCGGGTTTCGGAGCTGGAGCAGCAGCTGGGGACACTACGGAGCATCCACGAGGTGAAGAGTATCGTGGATAGCACATATAGAGAGGTGATCACACTGCAGGCTAAGAGTCCACAGGCAGGAAGGGAATGGGTGACCACCAGGCACAGCAAGAGGACTAGGCAGGTAGTGTAGGAATCCCCTGTGGCTACTCCCCTGCAAACAGATAAACCGCTTTGGATACTGTTGAGGGGAATGGCCTCTCAGGGGAAAGCAGCAACAGCCAAATTCATTGCACTGTGGTTAGCTCTGCTGCACAGGGGAGGAGTTAAAAGTGTGGGAATGCAATAGTTATAGGGGATTCAATTATAAGGGGAATAGATAAGCGTTTCTGTGGTCACAAACGAGACTCCAGGATGGTATGTTGCCTCCCTGGTACTAGGATCAGGATGGCTCAGAGCGGCTAGAGGACATTCTGAAGGGGG
This sequence comes from Carcharodon carcharias, assembly GCF_017639515.1. Taxonomy (NCBI): domain Eukaryota; kingdom Metazoa; phylum Chordata; class Chondrichthyes; order Lamniformes; family Lamnidae; genus Carcharodon; species Carcharodon carcharias. Next base: position 8,338,313 of record NC_054475.1, on the reverse strand, counting down.
AGGGTGAACAGCCAGTGGTCGTGTTACACATTGGTACAAACGACTTGGGTAAAAAAAGGGATGAGGTCCTAAAAGCAGAATATAAGGAGTTAGGAGGTAAGTTGAAAAGTAGGTCCTCAAAGGTAGTGATCTCAGGATTACTACCAGTGCCACATGCCAGTCAGAGTAGAAATAGCAGGATGTATCAGATAAATACGTGGCTGAAGAGATGGTGTGAAGGGGAGGGTTTCAGATTCCTGGGACATCGGGACCGGTTCTGGGGGAGGTGGGATCAGTACTAACTGGACGGGTTACACCTGGGCAGGACCGGGACTGATGTCCTGGGGGGAATATTTGCTAGAGTGGTTGGGGAGGGTTTAAACTAAAATGGCAGGGGGATGGGAACCTATGCAAGAAGTCAGAGGAAGGGGAATCAAAGACAAGAACAAAAGACAGAAAGCAGAATAAGAAAAGTGATAGTCAGAGAAATCGAGGGCAAGAATCAAACAGGACCTCATGAAAAATAGTGGGAACGGTACAATTAATGTTAAAAAGACAAGCCTTAAGGCTTTGTGCCTTAATGAAAGGAGCATTCGCAATAAAGTGGATGAATTAACCGTGAAAAGGGGTGTAAACAGGTATGATATAGCCAGGATTATGGAGACAAGGCTGCAGGGTGACCAGGGATGGGAACTGAACATCCAGGGGTATTCAGCATTTAGGAAGGACAGACAAAAAGGAAAAGGTGGTGGAGTTGCTTTGCTGGTTAAAGAGGAAATTAACGCAATAGCGAGAAAGATATTAGCTCTGATGAAGTGGAATCTGTATGGGTAGAGTTGAGAAACACTAAGGGGCAAAAAACATTAGTGGGGGTTGTATTTAGACCCCAAACTGTAGTGTTGATGTTAGGAATGTCATTAAACAGGAAATTAGAGACGCATGTAATAAAGGAACATCTGTTATTATGGGTGACATCTGCACATAGATTGGTCAAATCAAATTAGTAACAATACCATAGAGGAGGAATTCCTGGAGTGTATACAGGATGGTTTTCTGGACCAATACGTTGAGGAACTAGCTAGGGAACAGGCCATCTCAGACTGGGTATTGTGTAATGAGAAAGGAATAATTGGCAATCAGTTGTGCGAGGCCTCTTGGGGATGAGCGACCATAATATGATAGAATTCTTCATCAAGATGGAGAGTGACATAGTTGATTCTGAGACTAGGATCCTGAATCTTAACAAAGGAAACTACGATGGTAGGAGGCGCGAGTTGGCTATGATGGGTTGGGAAACGTTACTTAAAGGGATGACGGTGGATAGGCAATGGCAAACATTCAAAGAGTGCGTGGGTGAACTGCAACAATTGTATAGTCCTGTCTGGCGCTAAAGTAAAACAGGAAAGGTGGCCAAACCATGACTTACAAGGGAAATTAGAGTTAGATCCAAGGAAGAGGCATACAAATTGGCCAGAAAAAACAACAGACCCGAGGATTGGGAACAGTTTAGAATTCAGAAAAGGAGGACCAAGGGATTGATTAAGAAGGGGAAAATAGAGTACGAGAGTAAGCTTGCAGGGAACATAGAAACTGACTGTAAAAGTTTCCATAGGTATGTGAAGAGAAAAAGATTGGTGAAGACAAATATAGTCCCCTTACAGTCAGAAACAGGGGAATTTATAATGGGGAACAAAGAAATGGCTGACCAACCAAATACAAACTTTGGTTCTGTCTTCACAAAAGAGGACACTAATAACTTACCAGAAATGTTGGGGAACACAGGGTTTAGCGAGAGGGAGGAACTGAAAGAAATCAGTATTAGTAGGGGAATGGTGTTGGGGAAATTGATGGGATTGAAGGCCGATAAATCCCCAGGGCCTGATAATCTACATCCCAGAGTACTTGAGGAAGTGGCCCTAGAAATAGTGGATGCGTTGGTGGTCATCTTCAGAGATTCTATAGGCTCTGGAACAGTACTTACAGATTGGAGGTTAGCTAATGTAGCCCCACTATTTAAAAAGGGAGGTAGAGAGAAAACAGGGAATTATAAACCAGTCAGCCTGATGTCAGTAGTGGGAAAAATTCTAGAGTCCATTATAAAAGATTTAATAGCTGAGCATGTGGAAAACAATGGCAGAATTGGACAGAGTCAGCATGGATTTATGAAAGGGAAATCATGCATGACAAATCTATTGGAATTTTTTGAGGATGTAACTAGTAGAGTTGATGAGGGGGTGCCAGTGGATGTGATTTATTTGGACTTTCAGAAGGCTTTGGACAAAGTCCCACATAAGAGATTGGCGTGTAAAATTAAAGCGTATGGGATTGGGGTAGTGTACTGAGATGGATAGAAAACTGGTTGGCAGACAGGAAACAAAGAGTAGGAATAAACGGGTCTTTTTCCGAATGGCAGGCAGTGACTAGTGGGGTATCGCAGGGATCGGTGCTGGGACCCCAGCTTTTCACAATATATTTTAATGATTTAGATGAAGGAACTAAATGTAATATCTCCAACTTTGCAGATGACACAAAGCTGGGTGGGAGGGTGAGCTGTGAGGAGGATGAAGAGATGCTTCAGTGTGATTTGGACAAGCTGAGTGAGTGGGCAAATGCATGGCAGATGCAGTATAATGTGGATAAATGTGAGGTTATCCACTTTGGTAGCAAAAACAGGAAGGCAGCTTATATCTGAATGGCTATAAATTGAGAGAGGGTAATGTGCAATGAGAGCTGGGTGCCCTTGTACACCAGTCGCTGAAGGTACCAATGCAGGTGCAGCAGGCGGTAAAGAAGGCAAATGGTATGTTGGCCTTCTTGCCAGAGGATTCGAGTACAGGAACAGGGAAGCCTTGCTGCAATTGTACAGGGCCTTGGTGAGACCACACCTGGAATGTTGTGTGCAGTTTTGGTCTCCTTATCTGAGGAAGGATGTTCTTGCTATGGAGGGAGAGCAGTAAAGGTTTACCTGACTGATTCCTGGGATGGCGGGACTGACATATGAGGAGAGATTGAGTCGGTTATTATTATGTTCACTGGAGTCCATAAGAATGAGGGGGGATCTCATAGAAACCTATAAAATTCTAACAAGACTGGACAGGGTAGATGCAAGAAGGATGTTCCCTATGGTGGGGGAGTCCAGAACCAGTGGTCACAGTCTGAGGATACGGGGTAGACCATTTAGGACTGAGATGAGGAGAAATTTCTTCACCCAGAGAGTGGTGAGCCTGTGGAATTTGCTACCACAGAAAGTAGTTGAGACCAAAACATGGTATGTTTTCAAGAAGGAGTTAGATATAGCTCTTGGGGTGAAAGGGATCAAAGGCTATGGGGAGAAAGCAGGAGCAGGTTATTGAGTTGGATGATCAGCTATGATCATAATGAATGGCGGAGCAGGCTCGAAGGGCCGAATGGCCTCCTCCTGCTCCTAGTTTCTATGTTTCTATGTAGCCTTGAATATTCATGTCCCAGTCTTTGTCAGCTTGCAGCCATGTCTCTGTAATGGCTATCAGATCATGCATATTCATTTCTATTTGCCCTGTCAATTCATCTGTTTGGTTACGAATGCTACGTGCATTCAGATACAAAGCCTTCAGTTCTGTTCTTTTTTTAACCTCTAGTCTTATCTGCTGGTACACTCTTAGGCTGGGATTTTTTGGTCCTGTTATGGCAGGGCCTGCCGTGGGAGATTCGGGAGCCCAGCCAAAGGATCCATTGGCATTTGGCGGGACCGGATGATTTTGGTGGGCCAGAAAACCCCGCCCTTAGGTTGGTGCATTCTGTCCTTTCCTGCTGATCATAATTTTGCTTATACCTACCTTGGTCTCCTTCCTTGGTCTTCTCGATTCAATTTATCACACCTTCCCAAACTTGATCCCTTGCCCCCTTAAGCATATTCTTACAGGCGCTACGTAAGAACAAGTTGTTGTTGATAATGGGATGGATTGTACCTGGTCTGTGGAAGCACTGCAACTGATGGGCTGAATGGCCTGTGCTTGTTCATTGATAATTAGCAGAGGGTTATGCTATTGCTCTACAATCATTCTAAAACATTCGTGTCTCCAAAGGATCCCTCTCTACAAAATGTCATCCATTCGCCAATCACTGCGGCAATTGGGATTGAAACTGTCGGACGTCTTTCCGGAGGTGAATAAAGGTTTTCAGGCAGATGTGGGCAATGGAACAGCACCGACGATTCTCACCAACTACCTGGATGTAAGTGTGTGGTCCTCCTGTCCAAACTTCATTCCTAGGGCAGGGGTCTGTAACCTGTGGCCCACCGATCGGGTGGCTCCCTCCCTTAAACAATCAGACCCAATTTTTCTCACCATCAATTTTTAAAAAATAATTATTTAATTATGTCTCTAACTTAAAGAGCCAAGAATTGGAAACAGGAAAATAAGCAGAAATCCATATGGCGCCTCTGTCCTGTTTTTCACTATTGTTGGCAGTTGAGTAGCAGTGTTGCAGCTTTTAAGGTGTTGCCTTCCTGACTAAAGTTAATAAACAGCTCTCCTTGTTAGAATGGCCTCCGGCTCCCATTCTATGTCGTTAGCGGTAAAAAACGAACGCTCGGCGTTCGACACACTGAGACCAGTCATCGGAAATGGGGTCGAGTGGATCAACACACCCCAACTGCGGCACTGAGAACGACTACAAAGGGTGCTGCTTTCCAGGGAATGAGGAATCGAGGTGTTTGGCTCACGGCAGAGTCACCGTCTCTCTGGGGGGTCTCTTATAATTTTCTGTCCGTAGCTATTTTTCATGTATTTACCCTTTTAAATGTATTGTTGCTTTAAGAGCAGGCACTGTGTTTTTTTTTTTAACCGCCTGCGCAGCCGTCGGCTTTTCTCTGCTGAGTTTCGCACTCTTTGCGCGATTGTGTTTGTACAGGGCTTTTTAAAACCAACATTGAACTACAGTACTGCTTCCTGCTCTAATTGCTGCCTATTTTATAACATAAGTACAGATGCTTTTCCCAATGCTTTGCCCATCCCATCTTGTGGACTCACACTCAGGGATCTTGCTATTTTTCAGAGGGCTATGGAAAACCTGTTTCAAGGTTTACCCCGTGTTTACCTGGACGACGTTCTGGCCACTGGACTAACCGATGACGAGCACTTAGGAAATCTGGATGAGGTGCTCAAATGACTCGCCCAAGCCTAGGGTGGGGGGGGGGTGGGGGGTGGTGGGGGGGTTATGCTTAAAGAAGGAAAAGTACTAATTTGAAGCCAGAGAGATAATTTACTTGGTCCACAAGGTTGATGCGCAGGGCCTGCACCCTGTGGAAGAGGAAGTCCAGGCAATTCATGAGGCCCCTTCCCCAAGAAGTACCACTGAGCTTAAGGCCTTCTTAGGCCCGTTAAGCTACTATGGCCGATTCCTCCTGAATCTTTCGCCCGTCCTGGCCCCATCGTACGGCCTGCTTAAGAAGAACCAAAAACGGAGTTGGCAGGACGCCTTCCTGAAAGCCGAGTGTCTGTTGAGATCGTCGGCCCTGTTGGTCCACTTTGACTTCAGAAAGGAATTAATTTTACCATGCGACCCACCCCATTATGAGGTAGGGGCTGTTCTTTCGCAAAGGATGGTGGGTGGATCAGAGAGACCCATCGGTTGTACATCTCGCACGCTCGGTGTCACAGAGCAGCGGCGTTCCCACATTGAAAAAGAGGGATTGTCTATTGTGTTCGGCGCCCGTAAATTTCACCAATATGTCCACCGTCACCATTTCCATATCGTCCCTGATCATAAGCCCCTGCTGGGGTTATTTGGGGAAGACAAGTCAATAACCCCCATCGCATTGGCTCACGTACAGAGATGGGCGCTCATATTAGCGGCCTATAGATACACTTCTGTTCATCGACCAGGTACTCAAATCGCACGTGCCAACGCGCCAAGCCACATTTCCCTGCCAGCCAACAACCGGGAACCCCCAATTCCCAGGAATTCATTTTAGCGCTGAATTTCCTGGACGCCTCCTCTGTTCAAACCAGGCAAATTTGGGAGTGGACAAGCCGGGACACCCACTACTGTCAAACGTCCGTGAGAAGGTCTTGTACGGTATGGTCTGGTGGATCTGACTCTGGGGATGTGAAACTCTATGATGATCGCGAGTATGAGCTATTCTGTCAGGACAGCCTATTGCTACGGGGAGCGAGGGTCGTCGTGCCCCCGAGGTGGGCAAAGGCTGTTATTAGCAGAGCTATATAGTGCCCACCCAGGCATTAGCAGCATGAAGATGATCGCTTGCAGCTATGTGTGGTGGCCAGGTGTGGACTTGGACATTGAAACACTGGTCAAGAGCCGTCCCCAATGCCCACAGGTGCAAAAGCAACCTCCCCCCACAACCCCCCCAACTCCATTGCGCCCGTGGGTATGGCCGGTTCAGCCATGGGCGCATCTCCACATTGATTACGTGGGACTCTTCTTGGGTACAATGTTCCTTTTGCTGATTGACTCCCACTATGAAGTCTGGTCACCCACATCGGCTGCTACTATAGATCGGTTGCGACAGAGTTTTGCCACATACGTGGTTAGCCGGAGGTCCTTGTTTCTGACAATGGGACAGCATTTACCAGTGCGGAGTTCAACAAACTCATAACCCTGAGCGACATTACCCAGATCAGAACCTCCCCCACCACCCAGCGTCCAGTGGCATGGCTGAGCGAGCAGTCCAAACGTTTAAAGCTGGGATGAAAAAGGTGGAAGGGGACTCCATCAGTGCAAGATTGTCCTGGTTCTTACTCGCGTACCGGCCCTCTCCGCACGCAATGACCGGTATTGCCCTGGCAGGAGTCCTCGTGAAGAGATGTCTTCACACCCGCCTGACCCTGATCCGGCTGAATTTAGAGGGAAGGGTGGAGAAAAGCCAAGAGGTGCAGAACACCAGTCACGGTGGTCATGGGCGCCAAAGGAAATGTGGTCCTCGGAAAGACCTTTGGCGACGGGCTAAGTTGGTTGTTAGGTGAGGTCAGCGCCGTAACTGGACCCCTCTCCTATAGTATGTTGGTAAATGGCCAAGTAATTCGATGACACATGAATCATCTCCACCAAAGAACGCTAAGCCCGCAGGTAGAGGGAAGGTCACATGACTTGGAAGTGTTAGTGGGGCCTGTGGAGCCTGAGGGAGTTGGAGAGTCCAGCCTGCCAGTGCCCACAGAGGGACCTAGTGGGCAGCTGGCCCCTGAAAAGGAGGTGTCGGAGACACCAGCCGAGGCTGTTGGGCTACGACGTTCAACCTGTCAAAAAAGGCCACCCAAGGGACTTGACCTGTAAATAGTTATTGTGCAAATAGTTAATGTGTTTTAAGTTTGTTAGCTGCACTTTTAAGTAAAGGAGGAGGGATGTAGTAGAGTGAGGTACCCTGTCTCTTTAAGAGAATGCAAGTGTACTGATCATGTGACAACACTGACAAATCACTGTACAGAGGGGGCAAATGGGAACTGTAAGTCTAGTTTTGGAGGTTTCTGAGTGAGCACATATGATCTGGTGCTCTGGCCTCTGATTCAATAAACCATCACTGGTTATTCTTAAATCAGTCTCTCCCCATTATTGATTGCGAGCAGCAATTGCAGAGAACATAGGAAGGCGTGCAGTTAGAGTTTGGTTGGCCAACAAACTCATTTACCCACGATGTAAAACCAGGATTGGCATTGGCAATGGGATGGAGTGACCCAACCCACCTCCGGATCTGGAAGTCGTGCTTGGAGCTGGTTGACTGAGTGTGACATTGACTCTTTCTGATAACCCAGGCAGCACCTGGCTGTCTGTTACTACAATGTGAGTGGGTATCTTGTTTTCCTATTCATTCACAGGAGGTGAGGTCACTGGCAAAAGCCAGCATTTATTAACCATCCTTAATTGCCCTTGAGTGAGAAGGCGGTGAAGAGCCAGCTTCTTAACAACCAAGTGGCTTGCTGCACCATTTCAGAGGGCAGTTAAGCATCTACCCACATTGCTGTGGGTCTGGAGTCACATGTAGGCCAGACCAAGTAAGGATGACAGATTTCCTTCCCTGAAGGACATTAGTGAACGAGATAGATTTTCACAACAATCCACTAGTTTCATTGACATCATTGCTAATGCTAGTTTTTTTAATTCCAGATTGATTTGTTCACAGAATGTAAATTTCCCAGCTTCCATAGTATGTTTTGAGCTCGTGCTGTGAGCTCCAGGTCTCTGAATTACTAACCCTGTAACATAAACACTGTGCCCCACCCCCACCCCCACCCCCATATCTAGCACCCTTCCGTCTCAGTCAGAAGGTTGTGGGTTCATGCCCTACGCCAGAGACTTGGGCACATGACCTAGGCCGACACCCTAAGGATGGCTGGACGTGTCTTCTTTCAGCTAATTCTTTAAAGTGAGGATCTGTCTGTCCTCTCAGGTGAAGGCCAAAGGATTCTGTGGCACTAGTTCAAAGAAGAGCAAAGGAGTTTTCCCCGAAGCCCTGAGTCAATATTTATTCCTTGATCAACATCACAATAAAACAGATTGCTTGGACATTATAACATAACTTTTCCCTGCGGTGATGGCATTTCAAAAGTACTTCATTTGCTATAAATGGGCTTTGAGATGTCCTGAGTCTTTGTCATTGTTGTGTCGCCCTTTCCAGACCCAATACTTTGGGGAGATCAGTATCGGGACACCCCCACAGAACTTCAAAGTCATCTTCGACACAGGGTCAGCCAATCTCTGGATACCGTCAGCTAACTGTTCACCAATCTACACTGCTTGTTGTAAGTGTCCTCTCGGTTAATGTAAGGTAGCTGCAGATAAGCTCAACCTCGCAGTTCAGTGGGCATTCCTCAATAAGTGGGGTGACCATCTCACTACTTCCCCCCATAACTGGTCAGATTTGTTTGAACCTATCACTGCCCTTCTGGAGAGTCTCTGAATAGAACTCCTGACGTGCCTGTAAAACCTGACACAATCATCAATCTCCACCCTCCCCTCCCTCGACCCCTCCCCCTGCAAGACCCCTTGAAATGATCGTCAGGTCTGGAAGTGGCTGCAGATTCAGCCAGAGGCTGGGTGGAGATGAAATGCTCAAGGAACAACAATCAAGGAGAAAATGTGAGAAAAGTTCAAGATCTGGATCAAAAAAAATTTTTAAGATTAGAGAAAACAAGTGCAAAACATAAAACAGTGGAAAAGCAAAAGGAAAGAGGAGATATAAAATTAATGATATGGCAAGGAATAGAATTGAACAAGATAATAAAAAATTAAGTACATCATTCTTTTTAGGTTTAATACAGAAGTTGATTTGCCACTTGATGGCGCTATAGGTCAGGATTAAATTGCGATGTATCGATGAACATGGTTAAATTGCCTGAAGTTAAATGGTCATAGAGTTATACAGCACAGAAACAGGCCCTTCGGCCCATCATGTCCATGCCAACCATCAAGCACCTACCTATTCTAATCCAGCACTTAGCCCATAGCCCTGTATGCTATGGCATTTCAAGTGTCCTTAAATGTTGTGAGTGTTCCTGCCTCTACCAGGCAGTCTGATCCAGATTCCAACACCCTCTGGGTGAAAAAAAATCCCTCCTCAAATCCCTTCTAAACCTCCTGCCCCTTACCTTAAATCTATGGCCCCTGGTTTTTGACACCTCCGCCAAGGGGAAAAATTTCATCCTATCTGCTCTATCCATGCCCCTCATAATTTTGTATACCTCTATCAGGTCCACCCTCAGCCTTCTTTGCTCTAAGGAAAGCAACCCTAAGCCTATCTAGTCTCTCTTCATAGCTGAAATGCTCCAGCCCAGGCAACATCCTGGTGAATCTCCTCTGCCCCCTCTCCAGTGCAATCACATCCTTCCTATATTGTGGTGACCAGAACTGCACACAGTACTCCAGTTGTGGCCTAACTAGCGTTTTATGCAGTTCCAACATAACCTCCCTGCTCTTATATTCTATGCCTCGGTTAATAAAGGCTAGTATCCCATATGCCTTCTTAACCACCTTATCTACCTGTGTTGCTGCCTTCAGGGATCTATGGACATGTACACCAAGGTCCCTCTGATCCTCTGTACTTCCTAGGGTCCTACCATTCATTGTGTATTCCCTTGCTGTGTTAGTCCTCCCAAAATGCATCACCTCACACTTAGTTTATACCTTGTTTTGTCTCCTTGCAGTTTCCCATAACAGATATGACTCCTCCACCTCGAGGACATATGAAGCCAACGGACAAGGATTTGCCATTCAATATGGGTCTGGCAATGTGAAGGGAATCCTCAGTCAAGACATTGTAATGGTGAGAAATAGGTGATGAAATCCTGTTCATGCATCAGCACAAACATTATTTCTTGTGTATTGTTTCCAGGTCCCGTTCATTCAGCAGGTGCTTCTTAATGTACCCCTCCTTTATTAATTAACGACAAAGTGATGTGACAGGGGCCTATGCCTTTTAAGAAGCTCCTTTAATATGCAAATAAGAACATAAGAACTTCAGAAATAGGAGTTGGCCATTCAGCCCTTCAAGCCTGCTCCATCATTTACTAAGGTCCTGGCTGACCTGATTGTGGTCTTAACTCCACTTGCCTGCCAGACCTCCATAACCCTTGACTCCCTCACCGATCAAAAATCTGTCCAACTCAGCCTTGAATATATTCAAGGGCCCAGACTCCGCTGCTCTCTGTGGAAGGGAATTCCAAAGATTAATGACCCTCTGAGTGAGGGGATTCCTCCACACCCCTGTCTTAAACGGGGAGACCCCTTAATCTGAAACTTTCGATGCTCCCCCATGAGCAGAAATATCCTGCCAAGCATCTACCCTGACAAGCCCCCTCAGAATCTTGAATGTTTCATGTGTTTCCAATAATGGTGATTTGAATACTTTACGACACAAGTAATGAACTCACCCAGACTGCCATCCACCTCCTGTCACCCAATTGGCCCACCCTGTTTGTCCGGGACCATCCACACACACACACACACACACACCCACCCCCCCCCCACCCACCCCCCCGCCCCCCACCCCCCCCCCCCCCCTCCCCCCCCTACACTGGGGTACTGGAACTGGCTTTGATTGGTCCCAGTGAGTGCGATGTGATTTATAAAGCATGACCTTTTATTCCGGTAGGTGGCCAATATCCCAGTTATCCAGGTTTTTGCCGAGGCTACCTCCTTGCCAGCTTACCCTTTCATCTTTGCCAAGTTCGATGGGGTCCTGGGAATGGGGTTCCAGGCTATTTCCATTGACAACATCAAACCCGTGTTTGAGCGAATCCTGGATCAACATGTTCTCAGCAACGATGTCTTTTCTGTTTATTACAACAGGTGGGTACATCCGACATATAATCTATGTATGTATATATATATATATAGATAATATATAACCTATAGAGCAGGAGGTAAGTGAGAGAGACAGGGAGATTGAATAGACAGGGCAGGAGACCTGGGGCCATAAGACCATAAGACATAGGAGCAGAAATTAGGCCATTCGGCCCATCGAGTCTGCTCTGCCATTCAATCATGGCTGATAAGTTTCTCAACCCTATTCTCCCACCTTCTCCCCGTAACCTTTGATCCCCTTACCAATCAAGCCCTTCCAGCTCCTTCGAACTTCGAGAATCCACAGCAGGACTTGCAACCCCCAAACACCCCAAAGCGCTTCACAGCCAATGAAGTCATTTTTGGAGTATAGCCACTGTTGTAACGTAGGAAATGCAGCAGCCAATTTGCACACAGCAAGCTCCCACCGTCACAATGTGTTAAGCACCAGGTAATCTGTTTTTATGGTGTTGATTAAGCGATAGATGTTGACTAGGACAGTAGATGTACCCGCCCCCCCCCCCCCCCCCAAACTCTTTTTCAAAATAGTGCCATGGATCTTTAGGCCCAGTTGCATGAGAAAGACCGTGGGGCCTCAATTTGATGGCTCACCTGAAAGGTAACGCCTCTGAGGGTGCAGCACTCCCTCAGCTCTGCACTTCTGCGTCAGGTTGGAGTTTTGTGTCCCTGCTAGAGTGGTACTTGAACGCATAATCTTCCAACTCAGAGGCACGAGTGTCACCAGGCAACACCTCCAAGGAAGCGTGTTGCAAACTGGGTCAAGCTGGTAGCTGAGATTAGGGCGCCTGGGATATAAAAAGAGTAATTAATTAACAGGAACATGGCTTCAAGGGCAGAGGTTGGTTAGCTCAGTTGGTGCAGAATAGCATCAACAGCGTGGGTTTGAGCTCAAGCAGCTACTGGGGCCTGCCTCCTCATCTTGGTCCTGTTGCGAAATTGTGGCACGGGGCAGGGGGCGGGATTTTTAGGTTGGCGTGTGGGCACAATCGGTGGGCCTGGGAGCAGCCGGGGAATGGACCGCTGTCCACTATCGGCCCCCCTGACCGCTATTGGCTAGCCAGTGTGGACCGCACGCTGAAATGCTCAGCGCTGCTGGGGTGGGGGGAGGGGGGGGGGAGGTGGCAGGAGGAGGGTGGGTGCTGATGTAAGTGAGGGATGAACATCGGGACGCTCGCCTGATGTCATTTCACCGTCCGATTGGGTCAAGAGGGCATCTGCATGCCAACCTAAAAATTCTTTTTTTAAAATTCATTGGATGTGGGCATCACTGGCTAGGCCAACATTTATTGCCCATCCCTAATTGCCCTTGTTCAGGGAGTATTTAAGAGTCAACCACACATTGCTGTGGGTCTGGAGTCACATGTAGGCCAGATCAGGTAAGGACAGCAGATTTCCTTCCCTCAAGGACATTAGTGAACCAGGTGGGTTTTTACAACAATTGACAATGGTTTCGTGGTCAACATTAGACTTTTAATTCCAGATTTTTATTGAATTCAAATTTCACCATCTGCTGTGGTGGGATTTGAACCCAGGTCCCCAGAGAATTACTCAGAGTCTCTGAATACAAAACAAAAACAGAATTACCTGGAAAAACTCAGCAGGTCTGGCAGCACCGGCGGAGAAGAAAAGAGTTGACGTTTCGAGTCCTCATGACCCTTCGACAGAACTTGAGTTCGAGTCCAAGAAAGAGTTGAAATATAAGCTGGTTTAAGGTGTGTGTGTGGGGGGCGGAGAGATAGAGAGAGAGAGGGGTGGGGGGGGGTGTGGTTGTAGGGACAAACAAGCAGTGATAGAAGCAGATCATCAAATGATGTCAACGACAATAGTACAATAGAACACATGGGTGTTAAAGTTAAAGTTGATGATATTATCTAAACGAATGTGCTAATTAAGAATGGATGGTAAGGCACTCAAGGTATAGCTCTAGTGGGGGGTTTTTTTTATAATGGAAATAGGTGGGAAAAGGAAAATCTTTATAATTTATTGGAAAAAAAAAGGAAGGGGGAAACAGACAGGGGGTGGGGATGGGGGAGGGAGCTCATGACCTAAAGTTGTTGAATTCAATATTCAGTCCGGAAGGCTGTAAAGTGCCTAGTCGGAAGATGAGGTGTTGTTCCTCCAGTTTGCGTTGGGCTTCACTGGAACAATGCAGCAAGCCGAAGACAGACATGTGGGCAGGAGAGCAGGGTGGAGTGTTAAAATGGCAAGCGACAGGGAGGTTTGGGTTTTTTTTGTCTCTGAATACAAGTCCAGTGACAATATGCCACCACCAGCTCCGCTAAAAACTCTGCCTATAATGAAGCAACCCTTAGACAATGAGGAAGTCACTTAAAGAGACAGCTTCAAGGGGAGGTTAAATGATGGTGGCTTATTCAAAGGCATAGAATGTTAAACCTATCATAGTTTCTTGAGGTATCTGAGGTGATTAAAGTTGATTTGTGAAAGGAGAGCTCAGAGGTGTAAAATCACCAGTGGGGCAGTCATACAGGGAACCATAGCAACGAGCACGGATTAAAGAAGAACATTCCAGGTGAACAGCTACCTCATAATTTTAGTAAGTTCCATGAATAGTTTCCAACCCAACTCAGACTGAAAGGTTGAAATTTTCTATCTCTCTCTCTCTCTACTCTCTTTCTCTCTGTTTGCTGTAGGCTCCTGAATATGATCATTCCTCTTGTTGCACTTTGTAGACCCTACTGAGAGAAATTTAGATGCTGCATTTTCCTTCAAAAAACAGTGTTTCCAAAATTAATTAATAGGCTGTGAAGTGAGATGGAAGTGGGGGAAAGAGGGCTGTGGTAGTGATGGGAGCAGGGGGTGGGGTGAGAGTTGGTGAGATGTAGGGGCAAGGTGATGGGGAGATGGGACACCGGAGAGTTTGGGTAATGGGGCGATGGGACAGTGGTAAATTGGGATATGAGAGGGAAGGGGCTCAACAGCAGAGTAACTAGGAAGATGTTGCTATGAGAGATTGAATGACAGGGAGATGAAGTAGCAGGGATGGAATAATAGTTAGAAATGAAGTAATAGGGAGATGGGATGAAAGGTAAATTTGATATGGGGGAAATGAGCCAAAGGGAAAATAAGGTTAAAAGAGCAATTGTGTATCAGAGAGGTTAAATAATATGGAAATGGGGTAACAGATTGTGTTAAAGAGAGGGGGTAATAGGGTAATAAGGAGGGGGAATACAATGCAAATGAGTAACAGAGAGAAGATACAGTTTGTCAAACCTATTGGGTAACAGGGACGAACAGTATACAAACAGAAGCTGCAGTAACAGAGAGATGGCTTAACAGGAACAAAGAGTAGTCAACTGGAAAACAAGTGAGTTTGAGAGGAAGGCAGGATGACAGGGAAACAATGTAAGATGGACATGGGACTAAATGAGCTTTATGACTTTTAGATCAGAGATTTGCTCTATTTTTAATAAACTATATATGAAGCAAATCAGCAGATCCACTAAACACTGTGAACAGGAGGCTTCCAGCTGAAACTGCTGGCGGACAGAACATTTTTCCATTCCTGTTACACAGAACCAACAGCAGAGTCTCCAAGGTCAGTAACAGAACAGCCTGTGGCTGTCCAAGGCTCCTTCTAATCTCCCTGAACAATATGCCCTCTCATCTTTTAAAGGTCACACGTGCAATAGTTCAGGTTGCTAACGCTCGAGGATTGACTTAGAATCTTCGGGAGTGAAAGATGAATTTTGGAGACACTGCTCTGCGGAACCTGGGAGTAAGATCAGAGGGGGCATTAAAATAATTAAGCACATTTTTTATTCTTTTGGAACAATAGTGCTGGTTAGTTGGAAAAATATTGGAGATTAGGCAAAAGGTTGTTTGACAGTCAGGAATCATTCAATGAGCCAATGATGGATTGTTTGCTTTTCAATGAGAGTGACACAGTGCTGTACTGTGAAATTGGACTTGTTAGGTGAGATCGGTGGCTGTTGTGCTGGGTGGGGCAATTGGAAGTGGGAGCCGTGTTCTATTGTGGCTCGTTCATGGGATGAGAGTGTTGCTGGTAAGACCAATACTTACTGCCACAGTGCTGTTAGGAAGGGAGTTCCAGGGTTTTGACCCAGCAACAATGAAGGAACGGTTGACAAATTTCCAAGGCAAGATGGTGAGTGACTTGGTGGGAATTTTCAGAGGTTGGAGTTCCCATGTATCTGCTGCCATTGTCCTGTTAGATGATAAGAGTTTGTGAGTTTGAAAGGTACTGTTGAAGGAGCCTCGGACAGTTGCTGCAGTGCATTTCTTGTCTATGGTACACCCTGCTGCCACTGTGTGTCAGTGGTGGAGGGAGTGAATGTTGAAGGTGGTGGATGGGGTGCCAATCAAGTGGGCTGTTTGATATTGGATTGTGATGATCTTCTTGAGTGTTGTTGGAACTGAAACCATCCCAACGAAGTGGAGAGTATTCCACCTCCTGACTTGTACCTTTTGGATGACGGACAGGCTTTGGGGAGTCAGGAAGTGAGTTACTCACCACAGAATTTCCATCCTCTGACCTGCTCCAGGGATACATCCAACCCGAGTTGGAAATCCTAGATACAGTATTGGAAACTGTCCATTTCAGTAAGTATCTAACTGTCTAGCTAACTATCCTTGTGGCCACTCCAAGTGAAATGAGAAATATTCTGCCAAGTAGCAGTAGCTTTGTGGGGAGATGATGGTATTGTTGCTGCACTAGTAAACCAGAGACCCAGGGGAATGCTCTGGGAACCTGGGTTCAAATCCCGCCATGGCAGATGGAGGAATTTGAATTCAATAAAAATATGAAATTAAAAGTCTGATGCTGAAACTATTGTTGATTGTTATAAAAACCCATTTGGTTCACTAATGCCCTTGAGGGAAAGAAATCTGTTGTCCTCACCTGGTCTGGCCTACATGTGACTCCAGACCCACAGAAATGTGGTTGACTCTTAAAATGCCCTCTGAAATGGCTGAGCAACAGTTGTATCAAACCAGTACAAAATCACGAAAAAGGAATGAAACTTGATGGACATCGGCCTAGGCACCGGAAACAACAATGGCAATCACAGCCCCATCGATCCTGCAAAGTCCTCCTGACTAACATTCGGGGGCTAGTGCCAAATTTGGGAGAGCTGTCTCACAGAGTAGTCAAGCAACAGCCTGACATAGTCACCCTCATGGAATCATATCTTACAGATAATGTCCCAGACACCACCTATCACCATCCCTGTGTGTGTGTGTCCTGTCCCACCCACAGGACAGACCCAGCAAAAGTGGCGGCACAGTGGTATACGGTTGGGAGTGTGTTGCCCTAGGACTCCTCAATATCAACTCTGGCCCCCTCATGGCCAAACATGGGCAAGGAAACCTCCTGCTGATTACCACGTCCCGCCCTCCCTCAGCTGATGAATCAGTGCTCCTCCATGTTGAACACCACTTGGAGGAAGCACTGAGGGTGGCAAGGGTGCAGAATGTACTCTGGGTGGGAGACTTCAATGTACATCACCAAGAGTGGCTCGGTAGCCCCACTACTGACCAAGCTGGATGAGTCCTAAATGACATAGTTGCTAAACTGGGCCATACTTGAACTCATCCTCACCAACCTGCCTGCCATAGATGCATATGTTCATGACAGTATTGGTAGGAGTGACCACTGCACAGTTGAGACGATGTCCTGCCTTCACATCGAGGATACCCTCCATCGTGTTGTGTGGCACTATCACAATGTTAAATGGGATAGATTTCAAACAGATCTAGCAACTCAAGAATGGGCACCCATGAGGCACTGTGGGCCATCAGCAGCAGCAGAATTGTATACAACCACAATCTGTAACCTCATGACCCAGCAAATCCCCCACTCTGCCATTACCATCAAGCCAGGGGATCAACCCTGGTTCAATGAAGAGTGTAGGAGGGTATGCCAGGAGCAGCACCAAAAATGAGGTTTCAGTCTAGTGAAGCTATAACACAGGACTACTTGTGTGCTAAACAGCATAAGCAGCAAGAGATAGACAGGGCTAAGTGATCCAACAATCAATGGATCAGATCTAAGCCCTGCAGTCCTGCCACATCCAGTCATGAATGGTGGTGGACAATTAAACAAGTCACTGGAGGAGGAGGCTCCACAAATATCCCCATCCTCAATGATGGAGGAGCCCAGCACATCAGTGCAAAACGTAAGGCTGAAGCATTTGGTACAATCTTCAGCCAGAAGTGCCAAGTGGATGATGCATCTCGGCCTCCTCCGGAGGTCCCTAACATCACAGATGCCAGTCTTCAGCCAATTCCATTCACTCCATGTGATGTATCAGGAGGCAGTCACACCCGGTAGATTAAGTACCTCAACTCCAGTCAGTGGTCAGGGTCAGCAGAGTGTGACTGCAAGTGAGGCATCCTGTGTTCAGGAACAGAGGAATCTCAGCTCTTGACCTTGTCCAAGAGGTACGAGGTACTTGCTCCCTGTGTGGATGAGGAAGAGGGCTGTAGGGAAGATGAGCCAGCTGACCACGGCACCGTGGCACAGGAGGCCATTCAAGAGGGGAGAGCAAAAAGACAAGTGGTAGTTGTAGGGGATTCTATAGTTAGGGGAATTGATAGCTTCCTTTGTAAGCAGGATGGAGAGTCCCACATGGTATGTTGCCTGCCCGGTGCCAAGGTGAGGGACATCTCTGACCGGCTTGAAAGGATATTGGAGAGGAAGGGGGAGGATCCAGTTATTGTGGTCCACGTTGGGACAAATAGCATAGATGAGACTAGGAAAGAGGACCTGTTTGGGGATTATCAGGAACTAGGAACTAAATTAAAGAACAGGTCCTCAAGGGCTATAATCTCCAGATTACTACCCGAGCTACGTGCAAATTGGCATAGGGACGCGAGAATAAGGGAAGTAAACAAGTGGCTAAAGGAGTGGTGTGGAAAAGAGTGGCTCCATTTTGTGGGGCACTGGCATCAGTATTGGAACAGGAGGGATCTGTACCATTGGGATGGTCTCCACCTGAAACGATCGGGACCAATGTTTTAGAGAAAAGGGTAAATAGGGTGGTCAACAGGACTTTAAACTAGAAAGTGGGGGTGGGGGGGGGAGGGTAAAACTCCAAGAAGTATGACTAATGGGAAACAAAGCAGCAGGTTAGCATGTGGGGAGGTGGATTTAACTTCATGGAAAATTATGAAAAAACTGAAAAGAAAGGAGAGCCCAGGAGAGGCTATTAAAGTCTCCAGAACACAAAATAGGACAGAGTGTTTGGAAAGGGCTAGGAATCTAACTTCAAGCACATCAGATAAAGGGATGACAAAGAGAAAGGGGACGATTGAAATTGGCAGGTATTCTGTGGTGAGCATTATGGATACATGGCTGCAAGGGGATCAGGACTGGGAGCTAAATATCCAAGGATATACATCCTATCGAAAAGATAGGCAGGTTGGCAGAGGGGGTGGGGTTGCTTTGTTAGTAAGAAATTAAATTAAATCGATAGCAAGAAATGACGTAGGGTCAGATGATGTAGAATCTGTGTGGGTAGATTTGAGGAACCGCAAAGGTATAAAAACCATAATGGGAGTTATGCACAGGCCTCCGAACAGTAGTCAGGATGTGGGGCACAAGATACACCAGGAGATAGAAAAGGCGTGTAAGAAAGGCAAGGTTACAGTGATCATGGGGGATTTCAATATGCAGGTAGACTGGGAAAATCAGGTTGATAGTGGATCCCAAGAAAAGGAATTTGGGGAATGTCTACGAGATGGCTTTTTGGAGCAGCTTGTGGTGGAGCCACTAGGGAACAGGCAATTCTAGATTTAGTGATGTGTAATGAGGCAGATTTGATAAGGGAGCTTAAGGTGAAGGAACCCTTAGGAGGAAGTGACCATAATATGATAGAATTTACCCTGCAATTTGAGAGGAAAAAGCTGGAATCAGATGTAACGGTATTACAGTTGAATAAAGGCAACTACAGAGGCATGAGGGAGGAGCTGGCCAGAATTGACTGGGGGATGAGCCTAGCAGGAAAGGCATGAGTTTCTGGGAGTAATTTGGGAGACACAGCAAAAATTCATCCCTAGGAAAAAGAAGCATACTAAAGGCAGGACGAGGCAACCATGGCTGACAAGGGAAGTCAGGGACAGCATAAAAGCTAAAGAGAAAGCATACAATGCGGCAAAGAGCAGTGGGAAACCAGGGGATTGGGAAGCCTACAAACACCAACAGAGGATAACTAAAAAAGAAATAAGGAGGGAGAAGGTTAAATATGAGGGTAAACTAGCCAGTAATATAAAAGAAGATTGCAAGAGTTTTTTTAGATATATAATGGGTAAGAGAGAGGCAAAAGTGGACATTGGGCCGTTGGAAAATGACGCTGGAGAAGTAGTAGTGGAGAACAAAGAAATGGCGAAGGAACTGAATAGGTACTTTGCGTCAGTCTTCACAGTGGAAGACACGAGTGACATCCCCAAAGTTCAAGAGAGTCGGGGGGCAGAGGTGAGTATGGTGGCCATTACCAAGGAGAAGGTGCTAGGAAAACTGAAAGGACTGAAGGTGGATAAATCACCTGGGCCAGATGGATTATATCCCAGAGTTCTGAAGGCGATAGCTGAAGAGATAGTGGAGGTGTTAGTGGTGATCTTTCAGGAATCACTGGAGTCAGGGAGGGTCCCAGAGGACTGGAAAATTGCTTACGTAACCCCCCTGTTTAAGAAGGGAGTGAGGAAAAAGACAGGAAATTACAGGCCAATTAGCCTGACCTCGGTCGTTGGTAAGATTTTAGATTTCAGAATACTTGGAAGTGCTTGGTAAAATAGGGCAAAGTCAGCATGGTTTCATCAAGGGGAGGTCATGTCTGACAAATCTGTTAGAATTCTTTGAGGAGGTAATGAGTAAGTTGGACAAAGGAGAGCCAATGGATGTTATCTACTTGGACTTCCAGAAGGCCTTTGACAATGTGCCGCACAGGAGGCTGCTCAGTAAGATAAGAGCCCATGGTGTTAGAGGCAAGGTACTAGCATGGATAGAAGATTGACTGTCTGGCAGGAGGCAGAGAGTGGGGATAAGGGGGTCCTTCTCAGGATGGCGGCCGGTGACTAGTGGAGTTCTGCAGGGGTCAGTGTTGGGACCACAACTTTTCACTTTATACATTAATGATCTAGATGAAGGAACTGAGGGCATCCTGGCTAAGTTTGCAGATGATACAAAGATAGGTGGAGGGACAGGTAGTATTGAGGAGGTGGGGAGGCTGCAGAAGGATTTGGACAGGTTAGGAGAATGGACAAAGAAGTGGCAGATGGAATACAACGTGGAGAAGTGTGAGGTCACGCACTTTGGTAGGAAGAATAGAGGCTTGGACTATTTTCTAAATGGGGAGAGATTTCAGAAATCTGGAGTACAAAGGGACTTGGGAGTCCTAGTCCAGGATTCTCTTAAGGTTAACTTGCAGGTTGAGTCAGTAGTCAGGAAGGCAAATGCAATGTTGGCATTTATTTCGAGAGGACTAGAATCTAAAAGCAGGGATGTGCTGCTGAGGCTTTATAAGGCTCTCTTCAGACCCCATTTAGAATATTGTGAGCAATTTTGGGCCCCGTATCTCAGGAAGGATGTTCTGACTCTGGAGAGGGTCCAGAGGAGGTTCACGAGAATGAAAGGCTTAACATATGAGGAATGTTTGAGGACTCTGGGTCTGTACTCGATGGAGTTTAGAAGGATGAGGGGGGATCTGATTGACACTTACAGAATACTGAAAGGCCTGGATCGAGTGGACGTGGGGAAGATGTTCCCATTAGTAGGAGAGACTAGGACCTGAGGGCACAGCCTCAGAGTAAAGGGAAGACCTTTTAGAACAGAGATGAGGAGAAACTTCTTTAGACAGAGAGTGGTGAATCTATGGAATTCATTGCCACAGAAGGCTGTGGAGGCCAGGTCATTGAGTGTATTTAAGACTGAGATAGATAGGTCTTGATTGGTTAGGGGATCAAAGGTTACGGGGAGAAGGCAGGAGAATGGGGTCGAGAAAGTTATCAGCCATGATTGAATGGCAGAGCAGACTCAATGAGCCGAATGGCCTAATTTCTGCTCCTATGTCTTATGGTCTTATGTCAAGAAACAGCTGAAGGCACTGAATACTGCAAAGGCTATGGGCCCTGATGATATTCCTGCAGTAGTACTGAAGATTTGTGCTCCAAAACTTGCCGTGCCCCTAGCCAAGCTGTTCTAGTGCAACTACAATACTCGCATCTACCCAGCAATGTGGAAAATTGCCTATACACAAAAAACAGGATAAATCCAACCCAGCCAATTACCACCCCATCTGTCTACTCTCGATCATCAGTGAAGTAATGAAAGGGGTCATCAACAGTGCTATCAAGCAGCACTTGCTTAGTAATAACCTGCTCACTGGCGTTCAGTTTGCGTTCTGCCAGGGCCACTCAGTTCCTGACCTCATTACAGCCTTGGGTCAAACATGGACAAAAGAGCTGGACTCCAGAGGTGAGGAGAGAGTAACTGTGCTTGGCATCAAGGCAGCATTTGACCGAGTGTGGCATCAAGGAGCCCTAGCAAAACTGGAGTCATTGGGAATCATGGGAAAACTCTCCACTGGTTGGAGTCATACTGAGCACAAATGAAGATGGTTGTGGCTGTTGGAGGTCAGTCATCTCAGCTGCAGGACATCATTGCAGGAGTTCCTCAGGGTAGTGTCCTAGGCCCAACCATCTTCAGCTGCTTCATCAATGACCTTCCTTCCATCATAAGGTCAGAAGTGGGGATGTTCGCTGATGATTGCACAATGTTCAGCACCATTCGCAACTCCTCAAATGCTGACACAGTCCATGTCCAAATGTAGCAAGACCTGGACAATATCCAGGCTTGGGCTGACAAGTGGTAAGTAACATTCGTGTCACACAAGTGTCAGGCAATTACCAACTCCAACAAGAGAGAATCGAACCATCGCCCCATATGGTTCAATGGCATTACCATCACTGAATCCTTTACTATCAACACCCTGGGGGTTACCATTGACCAGAAACTGAACTGGACTAGCCATATAAATACTGTGGCTACAAGAGCAGGTCAGAGGCTCGGAATCATGCGACGATTAACTCACCTCCTGACTCCCCAAAGCCTGTCCATCTTCTACAAGGCACAAGTCAGGAGGGTGATGGAATACTCCCCACTCCCCATTTCTGGCCCGAATTCTGAACTGCGCCTCTTCAAAAATGCGAAGCGTACCTATTCTGGGATCCCTCCTTCATCGTGCAGGATTGTTGGGGGAAGCCAAGCTACACCTTTTTATGACACTAGCTGTCGTATTCCGCTAAGTAGAGAGTCTTCTCTTTGAGAAGCTACAGCGAGAAGGTAAATGTGTAAGCTAAGTTGGTGAGGGGGTAGCATGGTGGGTGAGTGGGTTAGGGGGTAAGGCGGCAGGTGGGTGGGTGAGGGGACAGGGTGGCAGGGAAGTGGGTGAGAGATTATGGTGGCATGTGGGTGAGTGAGGATGTAGGGCAGCAGGTAAATGGGTGATAGGGAAGGGTGGTAGGTAAGTGGGTGAGGAGTTAGCATGGCAAGTAGGTGAGATGTAGGATGGCAGGTAAGTGGGTGAGGAGTTAGCGTGGCAAGTAGGTGAGATGTAGGATGGCAGGTAAGTGGGTGAGGAGTTAGCGTGGCAAGTAGGTGAGATGTAGGATGGCAGGTAAGTGGGTGAGGAGTTAGCGTGGCAAGTAGGTGAGATGTAGGATGGCAGGTAAGTGGGTGAGGAGTTAGCGTGGCAAGTAGGTGAGATGTAGGATGGCAGGTAAGTGGGTGAGGAGTTAGCGTGACAAGTAGGTGAGATGTAGGATGGCAGGTAAGTGGGTGAGGAGTTAGCGTGGCAAGTAGGTGAGATGTAGGATGGCAGGTAAGTGGGTGAGGAGTTAGCGTGGCAAGTAGGTGAGATGTAGGATGGCAGGTAAGTGGGTGAGGAGTTAGCGTGGCAAGTAGGTGAGATGTAGGATGGCAGGTAAGTGGGTGAGGAGTTAGCGTGGCAAGTAGGTGAGATGTAGGGTGGCAGGTAAGTGGGTGAGGAGTTAGCGTGGCAAGTAGGTGAGATGTAGGATGGCAGGTAATTGGGTGAGGAGTTAGCGTGGCAAGTCGGTGAGATGTAGGATGGCAGGTAAGTGGGTGAGGAGTTAGCGTGGCAAGTAGGTGAGATGTAGGGTGGCAGGTAAGTGGGTGAGGAGTTAGCGTGGCAAGTAGGTGAGATGTAGGGTGGCAGGTAAGTGGGTGAGGAGTTAGCGTGGCAAGTAGGTGAGATGTAGGATGGCAGGTAAGTGGGTGAGGAGTTAGCGTGGCAAGTAGGTGAGATGTAGGATGGCAGGTAAGTGGGTGAGGAGTTAGCGTGGCAAGTAGGTGAGATGTAGGATGGCAGGTAAGTGGGTGAGGAGTTAGCGTGGCAAGTAGGTGAGATGTAGGATGGCAGGTAAGTGGGTGAGGAGTTAGCGTGGCAAGTAGGTGAGATGTAGGATGGCAGGTAAGTGGGTGAGGAGTTAGCGTGGCAAGTAGGTGAGATGTAGGATGGCAGGTAAGTGGGTGAGGGGGGTAAGGTGGGTCTGGGGAGTTGGGGAGAATCAAGTGGTCAGGGAGCTTGGGGAGCCAGGGGGTAGTTGGGTGTCAGGTGGTAGTCAGGTGGGCCGGAGGGTAGTTGGGGAGTTGGGGGTGAATCGAGGGGTTGTGGGGGATAGTCGGGTCTGTGGGCTTGGAGTTGGGGGGGATTCAGGAGGTCGCTAGCATAGTTACCTAGGAATTAGAACTGGTCTTAATCCTTCTAACTTCTCTTGGGTAAGTGTTCAGGTAAGTAAGTTGGAATCATCTAAAGTCTCCAACTCTAACTCAGATTTGGGGACTTTTTCGGAAGGTTCCGGGTGCAGGGGAATTGCCCATCTGAAGTACAAACCTGCCTGGTAAATCCCGGGTACCTCCGGGGTACGACCCTCTGGAGGTTGGACGTCCTGGACCCGAGATTATTGAAGTGGAGGGGATAACCTCTTACCCTCAGCTGCCTGTTCCCTTCTGTTGTTTCTTGATCTTTTAAATTAGTTGCTTTCTTTCTTTAAACAGAGACGCCAGTGGGAGCCCAGGTGGTGAGATCATTCTGGGAGGCAGCGACCCTTCCTACTACAGCGGGGAGTTCCACTATCAGAGCCTGGTTAAGAAAGGCTACTGGCAGATCAAAGTGAAAGGGTGAGCACAGGGCACACTCTCGGAGCGATCCCTCATGCACAGATTCACTCTGAGAGGCTCTGATTCCAAATTATTATCACGTGTGGTAAACAGTTTAAAGATTAGTATGTACAAAGGGAGCATTGTTAATATTTAACTGTTGTGCTATTTAATGGTCTCTTACTTGTATGACTTAATTAGGATGGTTGATGTGGCTCAAGAAGCTTTTTTTTTATAAAGAGAAGGTAGAAGGGAGAAAGGTGGTTTTAGTTAAAGATTGAAAATAAGTTAAAGATTGAAAATAAGAGAATGAGAGTGGACAGAAAACAGAGCGGGATAAAATGTAAGCAATCCTTGTTTCTATTTCAAATATATAAATCTCGAATTCATCCCAGATTTGCACCAAGTGCAGTAGCCGGTGGGGAAGAAGGTGTTTTACCCGCAGGCTGCAATGGCGGGTTTTTGCACCGTATCGTCCCATTCCCAGTGCATCACGCCTCATTAATATTGCATTCCCGAGAAATACCGGATCCCCGGAGGGGCAGCCTCTGATTCGCTGCCGCACCATCCCCTCAGGCCTTCAGTATTCTGGGTACCATATTGAAAGGGTAACCCCTGCACAGAGGTCACTCTCTCTAAGGGATCGGAAGCTGCTGCAAAGTCATGGCTGCCAAAGGGAGGAAACATGCTGTCCCCAAATTTAGCGATGCCTCCCTCGGACGCCTACTCAATGGAGTGGAGGCCCGTCGTGAAGTCCTCTACCCCCATTCTGGGCAAAGACCTGCAAGGCAAGTCACCAATCCAGCGTGGGAGGTGGTGGCAGTGATGGTCAGCGCCAATGCCCCGCAAAAGAGGGCAGCCACCCAGTGCCGAAAGAGGATGAATTGCCTCCTCTGTTCCACTAGGGTAAGTCATTCTCCTCATCACTCTCAACTCACACACTCACAAACCCATCACACACCCACAGGGCCCTCACTCACTGCCAGTCGAAGGGACATTACCATTCACTCTCACACACACCTTCATCTGCCCTGCATCCCGTCCATGGCACCACTCACCACCCGCACGTACCAGGCATCCTTATCATCTGGCCTGGCAGATGCCCTGCTTATACTCTCTCCATCAAGCAGCCACACAGTGAAAGGGAGAGGTCGCAGACTGGTGGCAGAATGCCTGACAGCAAGGTCCTCACGGACTTTGAAAATAAAGTCACCCAACTGGCTGCCAACGAGCTGGACTTTTCCTTTGCTGACAGTGAGCTCGGAGATGCTCAACCAAGTGAGGATCCAGCAGTGCAACATCCATCAGACAACCGTGCTGTGAGTTAGTTCCCCTGTTCCACAGTCCCCTGCCTTGCACTAATTACACGCCTGGGAACAGCCGAGGGGGTCCACGATCCAAGTCCTCGTCTCAAGCCCTGAAGACACCTCGGAAGAAGAATCTGATGACACCCTAATTGAAGACCCAACATAGTGTTCACCCACACCCTCCACCAGCACAGAGACACACACACCTCGGTCGGAGCTAGTTCTAGAGTAGCCTCAGGGTCCCAATCTGGTGAGCACATCGCACTGTCTGATCCACAGCAGGCGGCAGCGGCAAGGACTTCCCAGGTTTCCACCACTCAGAGGACTGCTGGAGGCCAGAAACCTGTTGAGTCCAAGCCATGCAGTCATGTCATAGTTGCTGGAGCTGCAAAGACAAGCTCGGGAACATCAGGAAGGGATGTCCACTGCACTTCTCAGATTGCAAGGCACGATGGAGGAGTCCATCTGCCTTCAGTCTGAGGTGATAGTGCCAGAATGCCAGCACATCAAGGTCAATGCCATGGAGGCCTTGGTCCTGGACATCGGTCCTGCGCTGCTGCATGGGCTGAACATCTTCACAGATGCCATAGTTGGCCTCCAACAGTGTCAACAAGAGATGGGTGTGGGGCAGCTCAATCTCACTCCAGCTTCTCCCTCTCCTCAAGGAGTCAGCCAGGGGCCCCTCAGGCACCCATAGGGAGGGGGATCAGCAGGTGAACCCCCTGGGCCATCCATCCAGGTGACTCCGGGAGTGTCTGGCCCATCCGAATCCCTTCTTCCTGTGACCCCAGCAGCTCCAGATCCACAGGCTAAGGAGGGTTGCCACTGCCACAGCAGCACCCCAAAAGCAGGCTGGGGCCCTCCAAGTCTCAGCCCCACCCAGAGGACACCCGCCAAAGTCATCACAAGCAGGGCAACGCGGTCAGCAACTCTGCTGTGGATGTCCGGGGAGCACCAAGACGTAGGAGCAGGGTTAGGAAGGTTAAGAAGGTGTAGTTGCACAGCCTGGGCTTGGGTGTCAATCACTGGTACATAATGTTCACTATTGTGAATAAACTCCCAAGAATGCCTCCTTGCCTATCCCTCCTTGCTCTGATGAGCGGTGTTTGTGTCACTCGGATGTGAAACCTTGGTTTCTGCAAAGGATAAAGGCAGGTGTCTCAGTCCAGGGCCTCTTCCCTGTGCAGTGTGTAACCTTCAGACCACAGTGATGGTCCAGCCTCACACTCACTGGACACATTACTGATGCCTGCACCTCGATGGTGCTGGTCATTGCTGCCAGAATGTCGTGGGCAAGTGTCACAGAGTTCCGTCATTCTCTCTGTGTGCCCTCAACACCTTTGAGGTGGGGCTGGTCCCCCATCTCTTCAGCATCTATGAACAATACATTTAAAGTTTCACAGTTGCGTCTCCAAGATATGACCCTGATCACAGAGCACAAGCGAGCTGCTCTCCACTAGACAGGTGACAGACATTCACAGAGGCTGTGTGATGATCTATGGAGTGTCCTCACCGCATGTTGTCATCATTCTCCTGGAAATGAGCGACTATTATGGTCTTGTGAAGGGGAGGTCGTGTCTCACTAACTTGACCGAGTTTTTCGAGGAAGGGACAAAGATGATCGACGATGGAAGGGCAGTGGATGTTATATACATGGATTTCAGTAAGGCCTTTGAGAAGGTCCCTCATGGCAGACTGGTACAGAAGGTAAAGTCGCAAGGGATCAGAGGTGAACTGGCAAGATGGATACAGAATTGGCTTGGTCATAGAAGACAGAGGGTAGCAGTGGAAGGGTGCTTTTCTGAATGGAGAGCTGTGACTAGTGGAGTTCCGCAGGGATCAGTGCTGGGACCTTTGCTGTTTGTAGTATACATAAATGATTTGGAGGAAAATGTATCTAGGCTAATTAGTAAGTTTGCAGATGACACTAAGGTTGGAGGAGTTGCAGATAGTGAAGAGGATTGTGAAAGGATACAACGGGATATAGATCAGTTGGAGACTTGGGCAGAGAAATGACAGATGGAGTTTAATCCGGACAAATGCGAGGTAATGCATTTTGGAAGGTCTAATACAGGCAGGAATTATGCAGTAAATGGCAGAACCCTTAAGTGCATTGATGGGCAGAGGGATCTGGGTGTACAGGTCCACAGGTCACTGAAAGTGGCAACGCAGATGGATAAGGTAGTCAGGAAGGCATATGGCATGCTTGCCTTCATTGGCAGGGGTATTGAGTATAAATGCTGGGAAGTCATGCTGCAGCTGTATAGAACCTTGGTTAGACCACACTTGGAATAGTGCGTGCAATTCTGGTCGCCACATAACCAGAAGGATATGGAGGTGTTGGAGAGGGTGCAGAGGAGGTTTACCAGAATGCTGCCTGGTCTGGAGGTTACTAGCTATGAGGAGAGGTTGGAGAAACTCGGATTGTTCTCACTAGAGCGACGGAGATTGAGGGGAAACTTGATAGAAGTTTACAAAATTATGAGTGGCATGGACAGAGTAGATAGTCAGAAGCTTTTTCCCAGGGTGGAAGAGTCAATTACTAGGGGACATAGATTTAAGGTGAGAGGAGAAAACTATAGAGGAGATGTGCGGGGCAAGTTTTTTACGCAGAGGGTAGTGAGTGTCTGGAATTCGCTGCCAGAGGAGGTGGTGGAAGCAGGTACGATAGTGGTGTTTAAGAGGCAACTTGACAAATACATGAATAGGATGGGAATAGAGGGATACGGACCCCGGAAGTGCAAAATGTTTTAGTTGACGGGCAATATGATCAGCGCAGACTTGGAGGGTCGAAGGGCCTGTTCCTGTGCTGTACTTTTCTTTGTTTCCTTGTATTAGAGCCTTCGCTGTGTCTCCCTGACATGAGCCTGAGCACTGAGGGTATGGGTGCTGCCATCAGCCACACAGGAGTTGAACATTCACAGATGCAAGGTGAGGATGTCAGGATTGTCCTTACTGCACCTCGTCATCATCCTCCACGAATCTTGCGGTTATGAGGGCCTCCCGAGTGCGTCTGCCTTGCCTCGGGCAGTGGGATGGCCTCACCGCCGGTATCCTCATCCTCGAGGATCTCATCATCGTCATCCCCTTTGACCTCCTCCTCAGCCGGGTCCTCCCCCTGTTGCAGCACCAGGTTTTGGAGCCCGCAGCAAGAGACAATGATGCGCGACACCCTCTGGGGACTGTATTGCATGGTTCCCCCCGACCTGTCGAGGCACCGGACCCTCATTTTCAAGCTATCTATCATTTGCTCCGTCAAAGTCCGAGTCGCAGCATGAGCCTCATTATACTATCGCTCTGCTACAGTCTGAGGCCACTGAGTGGGCCCTTGTCCCTGAAGAGCCAACCCTGCAGCCGCTTTGGACCCTGGAAGATGTCGGGGGTCTGAGACCTGCTAAAGGGTGTAGGAGTTGTGGATGGTCCCTGGGCAATTGTGCGCAGACCTGTAGGATACATTTGGGGTGGCCGCAGCTGAACATTCAGTGAGTGGATGATGAAGTTGACTGCTTGTTGCCATGGAGATCTAAGTGTCACGTGAGTGCAGTCGACGGCACCCTGCACCTGTGGAAAACCAGAGATCTGCTCAAATCCCAGCGCTCCTGCTTCCTGGATTTCCTGATCTCGGGCGAATAGCACCAAGTTCCCTGCCCGCACGAAGATGGCGTCCGTGACCTCCTGGATACACCTGTGTGTGGAGGCTTGTGAGATCCTACACAGGTTACCCGTGGAACCCTGAAAAGAACCCCTGGCATAAAAATTGAGTGCCCGCGGTCACTTTCACAGCCAATAGCAGTGGATGCCCTCCATGTCCCTCTGGTTCTAAATCCTGCAGCAGGTGGCATTTGTGAGTGACCAGTTCCCTAGGTATGCTCAGTCTTCAGCAGACACTGGTTCTTGGTCATCTGCAGGAATGACAAGTGCTGTCTTTAGACCCTGGGTCTAGTGAGGTGCCTACGAGTGATGGCTCGCTGTGGATCTTCAGCTGTGTGTGCAGCAGGCCCTGCCGCTCATTCATCTTGAGGGAGGTGCTGCTCCCTTTGCCGAGCTGGGCACCTTCGTCGCTCTCTTCTTCTTTTCTGCCCCCTGTAAACCATGGGGCATACTGTTAAATCACCAGGCTCCATGATCCTGGTGTTCTCCTCCTGCAGAATCAAAGAGAGAGACACGTTGGTTAGTATGGCAGCACTAAGAACCTCACTTGGTTAAATCTGAAGGCCCCTTCACGCATGCCAGAGAGTGATGGCCACCACTTGGATGGTCAGTGTGTAGTGCACTCATTGGCTGTCCAAAACCCCACCCACTTCTGCCCCACCCACCTGACCGATTGGCAGCAGCTTTGCCCACTGGACTGCAGGCTGTGCTCTCAGCTCAGGCACAGGCATTCTCCTAACCAGCACTGCAAGGCTGCACTGTTAGCTTGAACCATAATGGATACTGGTCCAAACCTTAATAAAGACATTGCAAAGGGGCTGTGAGCACCTCCATCAGTGACTGTGTCATGACCACCTTTCACAAGGGGATTCTACAACTTACCCAGTCGGCCATGTGCTCTGCTGCTTCCTCTAAAATGCACATTAATTTGCAGTGGGCACTCGAGGGGTGAAAAGTTCTGGAGCATTTTACAGCACTTTCATACTTTTGTGTTGCTTGAGTGGACAGGAAAGCTTCAGAGGCCTGAGTCCAAGCATGGTAATGGAGCTGCAGCTGAACGGTCTCAGCTCTGGAAGAATGGTCACTTTTGACAAGCTTTACCAAGCGTGTGGCCACTTCCCTTACCCTCCCCCTCCCCCTCCCCCTCCCCCCATCCCCGCGGCAAGTGCTTGAGTATTTCCTTCAGTCTGTCTCTGCTGGCTTAACTCCAACCCCTGGCATGTTCTTGTGTACTTCATTCAATCTCTGCTGCCTTGCCCCCAACACCCCACCATCGCCGTCCCCCACCCCGGGCCTGACCCCGCACTGGAGCCCTTGCCCTGGCACTGTACTGAAAGCCAGCCAGGAGAATGTGACTTGCCCAACGGATGGGTGGTGCCTCTTCCTTGACATGCTACGGGTGATGCTTGTGAGCGCTGGCTGTGTGCATTCACCTCCGAGCGCCCTTCGGGGTTCAAGTCGCCAGGTGCACACCTTTCAAAGGCATCGGAGGTCACGCCGATGTGGGCGGTGAATTTGACACGGTGGGGGTGGGGGGGTGGGGGTGGGATGATTCCGGCGAGCAGGGTTCGATGCAAATGTGTTAAAATGATGTTCCTGAGGGAAACACGGCCTCCCATTGACGGATGTAGCGGGCAATCGCAAACTGGTTTCACAACAACATAAAATCGATTTTTGGTCTTTTCATCATATTGTCCCCTCATCATGACGCCCGACACCAATGGGGCCGGATAATTCTGGCCTTTGAATCGATAGGCGCCACTCCATGCGCCAATGCATGCTCTTGCCTGCTCCAGAGGTGATAGTGTTTCAGCCTGGTCCAATAAGCACAGCTAAAAGACAGACTATTGCCTTTAGCTAGAAGGGCAGAGGGAGATTTGTTATTGAATGTGTTTATTGTAGTTGTATAAAGTTTATCTATGGCAGTGACACCATGACTCCTGCTCCCTGATTACTAATGTTTGATGCAACCTTGTGGTTCAACATCGAATTGGATGTGAAGCTTATATGTCAGCTGTGACTCAGTTGGAAGCTCTCTCATCTTCCAGATAGAAGGATGTGGATTCAAGTCCCATTCCAAAGACTTAAAGACAAATATCTAGGCTGATACTTCAGGGGGATGCTGCACTGTTGGAGATGCTGTCTTTTGATATGAGACAATTCTCCTAGCTGTCTCAGATGGATATAAACAGTCCCTTTGCATCAGATTTAAGTAGAGCAGGGGTGTTGTCGTGCCAATACTTACCCCTCAATCAGCATCGCAAAACCAGATTATCAACTTGTTATTGCAGTGCAGTTTGTGGGACCTCACTGTGCACAAATTGGTTTCTATGTTTCTCACTTGACAGCTGTGACAATACTTCAAAGGCATTTCATTGGCTGTAAAGTTGGGAAGCCCTCAGGTCATGAAAGACATCGTAGGGAAGCAAGTCCACTGCACTGGGACTCTCAACCTGCATTGAGACTCTCAGCCTGGAATTTTGTTCTGAATTGAGACTTGAAGCCACAGCCATCAAACTTAGAGGTGAGAGTGCTACCAACTAAAGCTTGGCTGAAACTCTCCTCCAAAATGCCTTTGCTGTACAGACTGAGAGTGGCCATCCTTCCACTCCTAACTGTAACAGTCAGGGCTTCATTCTCCTGAACTGCAGCCTGCAATCTCTAGCAAATAATAATAATAATAAAGAGTAGAACTTTGTCATCATTTTGAGGGCAAGACAATATCCTTTCCTGATTTCTTGTTCTTTTCTCTCCTTTAGAATTTCTGTCGGTGGGGAGTTACTGTTCTGTAGTCAAGGATGTGCAGCTGTCGTTGATACTGGATCGTCCTATATCACTGGACCAGCCGCAATGGTTTCCTTGCTAATGACTGCTATAGGAGCCAAATCCCTAGCAGAGGGAGAGGTAAGGGCAGGGGTCATTTTTCTGCCAGCTCATTGGGTGGCATGCTTGGCTCTGAGTTAGAAGGTTCTAAATTGAAGACCCATTCCATTGACTTAAGCTAAAGTCTAGGTTATTACTTACTACGGACAAAGGGAGTGCTGCTCTGTTGGAGGTGCTGCACTTTATGAGACATAAAACTGAGGCTCTGTCTGCCTATGGATGCAAATGATTCCATGGCACTATTTTGAAGAAGAATATATAAGTTCTCCCTAGTGTCCGGACTAATATTTATTCCTCAATCAACACCATTAGAAAAACAGGCTATCTCATTATCTGGTGAGTGACTGCCCTTGACATTAAGGCAGCATTTGACTGAGTGTGGCATCAAGGAGCCCCAGCAAAACTGGAGTCAATGGGAATCAGGGGGAAAACTCTCCACTGGTTGGAGTCATACCTTGCACAAAGGAAGCTGGTTATGGTTGTTGGAGGTCAGTCACCTCAGTTCTAGGACATCACTGCAGGAGTTATTTAGGGTTATGTCCTCAGCCCAACCATCTTCAGCTGTTTCATCAATGACCTTCCTTCCATCATAAGATCAGAAGTGGGGATGTTCGCTGATGATTGCACAATGTTCAGCATAATTCACAACTCCTCAGATACTGAAGCAGTTCATGTCCATATGCAACAAGACCTGGACAATATCCAGGCTTGAGCTGAAAGTGGTAATTAATATTTGTGTCACACAAGTGCCTGACAATGACCATCTCCAACAGGAGAGAATCTAACCATCACCCCTTGACATTCAATGGCATTACCATCACTGAAGCCCCCACTATCAACATCCTGGGGGGCTACCATTGACCAGAAACTGAACTAGACCAGTCATATAAATACTGTGGATACAAGGGCAGGTCAAAGTCTTGGAATCCTGCATTGAGTAATTCACCTCCTGACACCCCACCATCTACAAAGCACAAGTCAGGAGTCTGATGGAATACTCTTCATTTGCTTGGGTGAGTTCAGCTCCAATGACACTCAAGAACTTTGACACCATCCAAGACAACGCAGCTTGCTTGATCGGCACCCCACCAGCATCCATCACCCTAGACATTCACTCTATCCATCGCACAATAGCTGCATAGACAGTGTGTATCATCTACAAGATGCACTGCAGCAACTTGCCAAGAATCCTTAAGCAGCACCTTCCAACCCTCTACACCTAGAAAGACAAGGGCAGCAGGTTCATAGGAATACCACCACCTGCAAGTTCCCCTCCAAGTCACTCACCATCTTGACTTGGAAAAATATCATCGTTCCTTCACTGTCGCTGGTTCAAAATTCTGTAACTCTCTTCCTGACAGCACTGTGGGTGTACCTACACCTCATGGACTGCAGTGGTTCAAGAAGACGGCACACCACCACCTTCTCAAGGGCAATTAGAAATAGGCAATAAACGCTGGCCTAGCCAACGACACCCACATCCTAAGAAGCGAATAATAAAAAAAAAAATCACATTGCTATTTATGGGAGCTTTCTGTGCACAAATTGTCTGCTACATCATTATAACAATGATGTTTTAAAAGTACTCAATTGACTATGAAGCATTTCCACAACCCCAACCACCAATGAAGCACATACATAGTCACATCATTGTGTCTGTCTGCAAAAGCCAGACATTGTGTGTTCATTTACCACCCCCACCAACAACAACCCCCCGCCCCCATACTTTGAGGTAGCAGTAGGTGTAGTGTTCAATGGTTCAATTAATCTGTGTTTGATTATGTGAATTTTTAACTGGCCACTCTGCTTAATTGGTTAAGCTTGGGTGGTGGCTTAGATCACAGTAGGGTTGATGCAAAATGAGGTAGGCGGTCCTTAAGTGATGGAGCCCAGTGACTTTTGGGCACCAAGGTCCACATATTTTAACAGGAGCTTCCACATATCAGAGCCAATTTTCCTGATCGGTGGATATTGGGTGGGAGGTTTGTGTCCATGTTCATAGTTGGACCTCATTTTAATTTGATAGTGCTGGGAGGAGTCACCCACAGGTTTATGCCATGGACAGGTGATTTGGGTGGCAGGTAGGGAGTTGAGGGATCTGATGATTGCTCTTGTGGAGCCAAGAGGGACACCTAAAATGGAAAGGGTGGGGGTGGAGTGCATGCGTTAACAGGGAGGCGGGGAAGGGCTGTCAGCTGATTTGGGTGGGTCCAGGGAGAACAGAGGAGCTGCAGAGGCCCTTTTAAGGACAACTGCTTAGGCTCGATCGCATCATGTGCTCTGCCCAATGCAAGCACAAAATTGCCTGGGGGTTCTTTGCATGATTCAGAGTCCCATTTCCTTTTGGGCGAACAGCTGCAAGCCTATTTTTCCAGCCCATTCCAAAAATCTCACAGCCTGGGTCTTGGCAGGAACAGGGCATTAAGCGATGCATTGCTACTGCCTGGTTCTTTGCTGGTGAGAAGGATGAAAAAAGTAGTATTCGTGCTCACTGGGTGAGCCATTTGAGTTATTGAAGGAGAGGGAGGAATAAGGAATAAGTGGCTTTCTTCCATGGGCTCTCTGGAAGGAAAGTTCCTGCAGAAACCACAGGTTCACTGTGGAAGCATTTGAGTGTCTTGTTTTCACCTGATGCCACAGAGGAGACCATTTAAACTTACATTCTCTCCAAAGTGTCTGTAAGAGAGTCACATGCAAACACATTGCTTTTAAGTGCAGGCGGCAGTTTCTTAGGTGAACGTGACAGTCATTTCCACGCAGCTGACAGCCCTAAGATAACTGATCGGTTCTCACCAGGGTTGGAGGAAGAAAAATGTCTCCACCTCTGGGAGAAAGTGCTGCTCCTCTGCAAAAAAGGTGCTGTGGGATCTTCAACGGCTTATCTGTTCCACCAGAACAAATTCACTCTTTGGGTGAGTTTAACATCTTGTTCAAAGGATGGCATTTCAGACCACACAGCACCCTCCCCCACTACCCAGTACTGTGCAGAAGGGTCAACCTAAATGATGTGCTCAAATGGGGCTTGAGCCCACAATAACCTGACTCATAGGGGCGAGAGTGCCTCCAACTGGGTCAATTCCCCGAAATGGATGTATCTGCTTACATTGACTCAAGAGCCATTTGGTGTCAGTCTGGACCGGACACTGGACTGTGATCACCAGCACTGTACTGAACAAATCTGGAAACGAATAGCAATCAAACTGAGTTGACCCAACAAACGTAGCCAGATTGCAGCGAGTACCTATGAGCTCCCTGTCCCTCAGTGTATCAAATTGAAATCATTGTTCTTTCTTTCAAAACCCTCCCTTCACTTGCTCCTCCCTTACAAAATCTAGATCAGCGCTCCAGTGCATTACCAAGGGAGTGCTACATTGTTAGAAGTGGCTCTTCTGACGATTTTAAACCAAAGCCCTGCCTGTCCTCTCGGATTGACATAAAAAACCCCATAGCTCTATTTTGTAGAAGTGTAGAGGAGTCCTGGTCAATATCTGTTACTGAATCTATGTTCCAAAATGGATTATTTGGTCATTATCACATTGCTCTTCGTGGGAGCTAGCTGTGCACAAATTGGCTGCTGCATTTCCTACTTTAAAATAGTGACTACACTTCAAAAAGTGCAGGGTGCTATAGAAATGTGAGTTCTTTCTTTCTGTTTACTTACAATCTTTTCCAACCTTATGTCCCAGCTCACCTTTCTGACTCTGACCTTCTGTACCTCTCCCCCCAGCACCACTTGGGCCAAAGCCTATATGCACCGGAGTTCTCTTCCTAAGCTACCGTTCCCCACCTTCCAAGGTCTGCTGCAAATGTATTTCTGACTGAGTTTTCAGCCACGTCCATAAAAGCTTTCTCCCACTTGCCCCTTGGATGGTCAACCCTCTTTGAGAAGTCGAGAATGTGGGAATGTTCACCTTAGAGCAGAGAGGGGTAAGAGATTTAATAGAAGTATTCACAATTATGAGGTGTTTTTATAGAGTTAGTAAATAAAACCTGTTTCCACTGACCATGGGAATGGTAACTTAGCAGTGATGGTCTTGGACTAATAACCGGGAGATGTGAGTTCAAACCCCTCCATGGTAGCAGTGAATTTAAGTTCAGCTACTTTAATGCATCTGGAATAAGAAGCTATCACTGACACTGGTGCCCATGAAACCAACAGATTGCCATGTCAAAAGAAGAATTTTCACAAATGCTCCTCTAGGGTAGGAAACCTGCTGTCCTTCCCTGGTCTGGCCTTTATTGATTGAGACTCACAGCAGTGGGGTTGGCTCTTTAATGTGCCCTCTGAAATGATCCAGCAAGCCACTCAGCTGTCACTACTACCTTCTTGGGGGCAACTAGGGATGGACAATAAATGCTGGCCTTGCCAGTCTTGCCCACATCCTGTGAATGAATAAAAAAAACCGAGGGCATAGATCTAAGATAATTGGTAAAAGGGGTGATGAGATGAGGTGACATTTTTCTTTACACAGGGTGCAATGCGCTGTCCTAAAGGCAAGATTTTCAGGCCTGTGGGGAAAGGGCAGGGTATTTGACGATAGGGTAGCTCTTTCAAAGAGCTAGCACAGGCGCAGTGGACCAAATGGCCACCTCTTCTATGATTCCAATGACCAAAAAGCAACAAGGATGCCTCTGAGGAACAGAGGGGGAGGCAGTGGCATAGTGTATTGTTACTGTCGATGCCCTGGGTTCAAATCCCACCAAAGCGGATGGTAGAATTTGAATTCGCTAAAAATCTGGAATTAAAAGCTTATTGAAAGGGCTGATGTCCTTTAAGGAAGGAAATCTGCCGTCCTTACCTGGTCTGGCCTACATGGCACTCCAGACTCACAGCAATGTGGTTGATTATTAATTGCCCTCTGAAATGGCCTGGCAAGACACTCAGTTGTACCATACCACTACAGAAAATTGCACCTATACCAAGAAGGCAGCTCACCACCAGCTTCTCAAGGACAATTAGGGATGGGCAATAAATGCTGGCCTAGCCAGCGAAGCCCACATCTAATGAATGAATTTAAAAATATTATAGAGGGGAAAAAAACTACCCAGGTCAGTTCCTTGTTAATTCAATAACAGTTTATGTGGCAGTGATATCATGGGCTGCAGGCCATTATGGACATTGTCAACACAGAGATAATCCGGCAATGAGTCATTGT
Organism: Carcharodon carcharias; assembly: GCF_017639515.1. Lineage (NCBI taxonomy): Eukaryota > Metazoa > Chordata > Chondrichthyes > Lamniformes > Lamnidae > Carcharodon > Carcharodon carcharias. The sequence goes on along the minus strand of NC_054475.1, from coordinate 8,300,886 downwards.
GTTGGGTGAGTAATCACCAGAGTTAAAACATTGTTATTAAATGACTACATCACCATGCTTGACCTCATCCTCGGGTAATCTCATAGAATAAAATCACTCTCTGTTTTATTGAACCTTGCTCAGAATTATCCCATAAAAATGCCTCTTGCCTAATAACAGTTACCTCACTGTTCAGAGACTTGAGCAACATAATCGAGGCTGACACTTCAGTACTGAGGGGATCTGCACTGTCTGAGGTGCTTTCTTTCAGATGAGATGTTAAACCCAAGGCTCGTCTGTCCTCTCAGGTAGACGCAAAAGATCCCCTGGCACTATTTTGATGAAGGATAGGGAGGTTCTCCCTCAAACAACATCACTAAAAGTAGTCATTCATGACATTGCAGTTTGTTAGGCCTTGCTGTGTGCAAATAGGTTGCCACGTTTCCCTGCATTACAGTAGTAATTACACTTCAAAAGATACTCAATTGACTATGAAGGAAGTCCTGAGGTTGTGAAAGGCGCTAAATTTCTATAGCAGTGTTGTCCAACAGAACTTGATGACTAGACATAGCTAGGGCTACAATGACACTTTTTTTTGCCACATGCAAGAAAAACCCTTGTGGACAATACAGATAAATTCACACCAATCAGTTAAGTCCCTTACCAGTACAGAACTTTTAGCAATGTGAATGATGACATTGAAAGAATGTCAATCCAGTATGATACCATGGTCTCTCCTACCAGAGGTACTTAAATCAGTAACTCTTGGGTAATAATGAGCCAATGCTAAAATCCGTAGGATACAGTCTGACAATTTTTGTCTTCCTTTCAAATCTTCAAAAACGCAATGATCAAAAACACTTGGATGCATGCATATGCCATGCAAATGTGAGTTACAAGATCATTGACAGTTCCAGTGACTCATCTTTTAAATACTAATCAGGAATTCAATTCTCCACATCCGGGTTCCCACTTGTGACTCGCAACTAACGTATCAGACAATGATGTTTTATTTGCTGTAGGAAACAGAAGTATATTAGCATATTTCATTTACTGCAATTGAAAATTAAGCCATTAAATTGCTACAATCACAGATGCAAACATTCGATCTTGGGAGCTGATGGAGTAACTCCACTATCTGACCTTTCTCTAACACTGTCCCATATATCAATCTTTTTCTGGTCGGCCCTCTTGCAAATCTGTGCTGCGTGCATCTTCTGTTTCACAAATCTGCCCATTGTGGCATATACTTGTTCTGTGGACTAAACGCCATGGGTGCAGAGCAATCACTCAGGGGTAAGTAGTGTAGGGCATTATTAGAATCTGCAGTTTCTAATAGCAAACTAAGTGCATGATTCAGGCATAGTAGGTGATGTGCAATCCTTTAGTGCTTTCATGACCTCAGGATGTCCCAAAGTGATTTATAGCCAATGAAGTATTTCTGTTTTTAGGTGTAGTCGCTGTTGTAATGTGGGAACAGCAGCAGCTAATCTGTGCACAGCGAGTTCCTACAAACAGCAGCGTGATGATGACCAGATACTTGTTTTTCTGTGATGTTGATTATTATTGAAATATTGATCAGGACACCAGGGAAAGCGCTTTGACATAGTGCCTTGGGATTTATTATGTCCTTCTGAGAGGGCAGTGGGAGCCTGGTTTTAACATCTCATCCAAAAGGCAGCGGCTGGGATATTTTGCTCCTGTGCATGCCGGGTGTCATGGTGGGCTGGAGCAGAAAATATCGCAACAAGGCCAAAACTCAGCTTTACGCCGTCGTAAGGCCAGTTCCGGATGGTGCGCTCCAGCCGACAATGGCAAGCCGCGTTTCCCGCTGGGGCATGTGGAGAACGTCATTGCAATTTATTTGCAGCTGATGATAAGGACTCCTCACTGGAACCATCCCCCCCCAGCTCAGTCGTCAGGGCACGTAGGCATGCAACTAGGACAACATGTTTCACAACAGCGTAAAAGCCACATGCACTTCGTTTGTGCCTTTCAGGTTCACTCGCCTGGCTTGCATCGCGCGGCTCTCGCTGTCATCAGTGCCAGGCTTCGCAGGCAGCACCGCATCGCTTTCAAAGGGGGTGTCACAGGCAAGATTCCCAACTGGTCAATGTTGCGTCCCAACATTGTGATGGGAGCCCCGTGGCTGCAATCCAGGCAATTACAGGTTGAGAAACGCTAAAGGTTGTAGGTTTGAGAGGGGCAGAGATTCAGCAGCTTGAGGTAGCAAGGTCCTCCTCCTTATTGGTTAGTTTAGCAGACGTACACTTGGAAAGTCAGAAACGTGGTTGGCAGACATCAGCGCACAAGAGCTCTGAGTCTGGGCTCATAGCATGAAAGCCCTGCCAAGAGACAGAGAGCACATGGAGTTGCACGACATATTCTCCACGTGTCAACACATCTCTCTTTGTACATTACACCTTCACCTTTCAAAATGAATATATGAACATACGAACATGTGAAATGGGAGCAGGACTAGGTCATTTGGCCGCTCGAGCCTGCTTCTCCCATTCAATAAGATCATGGCTGATCTGTTTGTGTTTCGAGTTTCACACTCCCATCTACCCTGATAACCTTAGATTCTTGTTAGGCAAGGGGGTCAATCTACCTCCGCATTAAAAATATTCAGTGACCTTGCTTCTACTGCCTTTTGATGTAGAGAGTTCTAAAGTCACACAACACTCTGAGGGAAAAAAAATTCTCCTCATCGCCGTCCTATGAGGGTGACCTCTAATTTCAAAATGGTGGCCCCTAGTTCTGGACTCGCCCACAAGAGGAAACATCCTTTTCACATCATCTTGTCAATACCGTTCAGGATCTTATATACTTCAATCAAGTCACCCCTCACTCTTCTAAACTCCAGTGGAAACAAACCCAGTCTGTCTAACCTTTTCTCATAAGACAACCTGCTCATTCCAGGTATCAATCTAGTAAACCTCCTCTGAACCATCTCCAACATACTTACATCCTTCCTTGAATAAGGAGACCAAAACTGCACACAATATTTGAGATGCAGACTCACCATGTACAAATGAAGCATAACATCCTTACTTTTATGTTCCATCCCTCTTGTAATAAAGGATAGCATTCCATTATCCTTCTTGATTTCTTGATTACTTGCTGTATCTGCGTACTAACTTTTTGTGACTCATGCATGGGAATACCTAGATCCCTCTGCAACTCAGAATTCTTCAGCCATCTCTTTTTTATCCTTCCTGCCAAAGTTAACAACTTCACATTTTCTCGCATTATACTCCATATGCCACTCACTCAACCTATTCATATCCGCCTGCAAGCTCCTTATGTCCTCTTCACAACATACTTTCCTACCTATCTTTGTGTCATCTGCAAATTTAGCTACCATGCCTTCGCTCCCCTCATCTAAGTCATTGATGTAAATTGTAAAAAGTTGAGGCCTCAGCACAGACCCCTGCGGGACTCCACTTGTTACATCCTGCCAATCAGACAAAGACCTATTTATGCATACTCTCTGTTTTCTGCCAGCCAGCCAATCTTCTATCCAGGCTAATATGTTACCCCTACACCCTGAGCTTTTATTTTCCATAATAACCTTTGATGTGGCACCTTATCGAATGCCTTCTGGAAATCAAAGTACAGTATGTCTACATGCTCCCTTTTATCCATTACACATGTTACTCCCTCAAAGAGCTCTGATAAATTGGTTTAACATGATTTCCCTTTCATAAAGCCATGCTGACTCTTCCCAATTACCTTGAACTTTTCTAAGTGCACAGCAATAACCTCCTTAATGGTCGACTCTAACACCTTCTCCACAACAGACGTCAAGCTAACTGGCCTATAGTTTCCTGTTTTCTGCCTCCCTCCCTTCTTGAATAGAGGGGTTATATTTGCTACTTTCCAGTCTGATGGAACCTTTCCAGGATATAGGGAATTTTGGAAAACTAACACCAACAAAACGACTACCTGATTAGCCACCTTTTCTAAAACCCCAGGATGAGGTCCATCTCGCCCTGAACACTTCTCAATCTGAAGCTCCACCTGTTTGCTCAGTGCCACTTCCCTGGTGATTGTAATTTCACCAAGTTCCCCCCTCCCTTCCACCTCCTGATTTATAGCTATTACTGGAATGTGTTTCGTATCCTCTATAGTACCAAAATATTTGTTCATTTCATCTGCCATTTCCTTATCTATTAATTCCCCATTCTCACTCTTTAGAGGACCAACACTCACTTAACCTATTCTGTTCCTGTTTAGATACCTGTGGAAACTCTTGTGATCCATTTTTACATTTCTAGCTAGCTTCCTCTCATACTCTAATTGCTTTCTCATGAGTAACCTTTTAGTCATTCTCTGCTGTTCTTTATATCCTGACCAATCATCTGATCTGCCACTCATCTTTGCGCTGTTTTATGCTTTTTCCTTAAGTTTGATGCTTTTCCTAACTTCTTTAATTAACCATGGATGGTGGGTCCTTGCTTTAGAATTTTTCTTTATAGTAGGAACAAAGTTATTCTGAGTATTCTGAAATATCCCCTTCTTTGTCGGCCACTGCTTCTCTGTTGATCTACCCCCTAGCCTAGTATCCCAGTTCACTTCAGCTAGTCCAGCTTTCACATAGTTGCCCTTATTTAAGTTTAAAATACTAGTCTCAGACCCACTCTTCTCCTTTTCAAACTGGATGTAAAATCAATCATTTTGTGGTCGCTGTTACCTGGGGGTGCCTTTACTCTGAAGACATTAATTAATCCTGTCACATCACACAATATCAAATCTAATATAACCTGCTCTCTGGTTGTTTCCAGAACGTGTTGCTCTAAGAAACAAGATAGGAGAACACCTCTGCCTCAATCTTACACTACCAAGAATAAACATGACATAACCCTGCAGAGCATGTGAACAATGTTCATTTTACAAGCACATTTAACATTAAGATCGAGGCATCACTGGTGTCGAGAATGATCTGAAAAGGGCCACACATGGTCGTGTTATGGAAGCATATTACATAAACGAGAGGCCTTTGATAACAACATCACCAATAAGTGGGGGGAGAGGCCATGGTATCATATCAGATTGACAACAACACAGCTCAACATAAAAAAGAGACATATTCAAGAGGAGATGTGAATGCGTGTGATTTTATTTACATTTATGAACATATACATGTTATGAACACCCATGCCACCATTGTGGCCCTAGGTCTTTCTAACTCCCAAACCTTACCACTACGTCTTGGTGCTTCCCCCACTTCAGAGTTGGAGGCAGTCTGCTTACTGCTACCTCCTAGTGTATGTGCTGACTTTGGAAGGGGTCCTCTAGAGGCTGAGAGCTGGAGTGCCCCGGCCTGCTTTGGATGTCCTACTGTGGGGCAGGTGCACCCTCCTCAGCCTGTAGAGCTGGAGGTAATGGGGTCACAGAAAGAGGGGATTGGGATCGGCTGGACATTCCCAGGGTTACCTGGGTGGATGGCCCCTGCTGGTCCTCCTCTCTTGGGCGCCTGAGGGGCCCTGGAAGACTCCTTGAGCAGAAGGGGCAGCTGGAGTGAGATGTAGATGTCCCACCCCCCTCTTGCTTTGCCACTGATGGAGGCCATCAACGGCTACACCAATACAGTGCTGCTCCTGCAGCAGCGCAGGACCAATGTCCTAGACCAAGGTCTCCATGGCAGCTCCCATTCTATCAGTGTTGGCCTCAGTGCATTGGCATGCTGGCGCTATCACCTCTGACTGAACGTGGACGGACTCCTCCATCTTATGTTGCAATCTGAGGAATGCAGCCGACATCTCGTCCTGATCTTTCTGTGATTGTCGCTGCAGCTCGACCTGAGTTAGGACTGAGACTGGAAGCTCATCATCTGACTCAGGCTCCCCCGAGGGCCAGCAACCTCGGATGTCCCTGCCTCTGCCTGCTGTGGACCAGATTCTGTGCTCACCAGATTGTGACCCTGAGGCTGCTCTAGAACTAGGTCCCACCAACTTGTGTGCCTCTGCGCTGGTGGAGGGTTTGGGTAAGCGCTGTGATGGGTCTTCTATGGTGGTCTCCTCTGATTCTACCCGCCATTGCGGCCAGTGGGTAGAATGCCATTTTTCACACCCACTGCCACACTTAGCGCATTAAGGGGGAAAGTGCCTTTGACAGGACAGCACTCGCTCAAATACTGCACTGGAGTATAAACCTGGAATTTTATACTCAAGTCTCTGGATGTGTGACATGAAACCACAATCTTGTGATTCAAAACCAAGTTTGCTCCCAACTAAGCCGTGGTTGACACTGAAACCGTTTACAATTACAAGTGACGCAATTTAATGAAAACCATTGTTTAGAAAACCCAGCATCTAATTTCTGAAAGTTTGAGGGTGCTGGATTATCCACCAGATTTTGTTGTCACCACTTGTGGTGACTGGTGTCCAGAACAAAGTGGGAAGAGTCAACAAAAATGTCCCACCCCATTGAGCGGGAGAAATTTTCCTGCTCTCTAACTGAAAGAGAAAAAAGAAAGATTTGCATTTGTATGTAGTCTTTCACATCCTCAGGGCATCCCACAGTGCTTCACAGCCAATGAAGTGCTTTTGAAGTGCAACCACTGTTGTAATGTGGATGTGTACTGTGGCATTTTACTTGCATTTATCTGTATGGTTTTGCTGCTTCCATTATTCAATTGGGGACAATTTCCAGGCTTTACAATGTCTTTAGAAATAGACAACACTGGTACACAGAGCGTGTATGGGATTAGGCTATAAGTGATTTAATGCTCCCCCCATTAATGGAACAGTGTAGAAGCAGTGTTTCACTGTTTCTAACTCATGCTGTACCTGCCCTTAGGTTTTTTGATGGGGCAGCATATTCAGGACTTTACTTTGTATCTAGCCCCTGCTGTACCTGCCACGAGGGTTGCTAATTCTCCAGGATTGTCCTGGAATCTCTCCAGGGATTAAAGATTAATCTCCAAGACACCATAAGAGGGACCCAGGGAAATACCGTAGCGGGGAGGATTTAAGTAAAATAAGTATATTTCTTTCAATGCATTATTTATTAAAAAAATGTTGAGAATACAGAAGCAAAGGCTGTTTGACTGATAGTCAAGAATCATTCAATCTAGTCATTCAATTCACGTTCCAATGTGGGTGAACCTACACCACAAGAACTGCAGCAGTTGAAGGCAGCTCACCAGCCCCTTCTTGAAGGCAACCAGGGATTGGGCAATAAATGCTGGCTCAGCCAGCGAAGCCCACATCCTGTGAATGAATTTTTTAAAAAATTACCTGTGGAAAGGCAGGGAAGCTTAATAATGGACATGTTGAGAGATCAATGGGGAGGGAGTGTGGGGGGAATTGAGGGGAAGTGGTCATGTGATAAAACTTCCAGAAATCAGTTGAAACAGAGTTGGCTTCCAAACTTCTGACAACTGTAGATGGCTAAATAAATTGGTGCAAGTCCAGGATGAGTCAAATTGTATGATCCACTGGAAGAAATACATTTGAAGTTCAAGTAGACTTATTCTGATCCTACGAGCCTGGCTGTTCTCCACTAATACTGACCTTGGAAATGAAAATTATGGCCTTTGTTTCAGGTGTCTATTGATTTTTTATTTCTCCAGAGAAGCCGTGCTTTTGCAATACGTTTCCCAAGCCTCTCAGTTAACCAAAGTCCATCACCATAGTTACTGCCAGGAGTCAAAATAGTTCCAAACAGAGAACCTAGTTTACTGAGCTCCTGCTTAAATAACACATGCGGCCACGTGTTTATTTCCCAGGGCAGGACCACATTTATTGGTTCTCAAGGACATTTAAACAAGGGAATTTGTACATTTGAACTTTTTGCTCTCCTGGCATGACATCATACTACTTGAATCATAGGTCTTATCAAGAGCCATTGTCAAGGTTCAGAGTTCATTCGATCACTGAGATGTAGAACGGAGGAAGGTCATAGGTTCAATGCTTTCCCCTAGCAACTGTGCCACACGCTGTCTCATGGGCCTGAATTTCACACCAAGTTGGCATGCCTGGAAGGGGATGCGAAATGCACGTCTGCCCGCGATCAGTGGGTTTTTGGCTGGCCCACCGCATCCCCCACGGTGGGTCCCATCATGGCGGGGCCACATCAGGACAGTTCGCAAGAATAGCAATTGTAAAGGGAACAACAATTTATACTACATAAGGAGAGAGTGCTGATTTGTTGGCAAGCGGACTCTGATCGGTAGAGGCATTGCCATGGAGAATGCACCAGGGAACAGTTAACTGCCAAGCTTTTATTTAAATTCAAACCAGGCAGGCTGACTTTGATTGGTCAAGGCACTGCAGTTAGATTTAATTGCTGTGAGAGTGTAGAAGACACTGTCCTAATAGCTCTGGGGCAAGGTATTGAATGAAAGTTAGAGAAAAGCCAAAATATTGCAGTTGCTGGAAATCTGAAATAAAGAGAGTAAATGCTAGAACTACAATGGAGTGGGAAGAGAAGGAAAGAATAAACAGATAGGTCAGTAATAGGATGGAAGGAAGGAGAGATTTAATGACAAAGAACCTTTTAAGTTTAATTCCTCCCCATCTCTCCTTCTCCTCCGTACTTGTTTAAAACTGTTGCAGAATCACAGGACCTGTTATTGTGCAGAAGGAGGCCATTCAGCCCCATTGTGTCTGCACCAGACATCTCTGACTTTTTCCAGTTCTGATGCAAGGTTAATGGCCCGAAAAGTATCATTCTGTTTTTTCTCAGGATGCTGCCTGACCTGCAAAGTATTTGCAGATATTATTCAGGATATGAATTAAATTTCTATCTGACCTGCCATTCAAAAACTGCTTTTACTTGGCCTCCTGACTTATTGGCATTGTCAGTGATTTTTGCACAGCATGGCTATGTGGTAGCCAACCCTAGTCAATTCGACAAGTTTGCGCTGATTGGTTGCTGGCTCCACAAGGCATGTGCATTAGTTCCATGTAGTGATATGGAACCAAAATAAGAGCAGTAGTTTAAACCTTAAAGCAATAAGCCACAAAAACTCTGTACTTATCTTAAAAGGAGCAACAACGTTGTGTCTTCTACAGTGTGAAGGGAATTGATGGGAGAGATCTTCTAAAATTATCTTTGTCCTGGACCAGAGGGGAACTAGGGGACCTAATTAAAAATACAGAGGCCCTTGGCCAACTTGAATACTAGGTATTTAATCAGACTTAGTTGTTAATCATAGAACACTGTGGTAGAATTACAGGTATGTTGCAGCACTCAGTTTAGGGAACTGGGATTGGTGTCAATCCAGGCCTGGGATAAAGGCTGATTTAAATCATTGGGAGAACTGGATATCCTCAATGGCCTTTTCTTATTCCTATATTCTCATCTCCCTTTCCACTTCACATGCAGTACATCGTGGACTGTGACAAAATACAGCTATTGCCTCACATTTCTTTCAACTTGGGAGGAAGGAACTATCTATTAAAGGGTGAAGATTACATTATGAGGGTGAGTTCTAATTATAGTGTGGGGAGAAGGGGGAGAGAATTTATGCACGTATCTTGTGTGTCTCCGAGTGTGTGTCTTTGTGTGTGTGCCTATGTGTGTGTGAATCTGTCTGTTTATGTCCAAGCATATGTGTATGATTGTGTGTGTGTGTGTGTGTGTGTGCATGCATGCATGTGTGTCTGTGTATGTATGTGCTCTGACAATTTTAGTAATGGCGGTGGTGGTCAGATTTGGCATGGGTGTGGGTGTCCTGTATATGCTGTCTATTCAGTCTGTGGATTCTGGGTCCTGTGTTATTCATATGAATGTATGAACAATGAGGTACAGGAAAAGACATTCTGGTTCAGCATCAAGCCAGTCTGACGCAATTGTGATACCCCACCCAAAACCAGGATATCTGAGTGAGGCAAAAAATCAGATAAAAAACCCAGGATTAGATGGGGGATAAAGCACCTGGGAAATTCCTCTCCCACTCATCTAGGCAATCAAGGTTGGTTCGAATGATCACTCTGGTCCTGCACTCCTGGAAGTGCTTAACCTATAGTAAGAGGCGATGTTCGCACTCCCCAATGCCCACGCCCCTGCCAGCCAGAAACAGATCCAGCTCATGCTTGAAGGAACTCAGCAACTCAACACCCACTGCACCAGATGGGTTGCCTGTTTTCAGATGTCCATTGTTCTCTAGGAAAAGCACCACCACCTGGCGTCAAACCTAGATCTGGCTTCATACAGCCTAAAATTGTGACTCCTCCCCCACCCCACCCCAGTCCTCCCTAATCGATTTAACTGGAACACATTGTAAACTGGAACAAAATCAATTCCTTTTGTTATCTTATGAACATCAATCAAACCCTAAATTAAAGTGGAGAGCAGTGTAAACCTCTGATCCGCTGATGTTGAAGGAAGCCTTGGGTATTTTCCTATCACCATAATTATGAGCCCTTAGCACATGCTTAAGATTTTATGCATTCTTCGGCTAAACTTGGGAGTGTCATGGGCTCTGCCTTCGAATGGGGGTATTGACAGACAATCGGGAAGAAATTACATATTTTGTAAATACTTTCTTGCGTGGTTAAAGGGAATGCAACGAGTTCAAATTCCAACTGTTTGAGTGTTTCAGTTCTGGGAGACATGGGGACTAATCTCTGCTTCTCACTGTTTACAGGCATCCCAGTTTAGTGAAGATGTCTGCACGGTTACTTTCACTGGCCTTGACATCCCTCCACCTGCTGGCCCTCTCTGGATCTTGGGTGCCAACTTTATTGGTCGATATTACACCGAATTTGATTACAAGAACAAAAGGATAGGTTTCGCCACAGCAGTTTGAACCAGACGTGCGCTGGACCGCTTGAGTTAGGCTTTCTTTTGAAAAACATGGCTTACTCCTCATGTGTGGCAATCTTTTCCAGCACGACAGTTTTCTATTCACCTTGGGCTCCGTCTGGCCAGATTAGCAGCTTTCGTAGCAGGTGTCTTATTGTCCATGTTAACGACACTCGGTGGCAGGTCTAGAATTCCCAAATTAGAACATAGGAAGCAGGTATGGGACAAGGGAAAAGTCACTCACTTCCTTCTAGAGGCCATATACAGTCAATTTTATCATTATTCTCCATTCATTTAGTCTTCATAGAAACATAGGACATTGGATTAAGGAGCGGGATAGGTCCATTCTGCTGGTCAAACCTGTTCTCCCATTCAATGAGATCATTGCTCATTTGTATTCTAATGCTGTTTACCTGCCTCCATATCCCTCAATACTCATGGCCAGCAAAAACCTACAATCTCGGATTTAAGATTATTAATTGATCCAGCATCTACTGCTTTTTGTGAGAGAGAGAGAGAGAGTCTACACTTCTACCACCCTTTGTGCGGAGACATGTTTTCTAACTTCTGTCCTGAATGGCCTTACTCTGGTTTTACGTTTATGTCTTATTTCCTTAGCTTCTCTTGCCAGTGGGATAAAGTTTCCCTCCATTCTATCGACTCCTTTCAAAGGGAAGATCCCTACAAATACTCCATTCAAGTAAAGCTGTTGACTATTCAACCATCCCTATATTTCAACCCTTCAAACTGGGCCTGTTGTCCAGCATATATTACCCCCCCTTCCTCCAGCCAGAGAAAGATTGTGTCCCATTACCTCAAGTATACCAATTCATCCAAATATACAAAAGTAACAGGCAGAAAGTAACCACCTGGTCCATTAAACCCACTGCACACCATGGTGGGCCAAGCACCCCCACCCCTCACAACTTAGTTCCTTTAGTAAGAGGTCTCAGCCAGATGGTCCTCAGCTGGCTTTGCTAAGGAAAGCATCCAGACTTGTGTACCAATCTTGGATTCAACAAATGAAAATGAAAATATTATTTACCAGTTATTGAGATCTCCCTCTTGGACACATCCTTGGTACAATCTGATGCAGAAATTGCTATTTTTGCTAGCTAGTGGTATCAAATGGTAACTTGTCAACAGTGCGCTAACCTTTGCTTTTAATAAATTAACTTCTCTAACAGGAACACGACAAGATCCATTCGCTTTGGGTGCATTTTAGGTCAGTGCTGGGGAACAGAACATTTTCCATTTCTATCTGCACAAGTGAAGTGAATGCTTTGAAGGTTACACTCAAAGAGGAGGGGGAAGCTAGAGATAGGATCGGAAGATAGAGAAGACGTACAAGAAAGGTTATAATTGCTGAAAGTTGGTAAGCCGATGGAATGCATCATATGCTGCCAAAAGAAGCAATGGTAGAAACAGCAGAGGCATTGGTCATCTTCTTTCAAATCCCTTGGAAAGAGGAGTATTGCAAGAGGACAATGGGTTACTAATATCATAGCACTATGCAAGATGAGGGAGAGTTAAAAATGAGAAAGCTCCAGCCCTAACATCAATGTTGGGGAAGTTACTGGAAACCATTATTAGAGACAAGATAAACTTTCATTTGGGAAAGGATAGGTTAACCAAGGAGAGCCAGCTTAGATTTGTTAAAGGTAAGTCATGGTTAACTAACTTGATTGAATTCTTTGAGATAATTGAGAAGGTAGATCAATTAGTGCCATATATGGATTTTCAGAAAGCACTTGACAAAGCGCCACACAGAAGGCTTATTAAGATGATGGAAGTCCATGAGATTGAGGGGTAGGTGGCGGCATGGATACAAAATTGGCTCACTGACAGGAAGCAAAGGGTGCTGAAGGATGGATGTTTTTCATACTGGGAGGTGGTTTGTGGTGATATTTCCCAATGGTCAGTTTTTGGATTATGATGAGGGTAGTTGCAGATTTTAGGATGAAATAGTGAAATGGGCAGAAGCATGGGATATAGAGTTCAATGTGGAGAAGTGTGAAGTGATGCACTTTTGGAGTACTAAAAGGAAATAAAGTGTATTAGAAATGATAGGATTTTAAAATGTGCAGATGAGAAAGAGAACTTGGTGTCCATCACAGAAATCCTTAAAAGTGGCAGGAGGAGTTTATAAGGTGATTAAAAAATCATGTGGGTTACTTGGGTTTATAAATAGAGGAATAGAATATAAAGCAAAGAGATCATGCTTGAACTTTATAAATCACTGGGTAGGTCTGAACTGGAATATTGTGAATAATTCTGGGCACCAGGAGAGATGTAAATGCCTTTGAAAGGGGACAGAGGATGTTTAATAATATGTTACCTTGGATGAAGGACCTCAGTTATGAGGAGAGATTGGAAAGGTTTGGACTGTTCTTCCAACAGGGAAGGTTAGGAGGTGACTTAATAAAGATTTTGAAGATGATGGAGTAAATAGAGAACAATTATTTCCTCTGGCGAGTGGGTCAATAATCAAAGATTTAAATTTGTTGACAGAAGATCCAGAGGGGAGTTGGGGGAAAATTTTTTCACTCAGTTGTCAGGATCTGGAAGGCTCAGCCTCAAAAGCTGTTGGAAGCTGACTCCACAAATAATTTTAAAGGGGATTTGTGCAGGTACTTGAGGATGAGGAATTTACTGGGTTATGGACAAAAAGCAGGGATGCGGGACTACGCTTGATTGCTCTTGCAAAAAGGCAGCAGAGGCGCAAGTGGTTGACTAGCCTCCTTCTATGCTGTAAGTTTCTATGTTTCTATGATTTCAGGCACCCAATGTCAGCAACAACCTCTGTCATTTCAGGTGTAGCACAGAGATATGCAGGGTAGGCTTCTCTCTAATTTGCCTCAACAGTGTGTCTCAGCCTTTAGTGTACCACTTTTCATTCCATTCCCCACACCAATGATCCTTAGGTCTGTCAGACTGCACCTTACTGCTTCTCTCCAAATCCTTTTCAAAGCCTCTAATTGGAACGCTAACCATTCATTGGACAGCCAGGTACAAACTTAATCAACCAGGCGCTGGAGACTACTTCCATCCCCATAGGTGCTATTGGTCCACATCCGTTGGATTCATTCTCTAAAATTGAACCGTGATAATTTGGTGTCTGAAATAAATATAAATGTCACATCCACAAATATAAATGCCTACTGCATTGGAAGGAGGAAGCAGACCTGCTGAGTGGAATTACAGAGAGGGGTGCTCAGTCACTGTGAGCTCCTGCCCACTAAACTCAATCCTGCATTTCCAAGCCTCAAGGTCTACATTCTCTCAATATAAATATAAATTTATGACTATCTATATATGTATATGAATATGTATATATAATATATATATATATTATATATATAAAACTAGGCCTGTCCACTATGCCTGGGTATACTGTGTGCAATTAACGTGTCAGCACAATGGTCATGTGGCAGCAGCTCCAAAGCAAGCTTTACAGGTTTGGCCAGTGGGACACTGAGGCCCCTTGGAATTTCTGATCTAGTTTCCCCGTATATTTCATTACCGATTTCAGCTGCAGGTATTTGTCCATTGATTGCTTACGAGCTCCTGTGTGATGGGGAAAGATTATTTCTGGACTTACTGCTGGGAGAGCTCAATTAGTCCCAGATACCTATCAACCTTGACAAAATGCCACTGAACAAAAACTCTAAATGTCTGGCAGCATCGGCGGAGAAGAAAAGAGTTGACGTTTCGAGTCCTCATGACCCTTCGACAGAACTGTCGAAGGGTCATGAGGACTCGAAACGTCAACTCTTTTCTTCTCCGCCGATGCTGCCAGACCTGCTGAGTTTTTCCAGGTAATTCTGTTTTTGTTTTGGATTTCCAGCATCCGCAGTTTTTTTGTTTTTAAAAACTCTAAAGGGATCATTTCTAGGAACATACAGAAGGTGACTGGTAAAACTAGGGCAGGCTTGGGGCTGGATTTCGCAAATCGGGTGGGCTGCAACGCACCCCCACCCCCACCCCCACCCACCCCACCTCCAACCCACCGCGTAAACGCGAAATAGGGCGCGGTCACGTTGTGTCAGCAATACAGCGTCATCAGGCCCGTCTCCCACATTACAAAAGGAGTATGGGCATGGAAATTGGCAGCCTGCTTTCCAGTTATGAAATAACTAATTAACAGACTATTAAGATTGTGAACAACCTAATCGACCGCAATTTTTCACTACCCACTGCATTTTCGGGTGTTGCACGTGTAAAGGTTTGGGAGTGTTTTATAGCAGCTATAACGAGGTGAGACAAGGCCAGAGGAAAAGTCCTGCCGTGGGCACCACGGTTGACCGTGCTAGCAGGATCGGCTGGGGAAAGCGGCAGCGCCCGTATGGTTTATTTTTTTAAGCTTTAAGAAAAAAATCCTTTTTGAGACTTCAGAACAAAATAAACACTGGGCGGGATTCTCCGGCTGCTCGCGCTGGCGGGATCTTCCCAGTCCCGCCGAAGTCAATGGGCTTTTGGCTGGCTCGCTGCATCAGCCGTGGCAGAACCCACCGCGCTGGGGCAGGAAAATCCCGATCACCGCTTCCGAGAGCTGGTGGGGGGGTGGGGGCGGTGCGGGGGTGGCCTTTACAATTCTAGCTGCAATCGACTCCCTGTTTGTGCCAATACCTCACGGCTGCAATGGCATCCTAACCTACAGACCCGGCCGGGTGCGGAGCCCACTCCTTTGTATTATTCGCCTCCTTCCCATTGGACGGCCACCAATTGACCATCCGGCGCTTGATTGGATGAGCAGAGAAGGTGGGGCGGGAGTGAGCGGACCCTCCAGTTTTCGTTCTGCCTCCCTCGCCCAGCCCAGAAATATAAAATCCAGCCTCGGTTTACTGATGTGTACCTTCCACTGTCACAGGGCCACTTTTGGCCATCTCGTCTCATTACCCGCACCTCCCTCCCCCCACCCCCTCTCTCCTTCTCTTATGCTTCTCTTACATATACGTGCATAGCTATTTCAAAATCTAAATACTGAGCATGGAACAATCATTTTAGCGCCAGAAAGGTCTTATCAACGTAAGCTTTCTATCATGGCGAAGGTATAACTGTATGCAGCTACCAAAATGCATTATCCAGTCGGGTGCTCCTCCCAGATATCACTGTGCTTGCCAGTGGTTCTGTCTGTAAACATTGCCGAGGGCACCAGGAATTGAGAGGTCACAATGCTGAGCTAGATTCTAGGCCATGCTTTATAAAATGAAAAAGCAATCTTTTTCAAAGAGCTGTATGATGAATGTAGCCTTTAGCATTTTTTTGGGGGGGATAATCGATTCTTTTGGGGTGTCTGCCTTGGTTCAGAGCAGTAATAAATCCACCTCGAGGCCAGAATGTTTGTGGGTTCAAGTCCTATTCCAGAGAGTTAAGCGCATAATCCAGACTGGCAGGCATATCAGTGCAGTATTGAGGGAACCCTGCACTGTCAGAGGTGTTGCCTTTTGGCTTGCACCCCTCAAAGGAGCAAAATTCAAATAGGGTTTGAAAGCAAATTTGAAGCCATGCGCAGTTGAAGTAATTTGTCAGATGGAGCACTGCAGGATCCAGAGAAGTTAATATTGGTTGGAAGAGTTTGAGATAGTTCACGGATCAGCCTCAACTTCAGTGAGGGTCACTGCACAGCTTTGTAAAGGAGCCTACTGCTTGAATTGCAGTCTCGTTTGAGTAAACAGGTTTTTATAGCTGAGAGAGCTGGAAGGGAGAGGTGAATTCCAACCATTTGGATATGAGCCAGGAATGGTCCCATATGGCAGCCATGGGTCTGTCCTTTATGTGGCTACCTATAGAAGATGTTACCCTTACCCCCCCACCCCCATCCCCCCCACAGACTCTTGCCAGCCTGATCAGCCCAAGGCAAGTGTGGGGGAGGAGGCAGTTAGATAACAGAATTTTTTTAAAGTAAAAATTTGATCTTCTTGGGGTTCTAGGCTAACTATTATTTTTCTTGGGCTTATTGGCCGCTACAGACCTGCTGGGCTCATCATGCTGGGATCGCTATCCATGACCTGAGCTGGGAACTCCAGGCATAGAGAGATCCTGTTCCTGACCTTCTCCTGATCTTTTCTGTAATTTGCCTCATGTGGGGACGGACAAAATTCCACCCTCATGTACCAATGATTGTACCAATCTCATACCAGTACTGCAAAGGGAGGCCCCTGCCAAAGGTGTGTCCTCCACCCTTTGGCAGGGGTCTCCCTCTGCAGTACGGGCATGAAATTGGTACAACCCCCATATAATTTCATAACCTAGCTTACTATCTGGCAATAAACTATCACTTACAAAAGCCCTCACTATAAGTGGTGGTTGCATTCATGAAAATCATTAATTTAAGTGAATCAACTTTATGTGATTCATGGTTCCCCCATAGAAATCAATGTCAAAGCTGAAGCCAGGTTACATCGGACATTCCTTGAATGGCAAGAAAAAAACAATGTACATGTTGAAATATTGTACCTACCTTACTTTTCAGCACAATGTATTCCTAGGTGAAATAACTTGCAAAATAAACCACTAAGTACGAAAGAGCTCCTGTAAAAATTAAAATTAGATAACACTCGCCAGTCACTCTCTCCCTCTCTCAGACAGTTCCTCGGGTTCAGGGATGACTTGCTTCCACTCTGGTTCGATGGGTTGAGGAGATGTTTTACGTCTTCAGGGATGCTTTGGGGACATCCCTAAAGCGTTTCTGCAGAGCGGATTCGAGTGACTTCGAGCCTCGATGCTGGCTGTATTGGCTGGGGGAAGACTTGGCTGCTGCACTATAGGGGGTAGCCCAAGAACTCTAGCAATATCGACTGCTCGTTCGCCAGCCTCAAGGCCTTTTTAAAACATCCAATTTCACTGCTAGGCTGATGGATTTCCTTGCTTTCTTTACAGTCGCAGGCACACTGCCACCACCTACTGTGCCTTTCTCCTCATGCTTAAAAGTGATTTAGAAGTCTCACCCACAGCAAAACTCCAAAATTTAAATAAAATTTAGATCTTTCAACTTCTTGTTTGAAAAAAAAATGAACTTTAAAAGTGTTTAAAGTCTCACACACAGCAAAATGCCAACATTTAATAAGCTCTGGCTTTGGATGCCTCTGTGTTTTTTTAAAAAAAGATTCATGTTCAAAAGAAGGGAGGTTATGCTTCAGTTGTACAGGGCATTGGTAAGACACACATCTGGAGTACTGTGTACAGTGGATTTCCTTAATTAAGGAAGGGTGTAAATGCGTTGGAAGCAGTTCAGAGGTTTACTAGACTAATACCTGGAATGGGTGGGTTGCCTCATGAGGAAAGGTTGGACAGTCTAGGCTTTTACCACTGGAGTTTGGAAGAGTATGAGGCAACTTGATTGAAACATAAATGTTCCTGAGGGAACTGGACAGGATGGATGCAGAGAGGATGTTTCCTCTTGTGGGCGAATCTAGAACTAGGGGTCACTGTTTAAAAATAAGGGGTCACTCATTTAAGACAGAGATGAGGTGAATTTTTTTTTCTCTCAGAGGGTTGTGAGTCTTTGGAACTCTTTTCCTCAAAAGGTGGTGGAAGCAGAATCTTTGAATATTTTTAAGGCAGAGGTGGATAGATTCTTGATAAGCATAGGGTTGAAAGCATAGGGTTGAAGTAGAAATGTGATAGCATCGGGGCTAGGTGGGATTGTGGAGTTGAGGTTAAAAACAGATCAGCCATGGTCTTATTGAATGGTGGAACAGGCTCGAGGGGCTGAGTGGCCTGCTCCCGCTCCTAACTCGTATGCTTGTATGTTCATACATTCGTATAGTGTTGCCTCGAATGCCACACTACGGATAATGGCGCCGACCCTACAGGACCCAACGTTGCAATGAAGGGAGCCGATATGTGCTGCGTGATGACACAGAAAACGTGATGGCGCGAGAAAAAGCTGTATACTGGAAACCGGGATTTATATCAGAGAACCAGGACCTAAAACAAACACCACTTTGTAATGAATCAACTTAATTTAGGGGAACTTCAAATGGGGACTTACTGTACATTGTTTTTTAATCTGCGAGAAACTCTGAAGAAACCTGGTGACATTAGCTGGAGAAGTGAGTGATGAAATAATAATAAAAAATGCTGGAAAAACTCAGCAGGCTTGGCAGTGTCTGTGGAGAGAGAAACAAAGTTAACATTTCGAGTCAGTTTGACTTTTCTTCAGAGCTAAAGAGAAGTAGAAGTGTGATGGACTTTATACTGTTTAAGAGGGAGTGGAACAGGTGGAGCAAAATAGGAGGTCAGGGATAGGTGGAAGCCAAGGAGAGATTGACAAAGATGTCATGGACACCAGACAAAGGAAGTGTTAATGATAGTGGTAAAGACTAAAGAAGGTGCTGATAGTGGCATCAAGGTAAGAGCAGAATGTGTCAATAGCTTTTACCTGTTCCAGCATTTAAGGAAATGGGGGCACATTGATCAGTGATGTTTAACTGAGATTCACCCATATTGGGTGAGCACAGATTAATTTAGTAAGCGTCAGTATGTTTTAATATTTGGGAGTCACAGATTATGCAAAATAGGTGGTTGAGAACTTATAAATGATTTTAAGGTAGTATATTAAATTTATTAAGAAACAACAGTTCAGATATGATGCATAAGCTAAATAGATAGGGAAAGCCTATGACCTGTGAGAGCAATTTACTGATCCCAGAGGACAAATGGACAGATGGCACTGAGTGAGTGTTGATCTCTGGAGCTTGTGGCTGCAGCCTTCTACTCTCTAACTGAAGCGTTAGGAAACTCTTCTCCCGGTCTTCCTCTATCTTCCCTGGTCTTCCTCCATCCAAAGAAGACAACAGCTTGATGAGTATTACCCCTGCCTCCAAGCGCCAGTTCATATACTTTATTTCAAAGGGCTGGTCATTTAACCTATGTAAATCACTTATTTGAATATCTCTATCCAATGATCACAGGATGGGTAACCAAGGTGTCATCAACCCCTTATCCATCACTTTAGCTCAAGGTCACCTTTTAGTTTACTTCATGCTGGGAGCCACTTGTTAGCCCTTACTGTATAGATAAGAGCGTACAAGACACATCCCAATCGACTTAGGAATGTCAACATGGCTGCCCAAGCCAGGAGGCCTCAATATTTCTAGGGACTTGAAGAAGGGGATTCCAAAGAAGAGTCACGTTCGACTTGAAATGTTAACTCTGTTTCTCTCCACAGATGCTGCCAGACCTGCTGAGTTTTTCCAGCATTTTCTGCTTTCGTATTAGAGCAAACATCCTCCCAGCATCTATCCTGCCATTTATTTATACATTTTAATTAGAATGTCTCTCATTCTCCTAAACTCTGGAGAGTATAGGCCTAGTCTACTCAATCTCTTATCGTAGGACAATCCTCTCATCCCAGAATTCTGTCTAATAAACCTTTGTTGCAATGCATCTGAGGTTAGTATAATCCTAAAGAGAAACCCAACCTGTTTTTGACAAGTCAGACTATCTAATTGCAGATTAAATGCTTGGCAACCCTGGTTTAGACTTGTTAGGGCTTTTTGTACCATAGCATGTTGGTTAGGCAACATTAACCTTGTGCTGACCTTTACCACATTCCAACTGCAACTCAGCAGCTGCCTTTAACATAGTCAGTAATATGACTTTTCATTTACCGTTGCAGTTACCCTAAAGCTGCCTTTATTTACGTCTCTCTCTCGCTACTGAAATGAGAAGCGTAATTTAACAAATTACCCCAGAATCTTATATAAATGGAGATGTACACTTAACAATGTCTGTCAATCCTCAATGCCCTGCTTTATGCTTAACTATTGGCTAGAGGGAGTTGTGAGCAGCCATTTTTTGTAGTTTTGCTCTTGCTTTGATAACATAAAGATCAGTCAGGCACAAACCACCATCTCTAATCATGGTACCAATGGAACTTATGCCACTAGCACCACTTGGCATGCAGTAGGCAGGTACTGCCCTGTGAGGTGTCCAGTTCCACCTCTCTTGCGCCCCTCCCCCCTTTTAGATTACTAAAATTCAAAATCCTACATAAGCAATACCGACCCAAAATTTCTTGTCAAAAATTGTTAACCTTATACAAGAGAGAAGAAAGAGTGCGTGTGGTTTAGTAAGTTATTAAGATTTGATCAGCTACATCTACCAGAAGCCATTACCAACAGTATTTGGTTTTGATGCATTTAAGGGGAAGTTGGATAAGCACACATAGGAGGAAGGAATTGGAGTATGCACTGCTAAGCTTAGAAGAAGAGAAGTGGAAAGAGGTTTAAGCTGTAAGTGCTATGTAATTATGTTTAACAATCACCTCTTGTATTGGCAAGTTGTACCACTAGGCTTAGGGGGAAATTCTTTTGCTACATCAGCTCACCAACAAATTTGCCACCTGCACCCAAGCCACGGTTTGACTGGATGAATGGCACAGAGCCCCAATCTTGTGGTACTGACCTTATTTTCAAGTAATCAGTTGGAATTGCTGACAACTGGAGGAGATGATAGGTCCTGCAGCTTTCCCACAATGTCAGTGAGAGAACTGGAGAAATGTTGAAACATGGTTCCATGCATCTTCAATATTAAATGTTTCTTTTCATTGCAATGAAAAGCCAAAGCTAATAACATTCCATTTTGTGGTCAATGACAAGGAGCCTTTCATCAGATCTGCAACAACAAAGTAAAAAATACAAGCTACTGACGTATTATTGCCCAAAGGATTGAGGCCCAAGAAAATACCGGCTCATCTCCTGTTTTGCCAAGAAGTTTGAACTTGCTGAACTGTCAATGATGTTAATATCAAACACAGAGGCTTCACTTACATAAAACTCGCAGATAAGATGCAAAGGAATGGGACTAATTAGATTGCCCTTTCAAAGAGCTGCCACAGGCACATTGGGCCAGCTGTAAGTTTCTATGATCAGGAAAGCAAACTGCACAACCAGGCCTGGGCTGGGCTTGATGCCTGCATTGGGAAGCTGCTATGGGCTGATGCACATGATAGCATCTTCTGAAATAGAGATAGCAGACAATGGCATAATAAGTGAAAGGGCTAATAACATGGGAGAAGAGATGGGAGAAGGTTTCACTGCGAAGCAGTGGAGCTCTAGTAACAGGCATGGGCCTGTTTTATATAAATGAAAATAGACAAAGAGGCATCAAGATAAAGTGCGCCACATACTATGAAGATGAGGAGCTGTATTTTGGGGTATTATGACACAGCTGATGGTAAGGGCTGAGTTGTTCAAATCCCAGAGGGAAACTTGAAACAGCTGTCATAATCTATTTTTGCAATTTGTATGTTTCGAGATGCAGGCTTTGAATTCAGTAGTAATAAGACCACCAAGTCTCAAGAGGTTTTTTTATAAAACTAAATTAATCATTTATTATTACAAGAAAAATTGTTATCACATACATATGTCTACAAAATTGCTACTATAATAACTACAAAAATCTCCTAATCAATCTGACCCTCAGTTACACCCCCATAAAGGCAACAGTAAAACTTATAGATTTTTAAAAAAACCCAGGTAAAGCACATTTGACCTTATGAATTCAAAATAAGATTCCTTGCAGATACAGTTGCAGGTGTACAGGCTGGTTAGCTCTTAAATGCCTCTACCTTACACACAAACTCCTTTCTATTTATACCTAGTTTTTCCTTTGAATATAAATTTCCCACTGTATTACTACGTTTTTAACAACACACCTTCTAACAATAACATTTTATCTCACTAATTTTATTAGTGATATAAACATATCGCTTGGCGTCTCCCAGCTAGGTGCAATATTTTACTCCCACTCTTGAATGCTTTATTCAACAAATGTAAATGTACACTTAACCTTTTCAACTTCCTTACTGTTTACCTAATTAACATCTCAAACTACTATACATCAAAGCACCCAGACTAGCTAGCTTTAATCCAATTTAGACACATGCACAGACACACACAGATACTACTAAACTCTATTTTTAAAACAAATTCCAATAACATTATAGACATTAATCTCTTCATGGCAGGGGTCAGCAGCGAAGTGATGATACTCGTTGCTGGCTTGAAGAAAGCTGCCTGTACTGACCTAGTCATCTTTATGGCCTGGATTTAATCTTTCTTGGTGTTAATTTCATCCTGGCATTGACTAGAGGGGATCTCCAGTGTCTAGTAACAGTGATATCATTAAGCAGGCTAAACAGCCAATCAAATTGAAGAATTCTCACAACAGCAAACCTGGAAGTGAAATGCACTGATTATCACCACTTCTTAATCAGTTGACAGAAAGTGAAATAAAGATTGGGACATACACATAGGATTAAGGTACAAGTTGAAATGTCATAAACAAATGCCTTAAGTTTTTTTTATTATATTGAGAACCTATAGATTTTTTAAATCATAATAAAGCACCCTGACATTCCACAAATAAGTGATTAGTTTTTCAGGACCTGAGAGGTTGTTCAGCAATAGTTATGAACTCATGTGTGTCTAAATTGGATTAAAGCCAGCTAGTCTGGGTGCTTTGATGTATTGAGATGTTAATTAGGTAAACAGTAAGAAAGTTGAAAAGGTTAAGTGTACATTTACATTTGTTGAATAAAGCATTCAAGAGTGGGAGTAAAATATTGCACCTAGCTGGGAGATGCCAAGCGATGTGTTTATATCACTAATAAAATTAGTGAGATGAAAATGTAATTGTTAGAAGATGTGATGCCATTAAAAATCCGGATTACACCTCATTCAATCAAGCATTATTTATTAAAATGTTTTTAGAGATGGGCTAATATCCTAAAAGAGGAAGTTCACTGAAATTCAAGTTATTTAAAAAGATTTCCTTCTGTAGGAGTTTCAACAGTGCACTCTGTGGAGGAGCTGGAATCACTGACTGCAAATTCTGGATTACTGCAGGGACAGCAGTCTTGCTGACATTTTGACAGCTGTAACGATAGTGTATGTTGCCATTATTACAAATCTCAAAATCCAGGCTATAGAAGTACAGCAGAACTAAACAACACCAGTAACTTGTATTTTTATGGTGTAAAATGCCAGAAATACTTAGCAAGTCTGGCAGCTATCATGGCCATGTGAGGAGGGGTAAAAGCTGACTCTCTGTCCTATCACTTCAAGTCTGATGGTAACAGTTTTGGTTCTAGGGTTTTGAAGGATGAAGGAATTTTACTCGATGTCTGTGTTTAACTATTTACATACTGATTGCAAAGAAATGCATCTGACAGGCTGACTTGAGGTTTAAAGCAAAAGGAGCTAGTTTTTATTGAGTTAAAAACCCACCCAGGTAAAGATAGCAAAATATTTAAATGTAAACCCATGCTTCTCAAACTTTGATGACCACATTCACACATAAAAACATGCAAAATTTACAAATTATACTGTTGATAGTTTCTATCTTTGCCAAATTAAGGTTCAATGCTGAAAGATAAAATCTTCAGAGTTCACAGCTTATGAGTCCTTGGCTAGTCACCGAGGCAGCAGAAATATTTCCAAGTTCCTCTAGATTATAGTAGTTGAGGTGAAGCCCATTACTGCAATTACTGAAAATAGTTTCCTTTTAAAAACATAATCCATCTTTTCTAGAAGTCGATGAGTTTTGTACCTGAGAATTCCTTCGGTGGAAAATTCACTATCTCTGTGCTGGATTTTTTAACCGTAAGAGATAGGGTCTTAACTTGGGAGAGGAGAGAAGGGGGCTCTTTATTGCTCCATTGGCAGCTTTTCCACACTTCTCACCACTGTTTGTAGCTTGCATTCTGTATTAAAGAGATTTCAAAATGGTTACTTCAGACACATCACCTCCCTCTCCCCCATATTGATTTCAGGAGGTGTTTGCTTATCTGATGTCCGAACCAATGGTGCCTTTGTTTCATGGCTGGGGTGTGAGTAGATTCTGTAATGTCCTAGCCATTAACCTCTGAATGAACCATTGTTCATCTTGATGAGATAGGAAAACATATTTCATATAACTATTGTTCTAACAGATCTTCTGTCTCTGTGGGAGACAGAAGTACAAATGCTTTGCCCAGAACATTTCATTAGATCCCTTTGAAGTGGTTCCTTGACATTCTCAGACGTGAAATTCCAGAGAAGAATGTCATGGCATGTCTAAATTGTATTCCACATTGGAACTTCCCAGAAACAGGTCATCAGCGATACCGGATGTCAGGTGGAAGCCATCTTTAGTCAGTGTCTTCTATTGCCTTTAAAAAGTCATCTTTAAACATTTGAGTATATATTTGGTCAGCCAGTGAAATTACACCCATGTAATATCACCCATGCACAAGTCACATCATCATGACACAGCATCTGTGGAGAGAGAAAGAGAGTTAGTGGGCCAAATCTTTCTCTGGGCTCAGGAAAACATGACCTGTGCACTTTTGTTGCTTGCAAACATCACACCAAACCCATATGTGACTTCACACTCCATTTTTGTCTTTTCACACCAGTGTCGGGTTCACAGCGTAGGCTGAGCTGCACTGGAGTGCATGAGAAGGCCCACCTTGGTTCTCCAACACAGTATCCCAGTTCCCAACAGTCTTTAATAAGCCCCTAAACCTAATTCCTCCTCTTTCTCATCCCTCACCCACCTGATGCCAACCCATGCCTCCTGAGATCACCGATGCTACCCTATGCCACCTCTATGCCCCCATATATCCTCCATGCCCCCTCAGAACACCCGCTGACACCTCTATGCCCCATGTATTCTGCATAGCCATTCACCCAGTATGCGCTATGTTCAGTCCTTAGATTCCATGCAAGATTAATGGAAATAATTTTACATTCCTTGGGAAAACCCCAGAATGGATGATTTTAGCTGTTGATGCCAGTGTGAAGGGATTCCTTTGGTCTCCCCAGAGAAACCCCATGAAGTTTCAAGGCAGTCTGGTCTCAGGATTGTCAACACGTTGTCAGCATCAGCAAAGCATCACAACTAGAGCTACCTTTCCTACCCCTCATCTCCTTTTAGGTCCATGCCCTCCCTCTAGACTATCCCTGCCCAGTTTTGGACTCAGTCCAGATCTCAAGCCATGATTTCATCCCATCAACGCCTTCTTATTCCATCCCTGGCCTAGTCTTTGGACTCACCAAAGGTAGCACCTCTATCCGAAGAGAGCAGTCCTTGTCCGGGATGCATTTCTCAGCCCAGTGTTCTACACACCAATGCCTTTCCTGCTATTGAGAGGAAGTGACTGAGAAGAGACCTTAAAGAGGCATATAATAAATAGCATGGGGAAGGCAAATCGGCCACATAACATCAAACTAAACTGACGGTAGAACAAAGGAACGTAGATTCTAACTAGCAAAAGGTGTATTTAAGACTGTTCTTCAAAGCAAGAGTAATCAATATATGAAATGGACTTCTGAGCAGAGTAGTGCAGGGAAAGAAACATGGAATCAACTAAGGAATAGCCGGATATTGTAATGAGGGCACTGTAGATCTTTTTGGAATTCTTAGAAGTAATACGAAATGTACACTGGGGTAATGCAGTAGGTGTAATATGTTTGGATTTTCAAAAGCCCCTTCAATAAAGTATCACATAGTTAACTGACGGCTAAGGTCACTGTTTAAAAATAAGGGGTCACTCATTTGAGACAGAGATGAGGAGAATTTCTTTTGGCCTCAGAGGGGTTGTGAGTCTTTGGAACTTGCTCCCTCAAAAGGCGGTGGAAGCAGAGTCTTTGAACATTTTTAAGGCAGAGCTAGATAGATTCTTGATTAACAAGGGAATGAAAGATTATCGGGGTAGGCAGGAAGGTGGGGTTGAGGTCACAGTCAGGTCAGCCATGATTTTATTGAATGGCGGAGCAGGCTGGAGGGGCCAAGTGGCCTACTCCTGCTCCTAATTCATATGTTCGTATCTTGGGTCAGGGGACAAGTAGCAGAATGAATACCTAGCTGGCTACAAAGCAGAAAGCAGAGAGTGGGGGCGGAGGTGTTAAAGATAATTGCTCAGATCGGCAGAGGATGGGAAGTGGTATCCCACAGCGATTGATGCTTCGATGGCCACTGTTCATCATTTACATAAATCAAATGAAGCAGGGAGTTGGAAGTACAACCTGAAAAGTCATCGTGGACACTCAGTTGGAGGGTATAGTTAATACTGAGGAAGACTGTGATAAAATACAAGAAGACATGCAGAAAACTTGCAGAATGGGCATGTAAATAGCAAATTAATTTTATAGATAAGTGTGAGGTATGTGTTTTTGTAGCAGAAATAAAGAGGCCACATACTGCTGGGAAAATAAGAGCCTAAATGAGGCAGTGGAGCAAAGAGGGATATGTTCACAAATTATTTAACGAAGCAGTGGAAGTTAACAATGTCATAAGAAAGCACTAACCTTCATTTCTTGAGGAACAGAATTGAAAAGCAGGGAGATAATGTTAAAACTGTATAGAACCTTGGTTAAACCACTCTTGGAACAATGCGTACTGTTCTGGTCACCCTATTACTAAAGAAGGACATAAAGGCACTGAAGAAGGAGCAAAAATGATTTACCAGGATGATAGCAGAACGTAGAAGTTGAGAAAGTCTGAAACCCCGTTCTTTTTGGCTACATTGACTGCCAGATGAACAATGCCTCAGTTTTAAAGCTTTCATCCTTGTTTACAAATTCCTCAATGGCCTCACCACTCCCTATGTCAGTAATCTCCTACAACCCTCCGAGATACCTGTGCTCCTTCAATCCTACCCTCTTGCACATCCCCGATTTTAATTGCTCCAGCATTGCCTTCCACTGCTGAGGATCTAAACTCTGGGATTCCCTCTCTATTCTTCTCTGCCATTTTCCCCTTCCCTCTCTTCCATTAGGGCGTCCCTTAAAACCTACCTCTTTGACCAAACTATTTCCTCACCTGCCCTAATCTCTTTTGATGTGGCTTAAGGTGATAAATTTTGTTTGATAACACTCCTGTGAAGTGCCTTGGGATATTTTAGTATGTTAAAGTCGTTACAGAAATCTACAATTTTGTTGTTGTGGAAAAGGCTAGAAGTAGCTGAGGAGTGGCCTAGGAAGAAAATTCAGAAAGTCACCAATGGTAGTGTCACTGTGGGTGTGATGCATGAGCAAATTTTATAGTCAGGTTAGGTGAGATCTTTACAATTATCAATTAGATCTTTAAAATTATTAAATGGTTAAGAAAATAGTTCATGACTCACAAGGTTATGCACTTTGGCAGGAAGAATAGAGGAGCTGAATATTATTTAAGTGGAGAAAGACTGCAGAAAGCTGCAGCACAGAGGGATTTGGGAGCCGCAGTGCATGAATCACAAAAAGCTAACATACAATTCATCAGGTAATAGGGAATGCAAATGGAATGTTGGCCTTTATTTCAAAGGGAATGGAGTATAAAAATAGGGAAGTCTTGCTAAAACTATACAAGGCACTAGTTAGACCATACCTAGAATACTGGGAATAGTTTTAGTCCCCTTATCTAAGGAAAGATATACTGGCATTGGAGACAGTCCAGAGAAGGTTCACTTGGTTGATCTGGGTATGGAGGGATTTTGTTATGAGGAGAGATTGAGTAGGTTGGGCCTGTACTCATTGGAGTTTAGAAGAATGAGAGGCGACCTTACTGAAACATATAAGGTTCTTACGGGGCTTGGCAGAGTAGATGCTGAGAGGTTGTTTCCCCTTCTGGGAGAGTCTAGGACCAGAGGGCATAACCTTAGAGTAAGGGGTCGCCCATTTAAGACAGAGATGAGGAGGAATTTCTTCTCTTGGAGGGTAGTGAATCTGTGGAATATATTCAAGGCTGAAATAGACAGGTTTTTAATCAGTAAGGGAGTCAAGGGAAATGGGGAAAAGGCAGGAAAATGGAGTTGAGGACTATCGGATGAGCCATGATCCCATTGAATGGCAGAGCAGACTCAATGGGCCGAATGGCCTTCTTCTGCTCCTATGTCTTATGGTCTTATGGTCTAATTATGAAGGGGATTGATATGTAAAAGGTGTTTCCACTTGTAAGGGTGTGCAAAACTAAGGGCCACAAATAAAAATATAGTCACTCATAAAATCAAAGAATTCAGGAGAAATGTTTTAACTCAGAGAGTGGGAAGAATATGGGATTTATTACCACATGGAATAGTTGAGGTGGATACCTTGGCGATATTTAATGGGAAGTTGATGGGATGAGAAAGAAGGGAATAGAAGTTATGCAGATGGGGTGAGATGAATGCAGTAGGATGTGGGGAGCGGACCAGCTACCTCAGCTGGATGAAATGTCCCGTTTCTATCGCTGCCATACAAATTCTCTGTAATGTCATTGTATGGAAAATTGGTCAAAAGTCGTCCACATCTATCTTGTTGAGTCGCCCTTCAGCATTGAGTGATAGCCTGCAGAACCCTGGGGTTGTTTAGATACTGGTGACTGCAAGCCCCCTCTACCATGCGGAAACAGTGGAGCTCCTGTTTTGAAGGCAAATATACGGGGGGTGGGGGGTGGGGGGTGGGCCCTCAAGCAGTTACATTATGAGCTATTTTTGGATCAGTAACAGATACATCACAATGACTATGAGACACAGAATACGCTGGTTTTTTTTTTGGGGGGGGGGGTACATTTTTAAAGCATGCATGAATTTCCCCATCCTTTGTAACGGATTTGAAAAAAAAAAACAGAGGATATTTCCATTGTAAAGTGTGAGATCACTGATGAGATCACCTCTGCACCAGAATGTACAATGCCAGAAATGAGAGATACATATATGTGCATAAAGTCAACCTCCACGAACTCAGCATCACCGGCGCCCTCTCCATAAAGGAAATGCGGAAGCGAGGCTGAAGAGTGATAGCGGGGAGAGTATTCCCTCCTCTGATATTCCGACCTCCCGATGATAGGGGGAGGTACGCGCACAACAAAGCCAATTGCGATCCAGCGAGCGGCGGCTCCTCCTTCCCCCCCTGTTGGTGCCTGAGCTCCGAGCCCCTTCCTGCCTCTCATTACAATCGGACCAGATTCCGGAGGCGGAGCCGGCGTTGACAGACACGCACGTTATTACCCCCCACTTCCCCTCCCCTCCTTGCACATATATCCCGGGCAGACCACCACACCACTAACCCCCCCCCCCCCCCCACCCCCACCCCCACCACCAACAACCTTCCCACTTTCCCCCCCCCCCCCCTCTCCCCCGCCCCCTCTCCCTCTCCCTCTCCCTCTCCCCCCCCCCCCCCCCCCAATCCTCATCCCCAAACCCCAAACCCTCTCCGGCCACAGGAGCTGAGACATGGAGACCGAGGTGCACGTCCCGACCGGCGCCCCTGCCGTGCCCAAGTTCACCACCTATGTGGACGAGAACGACGTGATCCCCGGGGCTTTGGAACTGGTCGGGAAGCTGCGGCCCAGATGGGACGTGGAGCAAGTGAAGACCAAGGTAAGGAGGGAGAAAATGGGACAAGTCCCCCCCACCCCCCGCCGCCGTCGTCGTGAGCTGGACGTTAGTCACCTGGAGTGTCCAGCATCCCTGTCATTATCCTATCCCCTCAATGACAGGTGCAGCGTAGCTCAGTTAAAGGGCTGCTGCTACCAGAGAATTTGGATACGATTACAATTGGTTACATTGTTTCATCAGCCTCCAGGCGGCTGGATACATTTTTTTTGTGTGTGGATACTTTTTTGAGGGATACATTTTTTTTTGATACATTGTGGGGTGACTGCCTCTCCGCTCACTCCAGAGGTGGGGGGGAGAGGGAGAGAGAGAGAAGCGGGATCCCAGCCTCTTCCCACCTACGTTTCCTCTGCCTCCTCTGGAAACAGCCCAGTGACAGCCACCGAGACGCGACCTGTCACTTTCGCCTTTGAAATTGACACCCTCCGCCTGAGCATGATCGAAATCCCAGGGATCTGGGGGGTGTGGGGGTTATCTCCGTCTCAGTAGGCTGGCAGTGTGGTCTTGCAACCCTTTATGTTAGGTGTTTAACTGTGAGCACTACATTGTGCCACTAACGGCGATTCACATCTCAAACTTTGGTGCAAATGTTTTTATTTTTTTTTCTCTCTCTCTCTCTGTTGGATCCCGTCTCTCGTCGATCCTCCGTCCTGATTGGCTCTCAAGCCCACCAACCCTTTGGGGGCCGGGTTGAGGATCTGTGTCTTGGAGACAGGTTGTAATCACATTTCGAGTGCTGACTTCTGGCCCAGAGGCTGTGCTTTATAGAACAGACACACACCATCAAAGTTGCAACTCCCTTAATAGCGCCAAAGGTCAGCATTTGTCAAGTACTCCATTTGTTAAAGGTGCACGTTGCACACTCAGACCCCAAGGGTTCTGCAAAAATACAGTTATCCCAAGGACTGTTTGTTCTCCCTATCCCAACAGATACAAATTAGGAGCAGGAGTAGGTCAATCGGCCCTCAAGCATGCCCTGCCACTCAATGAGCTCATAACTGATCTGATTATAACCTCACATTCCCACCTACCCCTTTCGCCCCCTTGCTTATCGACAATCTATCTAGCCCTGCCATAAAAATATCCAGACTCTGCTTCCACTGCCTTTTGAGGAAGAGTGTTCCAAACACTCATGATCCTCTGACAGGAGAGAAAACCCCCTCAGCTCCGTCTTAAATGAGCAACCCCTTTATTATTAAAAGAGCGACCCCCTGTTTCTAGTTTCTCCCACAAGAGGAAGCATCCTTTCCACATCCACCCTGTCAAGGCCCCTCAGGATCCTTTGTTTCAATCAAGCCGCCTCTTATTCGTCTAAATTCCAGTGGATACAAGCCTAACCTGTCCAACCTTTCCTCATAAGGCCATTCTACATCACAATTCATTCACAAGCCCATTCTAGGTATTAGTCTAGTAAATCTTCTCTGAACTACTTCCAACACATTTACGTCCTTTAAATAAGGAGACCAATACTGTACACAGTATTCCAGGTGTGATTCCTTTCCTCAGATTGTTGTTTTTTTTTGCTACAGCCATGTCTTCATTCTATTAATGCATGTACTCGAATGGCTTATTCATAACATTTAAAAAAAAAGTAATCTTCTTCCTGGAAATGTTCTTTAAATGCCTATTTACACCATCTTCTCTTGGGGTCTCATTTCAACCCAAATTTTATTTAAACATTTTTTGGTTCAATTCTTCTCACTTTAGGTGGGAGTATATACACATGGAGTCAGCAATTCAAAAGATTGGCTAATTATTGTCTGACTACAGTTGGTTAATTAATGCCTGACAAAATGCCAAAGTTGGCTGGCTTAGACCGGCTTCAGATATTTGATTGACAAGGGAGTCAAGGGTTATGGAGGGCAGACAGGGAAGTGGAGTTAAGGCCACATCAGATTAACCATAATCTTATTGACTGGCAGAGCAGGCTTGAGGGGCCGAATGGCCTATTCGTCCTATTTCTTATGTTTTTCTGCAGTGAGCACATCGCCTCAGCTGTATTGTTGCTGCGCACTTGTTATGTACTTGATTTAAATGTTCTTAATCTAAAAGAAGGATGTTCATTTATCCGTCCCACCCCCCCCCCCCCTCAACCAGCTTATATTCCACCTCATTTCTATATTTCTTAGTTCTGATGAAGAGTCATACGGATTTGAAATGTTAACTGTATCCCTCTCCGCAGATGCTGTCAGACCTGCTGAGTTTTTCCAGCTATTGTTTTTGTTTCAGATTTCCAGCATCTGCAGTATTTTGCTTTTATCTTAGTGTTCATTTATATAGTGTTTTAGATATAGATGTGCCTTTCATAACCTCAGGACATCCCAAAGTGCTTTAAGCTATTGAAGAACTTTTGAATTGTAGTCACTATTGTGATGTAGAAAACACAGCAGCCATTAAGCGCATAGCAAGCTCCCACAAACAGCAATGTGATAATGACCAGATAATTGGAGTTAGTAATGTTGATTGGCTAGGAGACTGGTGATAACTCCCCTACTCTTCATCAAAATGGTGCCACAGTAACTTTTATGTCCACTAGAGTGAGGAGAGGGGCTGTTGTTTCCAAGTCTCGTTCAAAAGATGGCAACTCCAAAAGTCCAGCATTCCCTCTGTACTGGTGTGTCAGCCTAGACTTTGAACTGGAGTGCTGGAGCGGACTTGAAACCAGAACCTTAAGGTATTTAAACTCTCTTGCTTTCAAAGACTTCTGGAGGAAGCAAAAAATCCTCAGAGAGCGAGTAGACTTAACTTTTCTACCCTTAACAACCAGCGCAACTACAGGAGTTGATGGTGGGAAATTCTACAGATGCTTGAAATTGTTCGCAATTCTGTCTTGCCTATTGTGAGATGGAAATATTCGGTGAAAGGCCAGTCTTCTGAGAGAGGCTGAGTCACTCGAATAAAAGAGACCTGGACAACTGAGCAGATAAATATTATGTTTTTGGTTAAAGTGATTTTTTTTTTCCGAAAATCTTTTTTCTTTTCAACCCTTAGGAAATTTCAGTTACTGAGAAGGAAACTGGGACATTTCAGAAAGCTCGTTGAGCAACTTGTGGGAAGCCAGTGGCTAAATTGTGTGACCATGACAAAAAGTTTAACACAGGCAGTTTCCAGTGTAAATGTAGATGTAAGAATATATAGTTGGAATGTGTACTTTTAAATAAGGGCAGAATGTGCAGTTTTACAGTGGAAACAATTATATTTGTATGCCTTGGTTTAATTGGTAGATTTAGAAGCCTTGACATTGAGAATGCCTCTTGAGAATGTGATTGTGAGATTCTTTCACAAGTGGTAGCAATATAAGCCATCTTGAACGGGTTATTGTCATTCGTGACTGACTCTGTAACTAATGTAACTAATTAGTAACGAGGGAGCAAAAAATTAAGATTATCAGAAAAAGGAAGTGGTGAATTTTTATACGGAGAGCATTAATAGAACATGGAATATGTGATCATGAGGGATGACTGAGCCAGAGACGACAATCTTGTTTAAAAAGAATTTGGAAAGGAAGGATATGAGCAAACAGCAGGCAAGGGTTGTGGACCAAGGTGGCTAGAGGGAGTTAAACTACAGATCAGCCATGACTAAGTGAATGGTGGAAAGAGCTTGAGGTGCTGAATGGTCTAATCCTAGTTCTTCTATTTCTCAATGGCTTTAAAGTTGTTAGTTTCAGTTTAAAGGCTAGCACAGTGGGCTGAATGGCTACTGCTAATGCTGTAATTTCTATGTGTAGCACTGCGGTCACTCAGCTGCTAGGGCAGTATATAGCTGCTGCAGCTGGGCAATTGGATATAATAGCAATTTTGCAATATTTCTAAGAAAGTATGTAGTAACACCCTCCAATAACTGGCACAGTCTTGAATGTAAGTTTTTTTTTTGGGTGGGGGTGGAGTTAGTGCAATGATTTGTTTCATGACCAATTTTCTCTTTGTATTTACATGTCAGTGTAAGCCTTTCAACTGCTTCATGATAGTCACTAAGTTATCCAACAGGAGATAACTCTCCCTCCAGGTCTGCAAGTGGCTGCTATTGTTCAGCACTATCATAAGTACAACTCACCTGCCAGAACTGGTAATGGTCTAACATTGAAACCTCTTATCTACCTCATGCTGGACATTCCCCAGGTCCCTCCCCCATCATTTGTGGCAGTAATCCTACTTTGAAAGTGAACTCCTGTGAATTTGGGCAAGGAGGAACTTTGTAGAGCTTTACTGCTTAGAGCCTTGAACATAAACACCAGCAACTTGAATCAGATCAGGTATCAATTCTGGATTATGTCCCCAGAGCAGTTTGGCCAATGAATGGAAGTGGGTTCCGTAAAGTGAACCATTCCTAGAATAGATTTGTTGGTCTACGAAAGTTGGGGAGAATCCCTAATTCAAACTTGAACTAACCCTGAGAGGCTGTCTGCCTACGAAAGCCCTTGCATTGAAATCCACACATGAACCTAAGCGTGTAAGGTCTAGCATGCACACAACACTTGAGGAGTTGCACTTTGTATTAAGCACCAACAATTCACAACTGAGCAGATTAAAAATGAATACCAAGAGAACCCATCATTTCATATCACTTTACAGCGTCAGCTATAGCTCAGTTGGTAGCACTCTTGCTTCTGAGTCACAAGGTTTTAGGTTCTAGTCCCACTTGAGAGAAAAAAAATCAAGATTTAGATGGCAATACACTGAGACCCCATCTGCCTGTCCAGGTGCATGTTAAAGATCCCATGTTTCAAAGCAGAGCAGAGGAGCTATCCTAGTATTCTAGCTGACACTTATCTCTTAATCAACATCACAACAAAGAAATCATCTGCACATGATCACATAGTTGCGTGTGGGAGCTTTCTATGCGCAAATTGGCTGCTAGGTTTCCCACATTACAACGGTGACCACACTTCAAATGTATTTCATTGGCTCTAAAGCACTTTGGGGCATCCGGTGGTTGTGAAAAGTGCTACATAAATGCAAGTCTTACTTTACTTTTTCTTTTACATGATGTTTAGTTAACCTGCCCTCTCTGAAGGAGAGGTGCCAAGCAATAGCCAATAGAAAAACTTGTAATTAGTTTAATTAGTTTTTAATTTGAATTCAGGATGTGCCCATTAGGAGCCTAACATAAAGTATCACAACAGTGGCTGTAAAAAGAGGGGCCAGGTGAGCAACCAAATGACCAGGCAGAATTACAATAATATACTGTCATTAGGCAGAAGGTTTCCTGTTCCAAGGGTGTTTACCATCCGAGAAATGCTGCTCCTTTTCACATCTTCAATTAGCATACAGTCACCTACTCAAGATAAGAGAACTTTGCTTCGCATCTAGCCTATGCACTGCCTCAACAATGTACCATTTCCTTCCATATCAGTGTAGGCTTTATTAATGCCGCATTTGTAATCTTTGTGAGCTGTAAGTCTGACTTTCATTTTTGGTGTCATGATCCCAACGTGCAGAGTGCCTACTGATAGCACTGCATCAGCCGGCATGTTGGAGGCAGGGTGGGATTTACAGCAGGATTCGCAACACGCAGTGTATTGTCCAGCAAGCAGTTTGTGTGCTCAGCAGAATCTGTATCAGTGCATGATAGCAAACATCCTACAGTCTATTTAAAACATGAGACACAACAAGCAACTCATTACTGAAACTGCAGCAATGTCACCCAATACAAGCAGAATGATCTCTCTAGAAAAAATACGGACGGTAGAGGGTAGTTACATATAAACTATGTGCATAAAATCAATCCCAGTCACTTACAGCTGTGTGGTCTGCAGGCGTGATTGTTGGAGGATCATCACCATTTTGGCTGGGAATAGTGGTGTCACTAAGTGCAGCCCTAAAGTTGGCTCTTAGCACCATCAGGTAAGAACAGAAGTCCAGGTTCCTGCTCTGAATCGCTAACCGACCTGGTAAATTAATGGTAACTTTACAATGTGCAAGAACCACATAGACCTGAATTTTCATTATATTTTTAGTTAGTGGGAGTCAATAACATTTTACTGACAATTAGCTCAATTATTTTAAAAATGCCAGTGTCAAAATTGGGGATGGTATACAGAGGAGAGATTGCAGTAGCATTTCAGAGTAAAGGAAAACGACCTGGGGGTGGATTGTTATTGTAAGAGCAGTGGAGGAGGAGCCTACAACAATATCTCCAGTCAGCCTAGGATTGGAAGACATTTTGAGGGAAACAAATTGGAAGGCCAACCCCACAGATGGAGAAAATTTATAATGGTTAGTTTGATGCTGAAATACGTTTTTAAGCTGTGGCAACATTGATTGCTGACTGTGGGGTAAGACTGATCCAGAGCTGTATCTTGGAAGACTATTGTATGCAGCAATATCTCCCAGTGGTGGTAAACATGTGAAATGTGTTGCTAGCTGTTGTAGTGGGCATTGACTCTTTGCACTGGCTTCAAGAGGGAGCTGGGCCAGTTATTTACAGGGGCAGACATTGCATCATATAGACGACACTTGCTCAATGTGGTCTCCTGGATTGGCTTTGATCACCTGAGAGGGTTGAAGAGGAATTTTCCTTGATGATTTTTTCCCTTATTGGCCTTAGTTTTTCTTGTTCTTTTTGCCTCTTGTGGAAGATTACAAGGCTGCAGTTGGGTAGGCGGGTCATAAGGAAGTATTAGTCCTGATGCTCTGCCCGTCAGGATGTGTGTTGGGTTTGGTAGACCAATTGGTCCTTTTCCTGTGCATCAATTTCATTTGTAAATATCATTTATTTGAACAAAAATGGGATAATTTACAGAAAAAAGCAAAAGGACATTTCTTGGACATGTGTGTAACTGAAATTTAAGATGCACAAATTATTTTTGAAGTCTATTGCAATTTCTGACAGAAACTGACCTCTGGCACTTATTGCTCCATCAGCATTGGCAGGTGAATGAGGGGTATCCAATATTCCATTCAGTGTTTTATCCCTCCCAGGGACTAGGTCCAGTGCCTCTGAAAGGAATGTCCATCAGTAGCTGAAAAAAAAAGCAAAACTTCCCTTGTCCGATCTATGGTGCTTATTGTGGCTTTACATTACACTTAACAGTTAACATTGCAGTAGATTTGCCACTTGTTTTGTCCAGAGGCGTTGCTAAGTATGATTTATGCTCACTCTTGGAGCTGTGTTATTGTAATGTCTGGGATAAGTTCACCTGGCCTCTCCAAGTGTACATTCAAGAATACGGTTGAGTCACATTTTGAAAGCACATTTGAAATTCAAGTAGTTAATAGTCTTGAACCACATTACCTCCATTCTAGCCTGCAGTCCCATTTCTGAAATAAAATTCGGGCAACAGAATTTCTTTTTTTTTTATTATTCATTGGAAATCCATTGGCTTCCACTTTGAATTTTAATCAGTAAAACATTAGTTTGTCTGAACCAATGCTGTGATCCGTCTGTCAGCCGCTCTCATGTCATCATCCAGTTTGGGACCCAAGTGTCCTGTAGTGTGGTGAGAAACGTGGGCCAATCCTGACACACCACGGGGCATAATGCCAAGATAAATATCTGGATTGGACGGGGTACTTTTTATTCTCTTCAGCTACTGACAGACCCTGGAATAAAATTCCTGTGCTTTATTGAAAGCTCCTGGATCTCACTTCTTGTAAACAGGAATGTTTGGTTACTGTAAGTCAGTGGTGCCTGAGGAGACTTGCTTCAAACGATCTAACAACTGATATCCTATCCAATTCTATTATTCAACCAATATTATGGCTGCGACAATCTGAATTTATCATGTTCTTGGGTTTGCATATAGAGTACTTTTTGTTAAATTGAGAAGCTTTGTGCAGAGTTTCAGCCCGTAATAGCTTTGTTGAACTTCATTGTGTATTAGAGAAATGGGGTCATGACAATCTTGGCTTTGGATTGTTTGTTGGGGGTGGGGGGAAGGAATTCTCTTGAGCTTCTAGGGAAGAATTGGGATAAGGCATTGTTTAGTGTTTTTTGTTTTCTTCACCATGAACAACAGGAGCTACATTAAAGAGACTGAATGGACCCTAGTTGATTAACCAATGAAAAAGTTAGGAGAGATGATTAAAGCATGGTGGAAGAATAAGGTTTTGAAGGTGAAATGAAAAATGCAAGGCCTGACATGAGGGAGTTCCCAAACACAATAGTAATATGGTTGAGGGCTTTAGGTTTTATCAGAGATGGAAGTGCAGGCTGAGTTGTAGGGGATAGGCTGGTATTTAAGGCTGGAGGACTTGGAGAGATAGGGGCATGGAGGGAGTTATTAAGCCCTAAACTGTTCACTATTGCCCTTTTAGGACAGTAAATACTGCACTTATCTAGCCTACATGTGACTCCACATGTGGAGCAATGTGGATGACTCTTAAGTGCCTTTCTGAAATGTTTAGCTATTAGTTCAGGAAGAAGGCCTACCAGCCATTTTCCAACCAGCTAAAGATAGCATGATGCCCACGCTGAGAACAGATTTTTAAAAAAGATGTAAGAATTTTCAATTCTGCATGTTGGTGGAAATGGATTCAAAGGAGGTTGATGAGTATTGGGCTAGAAGGCAAACTGGACTTGATGCGGATCAGGATGTGGCTTCTTGGGCAAGTTGGAGTTTGTCAAATGGATGCTTAGAGCCTGGTGAGGAGAATGAATCTGACTCTGGACATGTTGGAAGGAGATGATCTTACTTCCAATTACCAAAAAGATAAAAGTGCATCATTGCTGCATTTTTCTTTTGGTAATCAAAGAATTGTTATGGTGTGGAAGGAGGCGATTCGGCCCATCGTGTCTACACTGGCTCTCCGAATGAGGTTTATGACTCGGTGCTATTCTCCTGCCTTTTCCCCGTAACCCTGCACATTGTTTCTATTTAAATAATCATCTAATGCCCTCTTGAATGCCTTGATTGAACCTGCCTCCACCACACTTCCAGGCAGCGCATTCCAGACCCGGATCACTCGCTGTGTGAAGAAGTTATTTCTCACATCACATTTGTCTCTTTTGCAAATCACTTTAAATCTGTGGCCTCTCGTTCTTGACCCTTTTACGAGTCAGAACAGCTTCTCCCTCTCTACTCTGTACAGCCCCTTCATGATTTTGAACACCTCTATCAAATCTCCTCTTGTCAAATCATGGGAGCCACCTTTATTGAATGTGATGAGCTGGCAAAAAGTAAAGAGCATTAAGTTACTAAGTGAGTCAGTCTGACTTGTCTGTGTATTTTATTCTTGTGCAAATGGTAACTATGGCAATTTGAGTAGCATGGGCCCTGCTTTGGTTTGCTGATTATTCAGGTGTCAGAACCGTTAGGCAGCTTCCACTTGAACCCTGAGCACCGAGTTTCCAAATTTTGCTGCTCCCCACGCTTACCTTCGTTTGCTTTCTGTGACCATCCCTTCTGATTAAAATTGAATTACAGATAAATTCAATGATAGAAGAAGATGGGGCATAATATCACTGCAGCTTCTGTTGTTTAAAGGCTGAGACTTTGAGCCTTCGGCCTATTCAGTCAGGTGGATATGAGAACAGAAGTAGGTCATTCATCCCTTCCAGGCTGTTCTGCTACTTGGTTAGATCTTGGCTGGCTTGGATCTTAACACATCTAAATGCATTCCTTCCCTTAATACCATTGCCTAACAAAACTGCATTGACGTTTTCTATTGACCCGCCTCTGCCAGCCTTAACAGTGTTTCTGGGGCAGAGAATTATAGATTTCCACCACCGTGTGTGTGAAGAAGTGTTTTTAGATACCACCCCTGAACAATCTAGCTTTAATTTTAAGGTCATGCTCAAACGTTTTGGACTTTCCCTGTCTGAGGATGTAGTTTCTCTCTACCA
Organism: Carcharodon carcharias; assembly: GCF_017639515.1. NCBI lineage: Eukaryota > Metazoa > Chordata > Chondrichthyes > Lamniformes > Lamnidae > Carcharodon > Carcharodon carcharias. The sequence continues at coordinate 8,261,015 of NC_054475.1, read as the reverse complement.
ATCCCCTTTTAATCATCTAAAACACCTCAAGTTGATAAACTCTTAATCTTCTATATTCAAGGGAATGCAATCTGTCCTCATAATGTAAGTCTTTTAGCCCCGGATACTAGTAAATCTGTGCTGCACCTCTCCAATATATCCTTCTGGAGGTGTGGGGCCAGATGGAACCCATACTGCAGATCGAGTGTGACCAGATGCTGGTGTAACTGTGAGTATCTATGAGAGATGCCATTGGTGTTATCTGAGGAAAGGGTCAGGGCACTGGCCCATCCACCTAGTTGCATTTCTCCCTGTCTTCGAAAACTTGCCAATAACCTATCTTTCCTGCCAAACGTTTGACCACGCCCAGCTCTCAACCTCCATACATTCCTCTGCCTACCGCACTCATCCCCCACCCTAACCACTTTCCATAAAGCACCTCTGGACCTGTCTGTTTTAGATTATGATTGAATTGTTGCATTGCAAAGGACAGTTGCAAGGCTGTGTATCTGTTAAATGTACCAAAGCTCCCACACACTATGTAAATTCTTCTTGTGCTGAGAAGAGTAACAGTAAAATGTTATCATGCCAGGGATGACTCCTTCCCCATCCCCACAGCCCTCCCCCACCCCCCCCACAACTCCCACTTCTCTCTCTTCCTTCTCCACCACTTCCCCCCCACCACCTGCCCACCACCTCTGTGATTTTCTTCAGTAGATGGTTAGTAGGTATAGGACTTTAATATGGGGGTGCATGGGCGGTGTGTATGTGTTCAGTCGAGATAATAATGATTATCATAATTACCAGCTGTAAAACAGACAGTATTTATTTATCAGAAGTCGTACCATAATTGTAATCTTTCTTTACATTTATCAGTCTGTTTACCTTATGATGGGGTATTATTTATAGGTTTCAAACGTTTTGGTTTTAAAAAAAAACCCCATCAGGACTAACAACAACAGCAGCAGAAACAGAAAACGCTGGAAAAGCTCAGCAAGTCTGACAGCATCTGCGGAGAGGGAGACAGTTAATGTTTCCAGTCCGTATGACCCTTGATCAGAGCTATGGAGATGCTTTTACTTTGCTTTTGTTTTTACCCGACAGGATTAAGTTGTTTTTTTTTAAGTAATTGGTCTCTGGATGTAGTTGACATCAGCAAGGCATTCCTGATCCTCCGTCAATAGTTGCAGAGTTGCCAACTCTGGTTAGCTGCACTCCCGGAAGTTTTATCAAAGAAACGTGACTCCGGTCCCCTAATCTCCTAGCATTGGTCAATCCTGCTACTGTCCTTCCTCCCCTTGGCCAATTGGAAACAGAACAGGCAAACTGTCCACCAATCAGCTTTTCCCCACCTCCAACTCATAAATTAAAATGTTCAAAGAAAATTTGAAAAACTATTTTATTTCTTGCCCTTTATTGTGTTGTGGAGATTTGGGGGCAAAATTCCTGGAGGGTTGGCAATCCCCGGTGGCTGCTGGGAGAGAGTGGTGTGGCTTTATTTTGCCAATAAAAAGAGTTAAACAACTTAGTGAGCTTCCTTGAGCGGATTAAGAGCCAACAGTGAGGAAATCACTGTGACCTGTAGGCTGTACCAAGTAAGGATAACACCATTTCTTGAAGGCGAACCACTTTTAATTTTACAACATTCCACCAGCTTTCATGGTCGCAGGTTTGATTTCTTTTCTTTCTATGCCTATCTACCTTTTGTCACTGTGATCTAGAATTTCCCTAAAACAAAATATAAGCAAATGTACACAACTGGTTGTAGGAAAATCCTTTCGCAGCTACGTTACCAGAGTGATTCATTTGTTTAAAAAAAATGGAATGTAATACTGGAGTGCTAAGCTTTCAGCCACTAATTCTGTCATGGAGTAATTTCAAGGACGGTGTGTATACGTGGAGTGAATGTAAATGGGCAAAGGATGTCAAATTTGGCCACCCTGCTTGTAAAATAATAAAGATTTAGTAATTCTTGTGTTTTGAGGGTAAGCACCTGGCCTGCCTCTTCCCACCTTAAAACCATCCAAGCAGAACTGTCTTGATGACCCATCTTTTGATTGGGGATCAAGGTAAGGCGGGGTTAGTGTCTGTGCAGTGAACACGCAAAGCCGAAGAAAAGAAAGGTAAGCAGAAATGGGAGTGAGGCTTCACTGAGGAGAACGTGTGGGGTTGGGGGTGTGTGGGTGGTGGTGGTAGATGTTGGGAAAGTAAAAAGTTGGCTTCCTAGCTCTTTGCCACTCAAAACAGTGTGTGTGCACCTTGTGATGATTGTGTACTGTAAACAATGCAAGAGAAATGAAACAAAGGAGGCACAGTTAAAATTGTCTGACTCTGATGTAAGACTAGATTTGAAATTGACGTTTGATTGAGGTACCGACTGAGATAGTTGCCAGTACAATGCTGCCCCAATTTTTCATCAGGTGCATGACTAACAGCAAACTGTGTTGCTTCCAGTTATTTACAGATGGAATCACAAACAAACTGGTTGGCTGCTACATGGAGAACAGAATGGAGGATGTCGTCTTGGTGAGAGTTTATGGCAACAAGACTGAGCTGTTTGTGGATCGGGACAATGAACTGAAGAGTTTCCAGGTCCTCCATGCTAATGGTTGTGCTCCAAAGCTCTATTGTACGTTTCAGAATGGTCTCTGTTATGAGTTCATGCATGGAATGGCACTTGGCCCACAGCATGTTCGGGAACCAACTCTGTTCAGGTACGAACATTTACTCAACGTGTTGCCTCAGTACTATTGTTAGCGCTGTGTGGACTACACAAAGAACTGTTGCCCTTTCATTTCTGCCACCTTGAATCTGATCCTGACCTGTCAATATGACCAGCTCCTCTACTTTTTAATGAGGAACTGCATGGTGGAAATGTTGACATGCGTTTGGACAGACTCGATAGAGCCTCACAAAAAGAACAAATTGTGTTTGACTGTAATCGCTATTTGTTGATAAACTGGACAGGTTGGGAGGTGACAAGAGGAAAGAACAGTCACCTTTTTTGGAAGGCAAGTAAGAGGCCATTCTAATGAAGTCCTTAGTTGAGAATCCTTAGATGAGAAACATGTCATTCTAAGGTAAAACTTTATTCTCAAACTGTCACTTTCAACCTAATTTCTTAAAAGCACAAAGATGTGGGCATATTTTCTTACTCCTGATGACCATGCCTTGTAAGGATCGGGATGATTTCTAAGTAGCACCACTTAAAAGAATTTTTAAAAAGTATAAATCATTGATGAGATGTGGGCTTCGCTGGCTGGGCCAGCATTTTTTGCCCATCCCTAATTACCCTTGAGAAGGTGGTGGTGAGCTGCTTTCTTGAACCACTGCAGGCCCTGTGGTGTAGCTACACCCACAGTGCTGTTAAGGAGGGAGTTCCAGGATTTTGACCCAGCGACAGTGAAGGAACGGCGATACATTTCCAAGTCAGGATGGTGAGTGGCTTGGAGGGGAACTTCTGGGTGGTGGTGGTGTTCCCCTGTATCTGCTGCCCTTGTCCTTCTGGATGATTGAGATCGTGGGTTTGGAAGGTGCTGCCTAAGGAGCCTTGGTAAGTTTCTGCAGTACATGACGGTACACACTGCTGCCACTGTTCGTCAGTGATGGAGGGAGTGAATGTTTGTGGAAGGGGTGCCAATCAAGCGGGCTGCTTTGTCTTCAGTGGTGTTGAGCTTCTTGAGTGTTGTTGGAATTGCACTCTTCCAGGCAAGTGGAGAGTATTCTGACTCCTGACACTCCACACTCCTGACTTGTGCCTTGTAGATGGCAGACAGGCTTTGGGGAGTCAGAAGGTGACCTACTCGTCACGCTATTCCTAGCCTCTGACCTGCTCTTGTAGCCACCGTATTTATATGGCTAGTTTAGTTAAGCTTCTGGTCAATGGTAACCCCCAGGATGTTGATGGTGGAGGACTCAATGATGATAATGTAATTGAATGTCAAGAGGCAATGGTTGGAGATGGTCATTGCCTGGCACTTGTATGGCATTTTTTGGCATGAATAATACTTTTCACTTGTCAGCTTAAACCTGGATATTGTCCAAGTCTTGCTGTATTTGGAAAAGGACTGCTTCAGTATCTGAGGAGTCGCAAAGATGCTGAACATTGTGCAATCGTCAGCGAACATCCCCACTTCTGACCTTATGATGGAAGGAAGGTCATTGATGAAGCAGCTGAAGATGAAAGCAAAATACAGCAGGTGCTAGCAGTCTGAAATAAAAACAGAAAATGCTGGAAAAACTCAGCGGGTCTGACAGCATCAGTGGAGAGAGAAACAGAGTTAAAGTTTTGAGTCCATATGACTCTCCTTCAGAGCTAAATAGAGGTTGAAATGTGATTAAATTTAAACTGTTTAAGGGGATGGGGCAGGTGAAGTTGGATGGAAGATCAGTGATAGGTGGGGGCTAAGGAGAGGTTGACAAAGACGTCATGGACAAAAAGACAAAGGGAGTGTTAATGGTAGTGGTAAGGGTTGAAGAAGGTGCTGATAGTGGCATAAAGGTAAGAAAGCAGAATGTGTTAATAGCTGATCAAGGGTCTGCACTCTTGTGAAAGAACAACATGGAACAAGTAACAGATGGTCCTATTGATGGTGGGGTGGGGAGAGGACATTGGTTGGGGAACAAAGGATAGAAAAAAATAAAAATGGCGATTAAAAAAGGGGATAAAACAACGAATGAAAATAAGTAGATTAAAAAAAATTGAAAAGGGGTTAAAAAAGGGGTGAAGATAAACGAAAGAGTTCATGATCTGAAGTTGTTGAACTCAATATTCAGTCAGGAAGGCTGTAAAGTGCCTAGTCGGAAGATGAGGTGCTGTTCTTCCAGTTTGCGTTGGGCTTCACTGGAACATTGCAGCAGGCCAAGGACGGACATGTGGGCATGACAGCAGGGTGGTGTGTTGAAGTGGCAAGTGATAGGAAGGCCTGGGTCATGCTTGCGGACAGACCAAAGGTGTACTGCAAAGCAGTCACCCAGTCTGTTTTTAGCTTCCCCGATATAGAGGAGACTGCATTGGGAGCAGCGAATGCAGTAGACCAAATTGAAGGCGGTGCAGGTGAACCGCTGCTTCATCTGAAAGGAGTGTTTGGACCCTTGGATGGTGAGGAGGGAGGAGGTAAAGGGACAAGTGTTGGATTGCGATTGCATAGGAAGATGCTGTGGGAAGGGGATGAGGTGATGGACCAGGGTGTCCCGGAGGGAATGGTCCCTATGGAATGCTGACAGATGGGTGAAGGGAAGATGTATTTGGTGGTAACATCATGCTGGAGATGGCTGAAATGGCGGAGGATAGTCCTTTGAATGCGGAGGCTGGTGGGATGAAAGGTGACGACAAGGGGGACCCTATCATGGCTCTGGGAGAGAGGAAAGGTGAGGGTAGAGGTGCGGGAGATGGGTCGGACATGGTTGAGAGCTCTGTCAACCACAGTGAGTGGGAAACCTCGGTTAAGGAAGAAGAAAGACGTTGTGGAATAGAGCTTTAGTCAGCTAAAATGTCTAATCTAAAAGTGATTATATTGCAGTAAGGAATGATGTAAACTAATCAAGCAGTGTAAACTAATCACGTGGAGTATCTTTGAAAAGTTTGTGGCTACAACTGCTTCCTGTTATGTGCTGGACGAAACAATGGTGCCCTGATTAAATCTGCTAATATGGTAATTTAAGTAATATTTATCTAACATAGATGTAGTTAAACTGTCTCCTGTCTTACTGTGAAATGTATCATCTGCCTGTAAATGTATTACTGTGTTCGCCCTATGTATGTGCTAACCACGTAAGTTTCAAGGTACTGGTGGATAAGGATAACAGGAGTCCTCGGGTTAAGGTGCTTAACTGGGGGAAGGCTAATTATAACAATATTAGGCAGGAAATGAGGAATCTAGACTGGAGGTGGATGTTTGAGGGCAAGTCAACAACTGACATGTGGGGGGATTTCAAACATCAGTTGATAAGAATTCAGGACCGGTATGTTCCTGCTAGGATGAAGGATAAGCATGGCAAGTTTCAGGAACCTTGGATAACGAAGGATATTGTGAGATTAGTCAAAAAGAAAAGGGAAGCATTCAAAAGGGCTGGAAGGCTGGGAACAGATGGAGCCCATAGAGAATATAAAGAAAGTAGGAAGAAACTTAAGCCAAGAGTCAGGAGGGCTAAAAGGGGTCATGAAAAGTCACTGGCGACCAGGATTAAGGAAAATCCCAAGGCCTTTTATACATATGTAAAAAGCAAGAGGGTAGCCAGGGAAAGGGTAGGTCTACTCAGGGACAGAGGTGGGAATCTGTGTGTGGAGCCAGAAGAAATGGGAGAGATACTAAATGAATACTTCTCATCAGTATTCACCAAAGAGAAGGACTTAGCAGTTGATTTGTCTAGGGAAGAGTGTGGAGATAGCCTGGATCATGTTGAGTTCAAAAAGAAGAGGTGTTAAGCGTCTTGAAGAATATTAAGGTGGATAAGTCCCCAGGGCCGGATGGGATCCACCCCAGAGTACTGAGGGAGGCAAGGGAGGAGATTGCTGGGGCCTTGACAGAAATCTTTGTATCCTCACTGGCTACGGGTGAGGTCCCAGAGGACTGGAGGATGGCCAATGTTGTTCCATTGTTTAAGAAGGGTAGCAGGGATAATCCAGGAAATTACAGGCTGGTGAGCCTTACGTTAGTGGTAGGGAGATTATTGGAGAAGATTCTTCGTGACAGGATTTATTACCATTTGGAAGCAAATGGGCGTATTAGTGAGAGGCAGCATGGTTTTGTGAAGGGGAGGTTGTGTCTCACTAACTTGATTGAGTTTTTCGAGGAAGTGATAAAGATGTTCGATGATGGAAGAGCAGTGGATGTTATATACATGGATTTCAGTAAGGCCTTTGACAAGGTCCCTCGTGGCAGACTGGTACAGAAGGTAAAGTCGCATGGGATCAGAGGTGAGCTGGCAAGATGGATACAGAATTGGCTTGGTCATAGAAGACAGAGGGTAGCAGTGGAAGCGTGCTTTTCTGAATGGAGAGCTGTGACTAGTGGAGTTCCGCAGGGATCAGTGCTGGGATCTTTGTTGTTTGTAGTAAACATAAATGATTTGGAGGAAAATGTAACTGGGCTAATTAGTAAGCTTGCAGATGACACTAAGGTTGGAGGAGTTGCAGATAGTGAAGAGGATTGTGAAAGGATACAACGGGATAGAGATCAGTTGGAGACTTGGGCAGAGAAATGGCAAATGGAGTTTAATTCGGACAAATGCGAGGTAATGCATTTTGGAAGGTCTAATACAGGCAGGAATTATACAGTAAATGGCAGAACCCTTAAGTGCATCAATGGGCAGAGGGATCTGGGTGTACAGGTCCACAGGTCACTGAAAGTGGCAACGCAGGTGGATAAGGCAGTCAGGAAGGCATATGGCATGCTTGCCTTCATTGGCAGGGGTATTGAGTATAAATGCTGGGAAGTCATGCTGCAGCTGTATAGAACCTTGGTTAGGCCACACTTGGAATATTGTGTGCAATTCTGGTCACCACATTACCAGAAGGATATGGAGGAGTTGGAGAGGGTGCAGAGGAGGTTTACCAGGATGCTGCCTGGTCTGGAGGTTATTAGCTATGAGGAGAGGTTGGAGAAACTCGGATTGTTCTCACTAGAGCGACGGAGATTGAGGGGCGACTTGATAGAAGTTTACAAAACTGAGTGGCATGGACAGAGCAGATAGTCAGAAGCTTTTTCCCAGGGTGGAAGAGTCAATTATTAGAGGACATAGATTTAAGGTGAGAGGAGAAAACCAAAGAGGAGATGTGCAGGGCAAGTCTTTTACGCAGAGGGTAGTGAGTGTCAGGAATTTGTGGTGGAAGCAGGTACGATAGTGGTGCTTAAGAGGCAGCTTGACAAATACATGAATAGGATGGGAATAGAGGGATATGGACCCCGGAAGTGCAACATGTTTTAGTTGACAATATGATCGGCGCAGGCTTGGAGGGCCAAAGGGCCTGTTCCTGTGCTGTACTTTTCTTTGTTTCCTTGTATGACATAACTGTGATTTCCTGATGTACAGACCTTATATGGTATGAACTTCCTGTTATGAGCTGTATAAACATCGCTGGATTCTCTGTTTGGGGGGGGTAGGCTGACTAGGAACCACATGTGGTGCCCTGAGCAGCCTACATGCCTAAATAAGTATAGTTTTGCTTCTAACAAGTCAGCATTCTCGTAGTTGTGTCGCGATTCGACAATGTCAGAAGCGCCGTTTTGGAAAGTGGCATCATCGGAACAGATGCGACGGAGGTGAAGGAACTGAGAGAATGGGATGGAGTCCTTACAGGAAGTGGGATGTGAGGAGCTGTAGTTGAGGTAGCTGTCGGTAGGCTTGTAATGGATATTGGTGGACAGTCTACCACCAGAAATGGAGACAGAGAGGTCAAGGAAGGGAAGGGAAGTGTCAGAGATGGACCACGTGAAGGTGAGAGGGGGATGGGAATTGGAAGCAAAATTGGTAAACTTTTCCTGGTCCAGACAAGAACATGAAGCAGCACCAAAACAGTCATCCATGTACTAAAAAAGTGTTGTGGGAGGGGGTCTGAGTAGGACTGAACAAGGAATATTCCACATACCCCATAAAGAGACAGACTTAATTGGGACCCATACTGATACCCATCGCCACAACTTTTATTTGGAGGCAACCAGACAAGTTTAAGGAGGAATTGTTCAGTGAGAGATCAAGTTCAGCCAGACGGAGGAGAATGGGGGTGGATGGGGACTATTCGGGCCTCTGTTCAAGGTAGAAGCGGAGAGCCCTCAGATCATCCCGGTGGGGGCTGGAGGTGTAGAGGGATTGGACGTCCATGTTGAAGAGGAGGCAGTTAGGGCCAGGGTACTGGAAATTGTTGACATGACTTAGAACATCAGAGGAATCGCTGCTGTAGGTAGGAAGAGACTGGACAAGGGGAGAGAGAATGGAGTCAAGACAGGAATAAATGCGTTCCATGGGGCAGAAATAGGCTGACATGATGGGTTTACCGGGACAGTCCTGTTTGTGGATTTAGGGAAGGAGGTAAAAGCGGTTGGGAGACTAAGGTTAGAAGGTGTGAAAGGAAGATCTCCAGAGGAGATGAGGTCAGTGACAGTCCTGGAAGGAATGACTTGATGTTTGGTGATGGGGTCGTGGTCTAGAGGGAGGTCGGAAGAAGTGCCTGAGAGTTGACGCTCAGCCTCTGTGAGGTAGTGGTAAGTACACCAGATGCCAACAGCACCAGCCTTGTCGGCAGGTTTGATAACAAAGTCAGGGTTGGACCTGAGAGAACGGAGTGCAGCAAGTTCAGAAGGAGACAGGTTAGAGTGAGTGAGGAGCAGAGAAATTGAGATGACCAATGTCACGCCGACAGTTCTCAATGAAAAGGTCAAGAGCAGGTAAGAGGCCAGAGGGAGGGACTCAGGTGGAGGGAGAATATTGGAGGCGGGTGAAATGATCCGTTGAATGAAGTCAGCATGAAGATGAAGGTGGCGGAAGAAGAGTTCAGCATCTTGCTGAGCCCAAAATTCATTGAGGTGAGGGCATAAGGGGATGGAATTGAGTCTTTTGCTGAGTACAGAACATTCAGTATCAGAGAGGGGAATGTCAGAGGGTATGGTGAATGCATGGCGAGGCCTGGGATTAGAAGAAGTGATAGGATCAGAGGGACAGGAAGGGGTGGAGGGTCCTGAATGGGCATTGGTATCAATAAGTTGTTGGAGCTTGCATTCCTTAACACCTGAAAGGAAGATAAAAAGTTTCTTGCTGAAAATGAAGATGGTTGGTCACTACCTTGAGGAACTCCTCCAGTGATGGCCTGGAGCTAAGATGATTGACCTCCAACAACCACACCCATCTTCTTTGGTGCTAGGTATGATTCCAACCAGAGAAAAGTTTCTCTCCTGATTCCCATTGACTCCAGTTTTGCTGCATCTTCTTGATGCCACACTCGGTCAAATGCAGCCTTGATGTCAAGGGCAGTCACTCTCACCTCACCTCCGGAGTTCGGCTCTTTTGTCCTTGTTTGAACCAAGGCTGTAATGAGATCAGAAGCTGAATAGTCCTGGTGGAACCCAACCTGAGTGTCAGTGGGCAGGTTATTGCTAAGCAAGTGCCTCTTGATAGCACTGTTGATGACCCCTTCCATCACTTTACTGGTGATCAGGAGTAGACAGTAATTAGCCGGGTTGGATTTGTTCAGCTTTTTGTGTACAGGACTTACATGGGCAATTTCCAACATAGCTGGGTAGATGCCTGTGGTGTAGCTGTAGTGGAACAACTTGGCTAGGGGTGTGGCAAATTCTGGAGCACAAGTGTTCAGTACTATTGCTGGAATATTTTCAGGGCCCGCAGCCTTTGCAGTATCCAGTGCCTTCAGCTGTTTCTTGATGTCATATGTAGTGAATTGAATAACCTGAAGACTGGCATCTGTGATGCTGGGGACCTCTGGAGAAGGCTGAGATTGATAGCCCACTCGGCACTTCTGGCTGAAGATTGTAGCAAATACTTCAGTCTCACCTTCTGCACTGATGTGCTGGGCTCCTCCATCACTGAGGACAGGGATTTTTGTGGAGCCTCCACCCCCAGTGAGTTGTTTAATTGCCCACCACTATTTACGACTGGATGTAACAGGATTGCAGAGCTTACATTTAAACCATTGGTTGTAGAATCACTTGGCTCTGTCTTTCACTTGCTGCTTATGCTGCTTGGCACACAAGTAGTCCCGTATTATGAGCTTCACCAGGTTGACACCTCATTTTTTAGGTATGCCTGCTGCTGCTCCTGGCATGACCTCCTGCACTCTTCATTGACCCAGAGCTAGTTCAAGTCCCGAGTGGCATTACTGATTATGGCCACCAAATTTAATTAGATTTTAGAAGATCGATTAAGGGGTGATTTTGTTTATAATTTGTATTTCCTTTCCCAACTCTCTGTGCTTCAGTTTGGAGTCCTTGCCCACTAGTACTGTATATCAGACACATGTATGACTTTCCAACCATTAACTTAAAATGGTCAGAAATTTGAGGAGTACACCTGGATTTCTGATTGTTTTGCTTCGGACATGCATCCCCATTGGAAGCGCAAAGTCCATCAAAGGTCTCATTTTTAAGGAATGTTCCAGTCTTCTGTCTCTTTCCCAAAATGCATGACCTCCTATTTCTATACTGATGCCCCGTTTGTTTCACAAGCATGTTAATGTTCTATATTCTTGGTGATTCCCAATATGGTATCATCAGCAAGCCTATAAACTGTACTGATCTTAGGCCTTTTTTTAGTACCAGTCCATTTGACATAGGGTTGCACCCAGGGAATCAAAATCAAATATGCGAGGTGGGATTAGAGGCCTAAAACACACAGACATAATTCAGTTGCCATTCTGAAGTCATGCATTCTGTCCTTTATATAACTAAGACTATTTACAGTTAAGGAGCAAAACACATGGTAATTTGGGAAGCAGTCGAGTTAGTTACTGCATAGGAGGCTCTCTGCCATCTGGCCTGAGGAGCTGATAACCACAAAAGCCACTAGAGCACTGGGTGGAGGGTTTAATTACAGTGTGACTGTTTACCTAGGCAGCTTCCATTGTAAAAGTCGGTCTAGGCATTTAGAGTGCAAATTGTTGACAAGAAGTTGATTCAGCCATGACGTTTTCATCATTATGTTTACAAATCTATATCAAAGTTGTTGTGACACTAACACTGGGGTGGCCCGTCAGCTGTTACCAATCTGAGCTACGACAGCTCTCTGCCTGCTTCCCAGCAGCTCAGTTGGGAGGGCGTTAGACTGAAGATCTAAAGGTCCCTGGTTCAATCCTGGGTTTTGGCAGAGAATCTCGGCTTTCCCTTCTTAGCATGGGTGCATGTTCTCTCAACCGATTTCTTGTTCAGGCACTTATCAAATTGTGGACAGTCTTTTTTCTTTAGTGGGGTTTGATGCTGGTGGTGGCAGTGGTAATGGAAGCTGCAGAGAAACCCAGAGGTAATGGTTCCTCTGGATAATGAAATTGTAATTCCTTAGATTGTAGGGCACATGAATGTGATTGTTACCAGGCAACTAGAATGGAGAGAGGTAAGCGTGCGTGTGTGCGATTGTGCATGTTATTGTCCCGGGAGGTGCTGGGTGTTCACAGATATCATTAACATTGGACTATTCTGCAGAGAAGTTAAAGATCTCGACTGGGTCTAATTCCTTATTTCCGTAATTGATTTGATGGTCACCTTTTTTTGCAGTCAGCAGGATATCTACCTTTTGAAGAATGCCACAGGAGTACATTTTACTATCTCTTCAAATCTAACCAAGAAACATAAGTTTGGTTGCCCAATAAGGTGTCTGCCAATGTAGACACATTTCTTCGTTTGCCTTCAGACTACAGGAGCCAAGGGGACTATAAGCTTCCTGCTGCTTGTCCAGCCTGGGCCATCATGACTTTAGCAAAGAGAGATACCTTTTGTGTGAGGCTGATTTCTTGTTTACAGTACTGGATGTCTATACTCATTTTGCCACATTTTCCTCAATAGTTTGAGTCTGGACTATTCGCATACTGAAGGAAGGTTTTGCATTGCACACATAGGAGTTGTATATGTTTGACCACATGTCTTTTGTGCCATAGATTTAACCTGCATTGGGACTCCTCTTATTGAGAAACAATATGGGTTATCTGTTGGCTGCGCAGTATAATGGGTGTGGCAGTGTGTTCATTGCCATAACCTCTTGGAAAGCACATATTAAACAAAGGAAACTCAGATTGCAAGTTGAACTTCATGAACAAGATTTGGCTTCCCTTAGAATTTAGTTTCACTGATTTGTTATGATGTCCTCCAAAAGCATCGGGTCAATTATTACACTCGTTTCTCCAGAATGAAATGTTCTTTGCACTGCAGTCAACCATTGACTTCTTAACACCCGTGATCAGTTCTCCTCCACCCCCACCACCACCTTCAAAGGAATGAAATATAGAACTTGCTTGCCCTCCGTTGACTGATTCAATCCTGGCATGTCTGAGCTTCTCAAAGCAAATGAGGGAAGAAATAAAGTTTTTGGGAGGAAATTTCTTTCAAAGGCAGACCCAATTCTTGGAACAATAGAGTGGCATCTGAGCTCTCAGCTCCGCTTCATTATATTGCATCTGGGTAAGTAAATGCCCACCTTTTTTGGATCACAGATTTCCCTTCCCCCCCCCCCCCCCCCCCCCCCCGATTGGAATTTGCAAGTGGCATCTGCAGTCATAGGAACATAGGACTTACTAGGAGTTGACCATTCAGCCCTTCGAGCCTGCTCCCAGTCTTTATGCTGCTTCTCGCTCCCTCCTTTGTCGTCCTGTCATTTTACAAACTTCTTCTGGACAGGAGGAGGATAACAAAGAGATGTAGTTAAATATACTTCTGTGATATTCCCAGCAGTCCACAGGCATGCCTTGTGATCTTGTGGTATAGCCTTTACTGATTATTTTCCTTACTGCTTCCAAGGCTTGGGTTCCAAACTCTGGACATATCCCTGGAGGTATCATTCACAAGATCTGCTGCCTTCAATTACTTTGGGTACACTTTTCAAATCTGTTTTCACACTTTCACGTATCAAACGTTACATTTTTAGAGGCTGCCGTAATCATGGTTTCATCCAAACGGGTTGAGTCTCCTGTAGAGAGAATATGCAAACTGATGCTGCACATACCTTGTAGATCATCTTTCCAAAACTGCCTGTGTGCTTTGGCAACAATCTTATTTTCATCACTTAGTGTAATCATTCAAGCAACAGCAAGTCAGAATGTTTAAGACAGGGTGTTGTATTTGGAGAATTTCCTTTTGAAATGCAGCCATTTTGAATGTGGTATCCATCTTTCTATTCAATTTTTGGGTTGAGCTCGGGATGAAGGTGTCTGTGCTGAATTACTTATTTTTGACAGATGAGATACAGTGTGTGCTTGCCCTGCATTTCGGTTTCAATAACTGGAAAGCTTTTGAGACGGTCTCTTTCTCCAATGCAGTTCGTGGCTTTTGTTTTTTGAGGAACCTTGAAGTAGAATTTGTTTCCGGTCTACATTAACAAAGAAGCATCACATTCCCCTTAGTAGCTTTGGATGCCATTGCATTATTTGAGGTTCTAGTAAAAACATCTGTTAAGCTCAATGCTACACAATAGAGTAGCATCTGAGCACTCAGCTTCACCCCATTATATTGCATCTGGATAAGTAAATGCCCACCTTTTTTGGATCTCAGATTTCTCTCCCCCCCACCCTGAATGGTAATGAGGGGATTGGAATTTGCAAGTAGCACCTGCAACTCTGCAGTCATAGGAACATAGGACTTACTAGGAGTAGACCATTCAGCCCTTCGAGCCTGCTCCCAGTCTCTATGCTGCTTCTCGCTCCCTCCTTTGTCATCCTGTCATTTTTCAATCTTGATAACATTGTCGTGACTACTTCCATCACTTTGCTGATGATCAAGAGCTGGTTGATGGGTGGTAATTGACAGTGCCGGATTTGTCCTGCACAAAAAGCAAGGCAAATCCAATACTGTCAATTACCGCCCATCGGCAAGGTGATGGAAGTAGTCACGACAATGTTATCAAGCAGCACTGGCACAGCATTAACCTGTTCACAAGTGCTCAGTTTGGGTTCCATCAGGGCCACTTGGCTCCTGACCTCATTATGCTCTTGGTCCAAACAAGGACAAAGGAACTGAACTCGAGGTGAAGTGAGTGACTTTGTCATCAATGACCTTCATATGGTCAGAAGTGGGATGTTCGTTGATGATTGCACAGTGTTCAGTACCATTTGCAGCTTCTCAGATACTGAAACAATCTCTGCCAATATACAGCAAGACCTGGATAACATTCAGGCATGGACTGATGTGTGGCATGAATGTTACTTGCCACCTAAGTGCCAGGCAATGACCATCTCTGATGAGAGAGAATCTAACCATCTCCCCATGACATTCAATGTCATTACAATTGCTGAATCCCCCTCCCACCATCAACATCCTGGGGATTGCCTTTGACCAGCCTTTATAAATACTGTGGGAACAAGAGCAGGTCAGAGGCTGGGGATTCTTCAGTGAGTAACTCACCTCTTGACTCCCCAAAGCCTGTCCACCATCTAAAGACACAAGTCAGGAGTGTGATGGAATGCTCTGGATGATCAACAACACTCAAGAAGCTCGACACCATCCAAGATGAAGCAACCCATTTGATTGGAACCCATCCACCACCGTAAACATTCATTCCCTCCATCGCTGATGCACAGTGGTAGCAGTGTGCACCATCTACAAGATGCACTGCAGGAACTCGCCCAGGTTCCTTTGACAGCAACGTCCAAACCCATGACCTCTACCACCTAAGAAGGACAAGGGCAGCAGAAGAATGAGGACATCACCTGCTGCAATTTCCCTTCCAAGCAACTCAATCACCCTGACTTGAACTATTTTGCCATTCCTTCACTGTCACTGGGTCAAAATCCTGGAACATAGAAACGTAGAAACTAGGAGTCGGAGTAGGCCATTTGGCCCTTCGAGCCTACTCCGCCATTCAATATGATCAAGGCTGATCCTCTTTCTTAACGCCATATTCCCGCTTTCTCTCCGTACCTCTTGATGCCCCTAATATCAAAAAATTTATCAATTTTTTTCTTGAATATACTCGGTGACCTGGCCTCTACAGCCTTCTGTGGTAGAGAATTCCACTGGTTGACCACCCTTGGAGTGAAGAAACTTTTTCTCATCTCAGTCCTAAATAGCCTGCCCCATATCCTGAGATTGTGGCCCCTGGTTCTAGACTCCTCAGCGAGGGGAAACATCCTCCCTGCATCTAGTCTGTCTATCTCTGATAGAATTTTATATGTTTCAATCAGGTCCCCTCTCATTCTTCTAAACTCTAGTGAATACAGGCCCAGTCGAACCAATATGTTCCTCACATGTCTTGAGCCTCATACGACAGTCCTGCCATCCCCAGGGTCAGCCTAATGAGCCTTTGCTTGCACTCCCTCTATGGCAAGTATATCTTTTTCTTGAGTAGGGAGACCAAAACTGCATGCAGTACTCCAGGTGTGGTCTCACCAAGGTCCTGTATAACTCAGTAAGACATCCCTACTTCTGAACTCAAATCCTCTTGCAATGAAGGCCAAAATACCAATTGCCTTCCTAATTGCTTGATGCACCTGCCTATTTTCTTTCATTGACTGGTGTACAAGGACACCCAGATCCCTTTGTACATCCACATTTCCCAATATATCACCATTGAAATAATACTTTGCCTTTCTGTTTTTCATACCATAGTGTATAACTTCACATTTATCCGTGTTATACTGCATCTGCCATGCGTTTGCCCACACACACAACTTGCCTAAATCGCCCTGAAGCCTCCTTGCATCCTCCTCTCAAACTCTCAACCCCACCCAGTTTTTTGTGTCATCAGCAAACTTGGAAATATTGCATTTGGCTCCTTCCATCCAAGTCATTTATATACATCGTGAATAGCTGGGGCCCAAGCACTGATCCCTGCAATACCCCACTAGATACCACCTGTCACCCAGAAAAACACCCATTTATTCACACTCTGTTTCTGGTCTGGCAACCAAGTCCATGCCAGTATGTTACCCCCAATCCCATGTGCTTTAATTTTGCACATTAGCCTCTTCTGTGGGACCTTAACTAAAGCCTTCTTGAAATCCAAATATACCACATCAACTGCTTCTCCCTTATCTATTCTACCAGTTACATCCTCAAAAAAATTCAGTAGATTAGCTAAGCATGATTCCACTTTCATAAATCCAAGCTGGCTTTGTCTAATCTCGTTAATACTTTCCAAGTGTTCTGGTACCACGTCTTTTATAATAGACTCTAGCATTTTCCCTAATGCTGATGTTAGGCTAACTGGTTTGTAATTCTGTTTTTTTTTTTCTCTCCCTCCTTTTTTAAATAGTGGGGTGACATTTGCCACCCTCCAACATGTAGGAACTGCTCCAGAGTCTATAGAAAGGATGTGGGGGAAAAAAAAATTGGCCCATGCTGTCAGTTTTATTTTTAGCACATCCGATATTTTTATAACAAAACAAAGAAGAAAGAGAAAATACTTATTTTACCGCCCTTGTGGCTTTTCAGATTGGCTATTTGCAGCAGTGTCCAGCACAATACTCTAAAATTCCTGCAGCCTCCAGCAATCCAGAAGGTCAACAACCCTATTCCTAGCTTGGTAGTCCTTCATTTTGCCACTTTTCACATGTTGGCAGATCACCTGTTCCATTGCTTTTCTCAATCATTAGCTTGAGGAACTACGTTCCAGTGAACTTCGAAGAGATGAGTTTTTCCCTTTTTCACTGTGTAGATTGGAGATTAGAATTGGTTTCTACATAACTTCCTTGGGCAGGTGTGTGTGACCTGGTGCATCTACCAATTGCTGTTGCTTCAAAGACTCAGTCAAAAGATGGCTCCTCTATCCATGTACTGCTCTCTCAATACTTCACTGAAGTGTCAAACAAAGCTGGGAAGTGTTGAGGAAAGTATTGATTAGCGCATACCCATTCCCCTCTACTTGGCTCTAAAATGCTGCCTCACTTTTACAATTGTTTAAAGTATCCTTCCATCATCTGAAAACATGTAAAGACCCCCTTTCCTCCCCACCCCTCAACAATGTCACTTAAGAGCCTTTTAACCAATTGGAGGGTTTTAGTTGCTTCTGATGAAGGAATGGTATATGGTCTGCACTGTGGTTTGGAAGTTTGCTTTCTCACAATGCTTTATATTGTTCATTGTTGTCAGGCTGGCAGACAGACAAAACGGCACACGCCAATTTTGGTTTCAGTTCTGGCCACATCTCTGCTGAGTCTTTTCATATTTAGAAGGCTTCAGAGGAACTGGCCCGCACTGAATGAGTAACATCCAGAAACTGGATGGACGTTGAAGAGATGTAGTGCCATGCCAATATGCCTGCCTTAACTATAAAGTCTTGAGATCAAACTGATGCAAAGAGCTATATTGAAAATGTTCTTTATTGCAGTCGCTGACATTCTACAGGAAGAATGTGCATTGTTTCTGTTTACATAGCGTCATTCGTGAGCTAACCCTAACCCTTTGATCCTTTAAGACATTCCTTTAAAAGCCATCTCTGACTAATATCCTGGGCACCCTCGGTTTTCTCTCGTCTTTACCTCTGTATCTGCTTTCTACCAGGGCGTTAGGATGTTCATCCATATTAAAGTTGGTCATGGCATTGCAGGCTCATCGCCACCACTACCCATGTGACTATTGAGCTAAACATGGCCTGTGCCAAGGAGAGAAGAGCGATGCACTGTAGGGGTTGTTTTTTGCCATGCGACTGCAAAGCTTTAGCATTTGAGCATCTCACCAGGCCCAAATCCCCCCAGTTAGGGTGCCAAAATTACCCGCAACATGAGTTATTTTTGTACCCATCCCTTTGCTTCCCTTGCTGATATGGGAAATTATTCATTTTGCTTTGAATCCTGCGGCTGAACAAAGTTTTACTGGTTGGGTGGGGGTGTTTTTACTGGGTTGCATAGCAGTCTGTTCTCCTTTTTAATCCATGATTGAAAACATTCCTTGTTCAGTTAAGTTTATTGCTTCTTCAGCTCAGCTTATAATCATGTTCTCCACTCCCCTACAACATTGTGCAGAATGCTCACTTTTTGATTCCCTGCATTATTTTGGAAAGAGAACTTGCCCTTCCTCCACTACCCTTTTTGTTTTGTCTGTTCCTTAAACATCTCGGTGGTTTGAAATCTGGAACCCAATTTGCTGTTCTATGAATCCTTCCTATTTTTAATTTAGTACAGGGCCTGTCAAGGAGGATGCATTCATTATGTGGCCAAACAGGTTGAGTATCAGCCTGTAAATCCTTTGAACAGTCGGTGGTAAAAGTGGCGGGGATTGCTAGTCAGCCAAGTGATGGAAAGAACATCGGAGTCTTTACCATCACAATCCATAGCTCCAGACTACAACATGCCTGTAAAAAGTGCATGTTGCCACAGCAGCTCGAACACCGAGTGAAATGTAACACAACAGTACAGGGTGTAACCTTAGAGATAAAAACAAAAAACTGCGGATGCTGGAAATCCAAAACAAAAACAGAATTACCTGGAAAAACTCAGCAGGTCTGGCAGCATCGGCGGAGAAGGAAAGAAATGACGTTTCGAGTCCTCATGACCCTTCAACAGAACTGGGTGAATCCAAGGAGATGGGTGAAATATAAGCTGGTTTAAGGTGGGGGGAGAGAAGTGGAGGGGGGTGGTGTGGTTGTAGGGACAAGCAAGCAGTGATAGGAGCAGATAATCAAAAGATGTCACAAACAAAAGAACAAAAGAACAGAGGTGTTGAAGGTGGTGATATTATCTAAACAAATGTGCTAATTAAGAATGGATGGTAGGGCACTCAAGGTACAGACCGCAGGTGTTCTGCAAAGCGGTCGCCCAGTTTACGTTTGGTCTCTCCAATGTAGAGGAGACCACATTGGGAGCAACGAATGCAGTAGACTAAGTTGGGAGAAATGCAAGTGAAATGCTGCTTCACTTGAAAGGAGTGTTTGGGCCCTTGGACTGTCTGTCCGCAAGAATGACCCAAACCTCCCTGTCACTTGCCATTTTAACACTCCACCCTGCTCTCTTGCCCACATGTCTGTCCTTGGCCTACAGTGAAGCCCAACGCAAACTGGAGGAACAGCACCTCATCTTCCGACTAGGCACTTTACAGCCTTCCGGACTGAATATTGAATTCAACAACTATAGATCTTGAACTCCCTCCTCCATCCCCACTCCCTTTCTGTTTCTTCCCCCTTCCTTTTGTTTTTTCCAATAATTTATATCGATTTTTCTTTTCCCACCTATTTCCATTATTTTTAAATCTTTTATGCCCTGCTAGCCTTTCCACCCCACCCTCACTAGAGCCGTATCTTGAGTGCCCTGCCATCCATTCTTAATTAGCACATTTGTTTAGATAATATCACCACCTTCAACACCTCTGTGTTCTTTTGTTCTTTTGTCTGTGACATCTTTTGATGATCTGCTCCTATCACTGCTTGCTTGTCCCTACAACCACACCCACCCCCCCTTCACTTCTCTCCACACCCCCCCCCCCGCACCCCCACCTTAAACGAGCTTATATTTCACCCCTCTCCTTGGATTCACCCAGTTCTGTTGAAGGGTCATGCGGACTCGAAACGTCAACTCTTTTCTTCTCCGCTGATGCTGCCAGACTTGCTAAGTTTTTCCAGGTAATTCTGTTTTTGTTCAGGGTGTAACCTTACTTGCTGTTGTCATGATCACTGTTCATGCTTTTCTATCATCATTTTACCATTTTTAAAAAATTGCTATGTGAACAGTTTCCATTCAGTTTCACAGTTTCAATTGTTACAAGTACAGATTCATGATGTTTGTTACCTGAAGTGTCTCTCCTAACTCTGTCTCTACATTTTTAAGCAAAGAAGGTTTATATTCACCAACTGGCATTGGCCAAAACTACAGGCATTTTAGTTTCTCAAAGAACACTGACTGAAAGCATCCCACATACGGTCTTATTAACATTATTTATGCATCCTCCCTCTCTTTATTTTTCTTCTCTTGAAGGCATTGTTTGAACATGACTTCATGGCCACCAGCAGCCAAAACAGATAAAAGCAAAATACTGCGGATGCTGGAAATCTGAAACAAAAACAAAAATAGCTGGAAAAACTCAGCAGATCTGACAGCATCTGCGGAGAGGAACACAGTTAACGTTTTGAGTCTGTATGACTCTTCACCAGAACTAAGGAAATAGAGAAATGAGGTGAAATATAAGCTGGTAGAGGGGTAGGGGATGGGGGGGGGAAGACAGATAGAGCTGGATAGAGGGCCAGTGATAGGTAGAGGCAAAGGAGAGATTGCCAAAGATGTCATAGACAAAAGGACAAAGGGGTGTTGACAGTGGTGATATTATCTAAGGAATGTGCTAATGGGGACATTAAGGGTAGCAAGCAGCAGGACAAGCAAGTGGCAGATGGCCGTAGTGGATGGGGTGGGGGGAAGGGATTGAAATGGGTTAAAAGGTGGAGATAAAACGACAGATCGAAATAAATTTTAAAATAGGTGGGAAAAGAAAAATATGTTTTTTTAAATTATAAATTATTGGAAAAAGGGGGGGGATCGGAAAGTGGGTGGGGCTGGAAGAGAGAGTTCGTGACCTGAAGTTGTTGAGCTCAATATTCGGTCTGGAAGGCTGTCACGTGCCTAGTCGGAAGATGAGGTGCTGTTCCTCCAGTTTGCGTTGGGCTTCACTGGAACGTTAAAACAGCTTGTCCACACAGCCATTCTTCTTCACACCTGAGGCTGGGGGCAAGTTCATGGCCAGATCCAGACTTGTTCTCCCTCACAGCCTATGCACATTTTTCAGCTGGTATCTGTGGATGGCTTTGATGGGAGGTGGTGGGGGGGGGAAGATGAGGCGCAGAGATCAGATAACTCAGCAAAGGCAATCAGATGGGGGATCGTCTGGCCTGTACGGTTTAATATTGTAGCATGGTATGCCTTTTAGCCATTGAGCCTTGGCTAGAAGGCCTGTAGCAGCCTTTGGTCTTGTATTTACAGGCAAACACAGGATGGGGAAATGATTCTGTAGCCCACCTGTACAGAATCTAGCATTCCCTCAACTGTGTATTCATTTAATGTATCTATCCAATTCTCCTTTTTAAACTTCCTCTCGCTATCTGCTTCACACTGCATTCCGTCCCTGGATATAAGTCAATGAACAGTCCCCTCTTAACCTTGAGTTTGTGCCCCTGATTCTGGAGATTGTGGCGGGCTTGTTCATCTAATTGGAGTTCAATTTTTAGCAATTCCCTAAGAATTTTGGAAATTTGCACAATACCTTATCTTCAGAATAAGCAATTCTAGGCTCCTCGACCAATGATCATAATTCAGATACCTATTACTTTGACCGTCTTCCTTCACAACCTCCAATTCTGAATTGCTGTGGTACAGGGGCCAGAATTGCGCACTCTGTTCCCAGGGCTGAGCATCTCTTCGGGCTTTACACCTTGCCCACATCCTTAGGCCCAGTTACATTCCCTTACTGCCAGCTCAAACTGTGCTGTTGGCTTCAGCAAACTAGTCAATACCTTAAACAAAAACAGAAATACCTGCAAAAACTCAGCAGGTCTGGCAGCATCGGTGGAGAAGAACAAAGTTGACGTTTCGAGTCCTCATGACCCTTCCACAGAACTAATTAAAAATAGGAGAGGGGTGAAATATAAGCTGGTTTAAGGTGGGGGGAGAAGTGGGGGGGTGGTGGTGGTTGTAGGGACAAGCAAGCAGTGATTGGAGCAGATAACCAAAATATGTCACAGATGGAAGAACAAAGAGGTGTTGAAGGTGGTGATATCTAAAAGAATGTGCTAATTAAGAATGGATAGCAGGACAAGCAAGGTACAGATAGCTCTAGTGGGAGTGGGGTGAAATAAGACTAAAAGGGTATAAAAGGTACAGATTTAAAAATGGTAGTCAATGTCTTAAGTCTACCTTGTACATTTTATAGCCTTGGCCACTTGGTTTATATAGCCATGCCAGTGTCATAAATAGTTAAAACTGTATTTTAAAAGGCTAACCTTATTAGAAGTGGACTGATTCAAAATGGACTCTGACGAGGTCATCGTTTGACCATTACTCTTTACCTCCTGAGGGGACAAAGGGACATGCCCAAACGTGAAAGACCCCTCAGAATTCAGGTGTAAGTAGAAGTTATTGACTTTGGTCTTCCTTCAAACACAAAAGACATTGCCTGATGAGAAGTGAAAAGTCACCACAACAGGTGGGATAAGCAGTCAGACTGTAACTAAAGTTATCATGATGCTTTATTTGGAGGATGACTTGGCATTTTTTTTTTATTCATTTATGGGATGTGGGCTTCTCTGGCCAGGCCAGCATTTATTGCCCATCCCTAATTGCCCATGAGAAGGTGGTGGTGAGCTTCTGTCTTGAACTGCTGCAGTCAGTGTGGTGTAGGGACACCCGCAGTGCTGATGGAGAGGGAGTTCCAGGATTTTGACCCAGCGACAATGAAGGAACGGTGATATATTTCCAAGTCAGGGTGGTGATGATGCAGACTCAAATGATATACCAGCCAACTTGGCTGCCTGCTAAGGATATTGTAGAGAAAATTCAAACTACCTTCAGAGACAGAACTCCAGGACAGAAGTTCATCACACAGGGAGAGAGGGGCCAACAAGCACAGCCATCAAACTGCTGTAATCAACCAGGCTTAAAAAGGGCCACACCGCAGCTCATTGAAAGAGATATAAAGAACCACCTCTCTCTCCCTTATCTGGTTCTATCTTCAAGCTTACCTGAGAAAAGCAGCCTCTTGCAGATCAACTGCAGGAGCTATCGCATCTGCTGAGACATCCTCTGCAATTTCAAAGCCTTTATTTCAGCTAATGTAACAACTCAACTATGAAATTACTGGCCTGCAGCAAAGCAGAGACTGATATCCATTCCCTTTATTATGAGCGTTGTTTTTAGCCTCCTCAGTATCTAGTTTTTGTGAGAGAGAGAGTGAGACGTAATTTTCTTTGGTAAGTTCCAGGGGCAAAAGTGTGAAAAACAAACTAATATTTTTCCCCTTTTTTTAAATACAAGAGGCTTCTTGCTGTTATTTAAAATTGACTCACTCACTCCTAGGGTTAGAGATGCACAGCCTCACAAACAAACATGAATAATCACAGGCAATAAAGCGTAACACCTTAAAATTGCCTGCAACAATACATATTGCGGTACAAATACCCCTCTGAAGGGGGTCGTTCAGCCCATTCTGCATGTGCCAGCTCTTTAGATAGTCCCATTCCTCTGTTCCTTACCCATAGCCTTACAATTTTTTTTAAAAGTATGTATTTGCCGCCCTTTTGAAAGTTAATATTGAATCTAATTCTATCATGTGTTGGTAACGCAACCCACTGCATGTTAGAAAAACAACTTTCCTTGTCCTTTTTTTTTGCCCATTTTTTTTTATTAATTAACCGCCCAATGGAGCTGATTTAATTTTACATTTATTTATTTAGCCTGGTCCTTGTTTGGTCAACAATTACATTTCACTCATGTTGCTACCTCATTTCAGTTGTAATCTGGTTTGGTAGGTAGTGCACCCCCCTTCAGAAGCAAGAGGTGGTGGGTTCAAGCCTCACTCCAGGGGCTGGAGCCCATAACCTAGGTTGCTTATTGAATGCAATGCTGAAGGATTGTAGAATTATTGGATCTTCTGGCCTTCAGACAAGACATAACGAGCAGGGGAGTTCTACTGGTATCCTGACCAACATTTATCCTGCAGCCGCCATTACCAAAACAGGTAACTTGGTATTTACAAAACAAAAAAACAAAAAACTTGGTATTTATCTTGTTGTCATCGTCGTTTGTGGGGCCTGGGTGTCTGAAAACTGGGCGTGGAGTTTGCCTACCAAAACAACATTCCGAAAGTAGCTTTTTATTTGTGAAGAGCTTTGGGATGTCCTGTGCATGTGAAAATAATAAATTCAGATTTGTTCTTTTCGTCTTTTCTTTCCACACTATTGTACATTATTCCAGAATGAATGTTGTATGATCTACCTAGTTTCCAAAGCTCTGTGGACATCTCTGATCCTGCTTTTCAAGCATTTTGAAAACCTAGGTGTACCATTGGGACCACTTTACAAATGGCCGAGCCCACTGGACAGACCATGTGCTGCTTATCCAATAACAGAATGACGATGTTGATTGTTATTTTTAAATTTCCTTTTGTTTATTTGCCATTTGACTAGGACTGTATCAAATGACTTGCTAAAGTCAAGATGCATGATAAAGACAGACGTGTAAGGTACAGAACAAAAGCTAAACACTCCATTATCACTGTCCCTTCATCATGGCTGGGCAACAATCCTAAAAATCTGTTTTAACAGGACTGCAGCAGTTTGAGATGACTCGTCACCACCTTTTTGAAGGCAACTAGGGATGTGAGATTGATGCTAGCAATGCCCATATCTCCAAGAATGATTCTTTTAAAAAGCTCATCCACCAATTCTGTTACATCCATGTAAGAGTTCCAGCAAATAGCAGACATGGAGCAGAGTTTGTAAGCCGCTGCCAGCTTAAACTTGTCACCTTTTCTGTTGTGAGACAGAAAATTGATCTGCTTGTTTTATAATCGACTTTTACAATAAAACAATAAAAGGTTTTTTTTCTCCCCCTCCGCTGTAGCTATCAGCTGACCAACCCGTGATTCCCTGGAGCATGTTGGGAAGTTAACTGAACAAAGATGAGCTATTTTCCAGCCTCCAGTTATTTAATGAGCTGTGAAAATATTCAACCACAGCCTCCCACTGTCCTCCCCTGCCCCTGCCCCCCAGCATCCCTCTTCCCTCCTGACTCTCTTTGGCAAAGTGTTCTTGGACACAGTCCTCAGTCCTTTTGGTCTTGTTGGCTTAAGAATGTTTGTTTTCCTTTTTATGGCCCTTTTTTGTCTCTGATCTCTAAGGATCTGGCTCTATTTCTTCCACCTCACTGACCACCACTTCTCTCTCTGGTTTAATAAAACTGCTTTATTGTTCTCCCATTTCTCTTATCTATAATAACGTGTAATGTTCTCCCAATGTTTTGTTCATTGTGAACCATGTTTTAATCCCTTTTGTTACTCCCCTCTTTCTCTCCCATGTTGTTGCCCCTTTCAGGATTTTCTATAAAACTCCTTGCTTTTCCTTCAAACTGTACAAAGAATTTATTTTTCATGTCATGTAGGCCCAGATTTCTTTGGCTCTCAATTTTGGTAATGTTTTGCCGTTTTTCAGTCTGTTAGTATTAACCCATTCATTTTTTGGTCCAACACTTCACACTTGGCCATCTAACCAGCTACCGTTATTTCCACAGAACTCCCCCCTTTATTTTTTTTGCCCCCTGATGAGCATAATCCGCCACATCCTCCATTTAGCACCTCCTTGCTGTTATGTGGATCAGATCTGGAATTGTGGAGGCATGGGACCGGAATCTGTGTCTGGATCTGCTACGTGCTACTTCTAGGATGAGGACTGATGAGTGATGTGGGACCAAAACCACCACCTGTATTAAGGGGCTAAAACCTGCGCCTAGATCTACTCCATGATAGTTTCAGTCAAGAGGGCCTCCATGGTTTCCCTCCTTCTATTGCCTCCTGCAGCTAAAAAGCCAAGTCCTTAGCTATCACCTAATGCAAATTTAAAACCCAATTTATTGTAATTCCAACTTCACCAAAGCTTCTCGTTACAAATGCATGTATCGAGCACCGTTCCCTTTCACCCCTCAGTTCCCATGGACCATCTGTCTTTACTCTCCTTCCCCCAGTTTAATTACCCATAGAGAGAGAGATGCGCGCACGCACACACCTTTACAGAATGCTGTCATATTCCCAAAAATATTAAAAAGATAACATCCCTCTTCACAGTACAAAGAAAATGACTTTTTCTTTCATGGCCTTATGATTTTTCTCCAGGATTGCACCCGCCAGTGTCTTGGAGATTGATCTTCAATTCCTGGAGACTGCAGGCCAGTCCTGGTGGGTTGGCCACCCTACCACTCATACAACCCTTCACTTCGCCAATAGTCACCTCCTCTACTACTCCTATCAAGACCCTTCTTAAAATCCACCTCTGACAATGCTTTCCTAATCCCCTTCTTCTGCCCATTCCCTACCTTGCATCGCTCTGGTTTCCTTTTACTGTGTCTGGAGCCAATCCATTTGTTGAGTTGACCCATCTGAGGGGATTGCCTGGTTATTACCTCACTGCTTTTTGTGTGGCCTTGCTGTGTGAAAATTGGCTGCTGTGCCCCTTACAGTACAACACTGTTGCAATTATGGCAAAAACCAAATACTACCAATGCTGGAAATGGGATATAAAAACTGCGATGCTGGGAGTACTCAGCAAGGCAGGCAGAACCTACGGAGAGAGAAACAGAGTTAATGTTTCAGGTTGACGACCATTCATAAGAATTGATTGTCTGTAGAATGCTTTGGGGCATTGTGGAAGGCGCTATATAAATGCAAGCCCTTTTCCTTTGACTTCAGTATGGAATTGACAAGACTGCCCTAAGTTCACGCGTGCCAAGATAAAAATGACTGTGATCACTTTGGAGATCGATTTGTTTGAATAATGTGTGTGCTTTCCACCTCTTTGCAGGCTCATAGCAACAGAGCTGGCCAGAATTCATTCTATTCACGCCCACAACGGCTGTATTCCTAAACCCAACCTCTGGGTGAAAATGCGAAAGTATATGGCTCTCATCTCCTCGGAGTTCACACCAGAAGCTAAAAATACTCGGTATGTACTCAACAATGATGGTTTATCGAAATCAACTGGCCTAGTTACAGAGTGAGCAACCTTTACCCTGCTGCATACATAGCTAGCTTCTCATGGAGTCACTGTGAATTAATTCAGTAGCTGCTGCTCTCGAACTTTTACATTTGTGTTACGTTACGTGTTTGGAGAAGTGGCTCTTTTGGATACTTGAGCACTTTTGCTAAATTAAAAATACAGCCATTTACTATTTTCATGTGATTTTGTGTAGTCATCTAGCGATTTTTTAATCACCGTTTTCCCTTGACTCCTAAGATCAGATGATTCATGTATATCCAGCTGGGTTTAGGCTGAAAGGTCAAGGGATAGCCACGAGAAGTGTGATCCATTTCCGATTTCTCTCTCCCTAAGCTCTAGCCCAGGAACGAGTGAAACCAGCTGAGTTGTTGCCCTGCCCTGCTATATTAATTCACCATGGGCTTGGGATCTTATCAATACGACTCAGTACTGCATGCTGCACTTACCCACTAAGCCACACTTCAAGCCAACAGTGTAAGTGCTTGCATTGGAATCCATGATGTACAAACTGCCAGCTCAATATGACCATAACATATCTGTGCAGTGCCCTGAAAAGGCTATGAGCTTTAAGTAAATTGTGTACCCAACTTCATTTGGAAGACGCCCTTTTATACTTAACCAAAGATTTTGATTATTTTAACAAAAAAGACAAGAACAGTAAGAAACCTTTATCCCACTGAATATTTAATAACTTCACATAGCCACATAATGCAAAACCCTTATCCTGTTGAAATTGGTCACCTCTCAGTATGGTTAAATAGTGAGGAACCCTTGCACTGTTGAATTAACAGTGACTCCGTAGTCATTTGCGAAATGCATTGAATGAGAAATACGCAAGTGGAGGATGAAGATAAGTTCAGAAAAAAGTGGCAAACTTGAGCGGGTGGTGATGAAATCTGCTTGAACCTGGGATTAATGCGAATGGAAATCTTTTAATGTTTTCAAATCTCCTTTTGTGCGCATTTATCAACGTGAAAGATTTTGGTTAATTTTTAGGCATGAAAGACTGCTGATTCATAGCCTTGGCTAGCAGGCTTCTGTGAGTGCATGCCTTTAGAATTAGTACCACACTGTCTCCTGCTCTAAGTGTTGCAACGACCTGTAGGCTTGTGCGAGTAGCCCCTTCAGAATTAGTGCCATACCATTCCCTGACTCGAGTCTGCTTTAGCCCACAAACCGAGGTGAAGGTTTCCAACAGCTGAGGTAAGGAATTTATGGATTAAATGTGTTTTTTTTTTGGTTCTGATGGCCTTAATCAGGATTAAAGAATTGTGGTTTTAAATCCATTCAGGAAATAAGTTTGCTTTGAATGCAGGACCCTGCTCATATAGTTTACAGTTGTAGAATTACATATTTGATATATATTGTGTGCTCTAATTGTATATTATACAGTTCTGTTTATGATAAATAGTATGTTATGTATATAGTGCTGTGTATTCTCAGCCTGGATCTTCTGCGAAGCAGCAATCATCGTTGGAGTGTCACTCTGCTCAAACATTTCAAAGCTGCCACTGGGCTCCCCATTTCTGGCCAGCTCTTCTGGGCCTGGCTTCTTCAGGAATGGGGATTGCTTCATCCCTTGGAGAACCCCATCGCAGCACTGTAGCATCAGGGGAAGACAAGACACACACACGCACCCTTTTTACGACACTAGCTGCTATGTGGTAAATTTAAATATCCGGTGTGAATGTTAGTGAACGGGGCGTGAATAGGTGAGTGGATGAAAAGTGGGTAGATGGGGGGAGGTAAGTGGGAAGGGTGGGCAGGAGAGTGAGGTGGCAGGTGGTGAGGTGGGCAGGTAGGTCAGGGGTTGGTTAGGTTGGGTCAGGGGGTAGTCGGGTGGTGGGGTGGCAGGTGGGTAGGATGGCAGGTGGTGAGGTGGGCAGGTAGGTCGGGGGTTGGTAAGGTTGGGTCAGGGGGTAGTCAGGGATGGTCCGGGGTTAGAATGATCAGGAAGGGTAGTTGGGTTGGGTTGGGGGTTTGGTTGGGAGCCAGGGGATGTGTTGGGTTGAGCGGGGGTTGCAGTCAGGGGGTTGGGATGGGGTAGTTGGGATATCGAGAGGTTGGAGGTGGTGTGGGGGGGGAGGTGGTGGTCAGTGTGTGATTGGGGTGTCAGTTGTATAATTACCCAGGAGTTAGACTAGGAGTTTTCTGTCTATGGGTAACTATTCAGGTAAATATATCAGAACAGTCCAAAGTTTCGGACTCTAACTCAGAGTTGGAGATGTTTTTGGAGGGTCCTAAGGAGCAAGGGAATTGCCCATTGGAAGTTCAAACTCCCTGGCAATTCCCATGGCGATCAGCACGTTGGGATGTCCGCAGGGTCCTGACTCCGACAATCCGGAGACAAGAAGATCTGGGCCCTCATTTCTACGTTTATTGTAGTTGTCCTTTATCGTGGCAGCAATGCCTTACTTTTCTCCTCTCTTGAAGAAGGTGTGCTTTACTAGGATATGTTTCAACAGGTACTGGGAGCTCTCTGGAACACTGACAAATAGGATCTTCAGCATGTAACTTAGGCAGGAATTTCGATGAAGCAACACACCCCAGTGTACAATCAGAATGTAACCGCATAGAACCTGTCCAGCTAACCCATCAAGTCTGCACTGGTGTTACCTTTCCCCCACACAGGCCGCCTGGTCTAGTGTCACCCTGCTCAAACCACAATTTGCTTAATATTCCTTTTTCAAGCAACTTTCTAATCCTCTTTTAAAGAGTTCATGGACATTTGTTTCAACAGATGTTTGCACAAGAGAATTCCAATTTCTAACTAGACTTCTGTTTAAAGGACCTATTTTTATTTATACCCTCCCTTTAATTCTTTTTGTGATGATCATATATCTGTGTCCTCTTATTACCATCTTATTGAGCAGTTATAAACGGCTATTTGCCTCATCAGAAGACTTGGCCTTCAAAGCCTTTATCACATCATTTCATGACTGTCCCTGTTCAAGTGCGATGCAACACTAACAGCTCAAGGCTTCTCTGACAGCATCCCCCAAATGCACAATCTCCACCACCCCTCTAAGGATATGGGTGGCTGGTGCTTGGGATTGCTACCACCTCCTAAGTCCCCTGTCCGAGTCCCATACCATCCTGACTTGGGCATCTCTTCATTGTTGCCAGGTCAAAATCCTGGAGCTCCCCATCTAACTGCGCCATGGGTGCACCTTCACACAGAGGTTCAAGAAGGCTTTTCCCACCACTTTGTCAAGGACAATTGGGGATGGGCAATCAGTGCCAGCCTTGCCAATGATGCCCATATCTGGAGAATCAATAGATAGCTCTTCAAGTCTCTCGTAATATCTATAAATCCTCTTCCCATGTAATACCCTATTGAATCTGTACCGCAACTTCACTATTGTAGTTATATCCTTAATATACCAGAGTGGCTAGACTGTACACAATACTCCGACTGTGGCCGAATTAGGGTCTTTGACAGCTTCGTTGTCACCAGCTTGCTTTTATATTCACATTTTCCTATGTTGAATGTCATGTGCCACCTGTCTACCCAATCTGCCACCCTTTGTCCTCCTGCAGCCTAGTGATTTTTAATCCATGTTTCCCCTTGACTCCTCAGACCAGATGATTCATGTATATCCAGCTGGGTGTTGGCTGAAGGGTCAAGGGACAGTCATGAGGAGTGTGGCCCATTTCAGATTTCTCCCTCCCTAAGCTCTAGCCCAGAAACAAATGAGGCCAACTGAGGTGTTGCCCTGCCCCCGTGCATTAACTTACCATGGGCATTGAACTTGGGATCTTTCTTATCAATATGACTCAATAACATGCTGCACTGGCCCACTAAGCCACTCTTAAAGCCAACATTGGAAGTGTTTGCATTGGAATCCATGACGCAAACTGCCAGCTCAATATGACCATTGACAGGAAATTGGGAACAGCTTTACCATGACTAAAGCACTACATTCTACCAGTTAAAAATCAACAGTTTCTTAAAAGGATTTCTCAAGGATTGCACAGTATAATGGGGCTCAGCTGCCAACACCCTGTACGTGGGTCACGCAATGATAGTGGCCATTGGCCGAGGACCCACAGCAAGGGCCGTTCCTTCATGGGAGGCGAGGACCTTGGGCAAAATTCGTGCCAGCTCTTGAGAGGCGTACATCTAAACTGGTTTTTGCTTTGCTTCAGGATTCAGAAGAAAGTGCCACCTTTGGAGACACTGGAGAAGGAAATGGCGTGGATGAAGGAATACTTGTCGGAGCTGAACTCCCCCACGGTCCTTTGCCATAATGATCTCCTCTGCAAGAATATCATCTACAATGAAAAGGAAGGTGAGGACCTGGTTATACAGCAGGCGAGCTGTTCCATCGTGTTCCTGCTCTACTCTGGCGCACCTTTTGACTGTGTTATTTTTTTTAAAATCACCGAATATATAAATTTAGAAGAGTTAGGGCTGATCACTAATCTGGGACTGAATGCTGTGCCAAGTTCCAAAGAGACTTGCTGCTTGGTCTAAGCTCTGGTCAGGGGAACGTGAACCGAGTCACTCGTCTATCATTGGGTTCCCTCATTCTGTGTGCGCTTGATTGCAAGGGGCTCTCCAAGCCCAGGTTGTTGCATGTGGTAACTGGGTAACATCTCCTCATGGTCAGTTTTCTTGGCAATGGATTTGTGTGCCTTTCTGTGTAGTTGATGTCATTTCGTCGGGGGTTTATGAGATATCGTGAATGAGTTTTATTTCGAACAGATAGTAAGACCAATAGCTCATCGTGATGCCTGATTGAATAGGTTCCGGCTTCTCATCCCGCAGTACTTAATTGTCTACTTAAGTATTGAATACAATCGAATCATGGTCCTTTTGAGTAGCATCACAG
The DNA here is from genome assembly GCF_017639515.1 of Carcharodon carcharias. NCBI lineage: Eukaryota > Metazoa > Chordata > Chondrichthyes > Lamniformes > Lamnidae > Carcharodon > Carcharodon carcharias. Next base: position 8,228,874 of record NC_054475.1, on the reverse strand, counting down.
GCTCAATCACATCCCATTGGTGTATAATGCTGGCAGTGTTCCTTCCCATTTACATCACATTTATTGGAGAGATATGCCTTGTAGGCAGTAATGCCCTCACACACTGTCAGCTTTGTGTTGCCTCTTCTTTATCTGTTCACCACACATTCGCTTGTGGATGTAGATGTTATCACTCCAGTTATTTCATCCTTTGCAGCAATACAATAAATAATCTGTCACCCCTGAGCTGGCTCCTGCTGCAGCTGTTGTCTGAAATTCCCAGCATTTTATTGAATTGGGAACATGGCACTTTGAGTCTGATATTCGTTTATATGGATTTTTGCTGGGGTCTGGTGTGAGACTGACAGCAAAGCTGCAACTGGCTGTGGGGCTGACTGACAGTCTCCCTGCGACTGGCTGCGGGGCTGACTGACAGTCTCCCTGCGACTGGCTGCGGGGCTGACTGACAGTCTCCCTGCGACTGGCTGCGGGGCTGACTGACAGTCTCCCTGCGACTGGCTGCGGGGCTGACTGACAGTCTCCCTGCGACTGGCTGCGGGGCTGACTGACAGTCTCCCTGCGACTGGCTGCGGGGCTGACTGACAGTCTCCCTGCGACTGGCTGCGGGGCTGACACACTGACAGTCTCCCTGCGACTGGCTGCGGGGCTGACAGACTGACAGTCCCCCTGCATCTGGCTGCGGGGCTGACAGACTGACAGTCCCCCTGCATCTGGCTGCGGGGCTGACAGACTGACAGTCCCCCTGCATCTGGCTGCGGGACTGACAGACTGACAGTCCCCCTGCATCTGGCTGCGGGGCTGACAGACTGACAGTCCCCCTGCATCTGGCTGCGGGGCTGACAGACTGACAGTCCCCCTGCATCTGGCTGCGGGGCTGACAGACTGACAGTCCCCCTGCATCTGGCTGCGGGGCTGACAGACTGACAGTCCCCCTGCATCTGGCTGCGGGGCTGACAGACTGACAGTCCCCCTGCATCTGGCTGCGGGGCTGACAGACTGACAGTCCCCCTGCATCTGGCTGCGGGGCTGACAGACTGACAGTCTCCCTGCGACTGGCTGCGGGGCTGACAGACTGACAGTCTCCCAGCGACTGGCTGCGGGGCTGACAGACTGACAGTCTCCCAGCGACTGGCTGCGGGGCTGACAGACTGACAGTCTCCCTGCGACTGGCTGCGGGGCTGACTGACAGTCTCCCAGCGACTGGCTGCGGGGCTGACAGACTGACAGTCCCCCTGCATCTGGCTGCGGGGCTGACAGACTGACAGTCCCCCTGCATCTGGCTGCGGGGCTGACAGACTGACAGTCCCCCTGCATCTGGCTGCGGGGCTGACAGACTGACAGTCCCCCTGCATCTGGCTGCGGGGCTGACAGACTGACAGTCCCCCTGTATCTGGCTGCGGGGCTGACAGACTGACAGTCCCCCTGCATCTGGCTGCGGGGCTGACAGACTGACAGTCTCCCTGCATCTGGCTGCGGGGCTGACAGACTGACAGTCTCCCTGTGACTGGCTGCGGGGCTGACTGACAGTCTCCCAGCGACTGGCTGCGGGGCTGATAGACTGACAGTCTCCCAGCGACTGGCTGCGGGGCTGACAGACTGACAGTCTCCCAGCGACTGGCTGCGGGGCTGACAGACTGACAGTCTCCCAGTGACTGGCTGCGGGGCTGACAGACTGACAGTCTCCCAGCGACTGGCTGCGGGGCTGACAGACTGACAGTCTCCCAGCGACTGGCTGCGGGGCTGACAGACTGACAGTCTCCCAGCGACTGGCTGCGGGGCTGACAGACTGACAGTCTCCCAGCGACTGGCTGCGGGGCTGACAGACTGACAGTCTCCCAGCGACTGGCTGCGGGGCTGACAGACTGACAGTCTCCCAGCGACTGGCTGCGGGGCTGACAGACTGACAGTCTCCCAGCGACTGGCTGCGGGGCTGACAGACTGACAGTCTCCCAGCGACTGGCTGCGGGGCTGACAGACTGACAGTCTCCCAGCGACTGGCTGCGGGGCTGACAGACTGACAGTCTCCCAGCGACTGGCTGCGGGGCTGACAGACTGACAGTCTCCCAGCGACTGGCTGCGGGGCTGACAGACTGACAGTCTCCCAGCGACTGGCTGCGGGGCTGACAGACTGACAGTCTCCCAGCGACTGGCTGCGGGGCTGACAGACTGACAGTCTCCCAGCGACTGGCTGCGGGGCTGACAGACTGACAGTCTCCCTGCGACTGGCTGCGGGGCTGACAGACTGACAGTCTCCCCGCGACTCACTGCGGGGCTGACTGACAGTCTCCCCGCGACTGGCTGTGGGGCTGACCGACTGACAGTCCCCCTGCGACTGGCTGGGGGACTGGTTGCGATGCTATATTTGGGAGGCTGGTGTCGGGAATGGGGTCGTGTGTTGATGTCTGTGCCATTGGTTGTTATGGGCTGCGGAGACCAGAGGTGGAGGTACAACACTGATTGTTACTACAGATTTGGCCAGTTACATTAAAGAAAAGGCAATGAGTGTGCTCCTGGTGACAACAAAGTGGTATGGCACTGCCGTCAAGTTCTTTAGGAGGAAGTGGTGCGCTGAGCAGCTTGTACAATTCTTAATTGTTTTATCCATTTTTGTATGAAAGCAAGCCAGGGAATAAGCTTAAAAGCAAAATACTGCGGATGTTGGAAATCTGAAACAAAAACGGAAAATGCTGGAAAATTTCAGCAGGCCTAACAGCATCTGGGCAGGGGGAGGGGAGTGACCACACAGGACAAGCTCCAGAGGCACCGAGGAAGATGAGTTCTGAAAATTAAAAATAAAGATTTTTAAAAGGTTAATGAACATGTCCCCTCATGTGACCCTGCCCCGTAAGAAGGGGCGGGTTAGAAATCCGAATGAAATGTTTTTTTTTTGAACGACGTTTCGGAACCTCATCCCACCCGTGGACGAGGCTTCACCAAAAACGCAGAGGCCGCTTGGAGTTTTCGCCTGCCCAGCGATCGTAAGGTCGGACGGAGAGCGGTAAATGTAACTCAGTTGCGTCGTTAATGGTCTTAAAAGGCCTTTTAATTGTCGGCGGGCACACTGCTGACTCCCACGCCTGTGTCCGCCGACCGAAATATCGCGCGTGGTTTTGCGCCGGAGCGGGTTGGGTCGACACGACGGCAACTGGTTCCTCTGGCGGAGGGAGTCCAGATCCTGGAGGGGACCTAACTTGAAATTTGAAGCTTGGTCATTCCGGCAGCAGCTCTTCATCAAAAGGTTAGTGGAAACCTGGAACTCTTACACCCCCACCCCCCCCCACAAACAGATGTTGAATTGAGGTGGGTAGCAGGAGGGGTGTCACTCAACAACTTAAAAACCGAAATTCGCAGGTTTTTGTTAAGTAAGACTAATCAGGATTATGAAACCCTGACAGGTAAATGGAGTTAAGATATCAATTGGCCATAATCTGATTGAGTGAGGGAACATGCTCAAGAGGTCCAATGCCCTACTCCTGCTTTTATGATCTCTTTGGGTGTCAGCCTTGACTCAATGGGTAGCATCAAGTCACACGTTTCTGGAGTTCAAACTGCAGAAGAGACTTGAGCGCACAATCCAGCTTGGTACTTCAGTGTAGTACAGAGAGAGTGCGACACTATCAGAGGTGCTGTCTTTTTGCTCTTGCAATAAGACTTTACCCGTTTTTTTATTCTCTAAAAGATTCCAGGGCCTTATTTCGAAGAAGAACAAAAGAGTTCTCTTCTTGTGCCTTGGCCAACATTCATCTCTCAACCATAGTCTTTAAAGCAAACTATCCGGTCACAATCTCAGCGCTGTTTGAGAGACTTCAGCTCAGGCAAGTTGGCTGCCGTAACTTTACAACAGTGACTATACTTTAGAAGTGAAGTGCTTTGGGATCTCCAGAGGCTGTAAATACAAGTTACTTTTCTTTTGCTGAGTTTGCTACGTATTTGAAGTCAATTCCACTGCCACCAGAGAACTGAGTCAGCAACTGAACCTGAGGCTTACCTAGCTGGAACGGCCCAATACTGAGTCACTGGGGAAGTACAAAGAGTTTTTCAATCGATGCTTAACCAAAAGCTAAGAGAAATGTATTTCAGGCATGCACTGTTCCCTTCCTGACATTTTGTTTTGAAGCTCTGGCTTCTGATTAATTAGTATTGTTTCTGCTGAATGGCATTCACATTTGTCAAAGCATCACTTATCTTAGGGGCAGGCAACCTCCGAGCTTTCAATTTACTAACTGAGAAAAGGGCTTAACTTAAGTGTACAGAAGAATGTGACTCTTTTTAATACCAGGAACGGGCAGGCTGTCTTATGAGGAAAGGCTGAACAGGCTAGGCCTGTATCCACTGGAGTTTAGAAGAGTAAGAGGCGACTTAATTGAAACCTTTAAGATCCTGAGGGGTCTTGACGGGGTGGAGGTGCAGAGGATGTTTCCTCTTGTGGGGCGAATCTAGATTTAGGAGTCACTGTTTAAAAACAAGGGGTCGCTCATTTAAGACAGATGAGGGGAAATTTTTTTTGAGGATTGAGAGTCTTTGGAACTCTCTTCCTCCAAAAGGTGGTGGAAACAGAGACCGTGAATATTTTTAAGGCAGAGCGAGATAGATTCTTGATTAACAAGGGGGTGATTCTTGATTAACAAGGGGGTGAAAGGATATCGGGTGTAGGTGGGAATGTGGGGTTGAGGTTACACTCAGATCAGCCATGATCTTATTGAAGGGGCCGAGTGGCCTATTTCTGCTCCTAATTTGTGTTCTTTTGCTGAAGAGAGTTTGTGATTTTGCAAAAAAAGAAATATGGTTAATTTATATTTAGTCTTTTTTGGGCAGGGTTGTAAGAGGTGGGGTGTGTCCTGTTAGGGACAAAGAGGTTGATGTATGCTTGGAGGTGCAGGGCAAGGCTAGACTACTTGATGAGACTTTTGTGTTGGTGTTTACCTGAGGAGGAAGAATCTAACAAAATATCAGTAGAAGCGAAGATGGTGGAAGCAGTGGATAGTATGAAAATTGAAAGGGAGGAGGCACTGGAAAGCTAAGCTTAGAGGGTAGGTAAGTCATGTAGCCCGAATGGCTTGCATCCCAGGTTGCTAAAGGAAGTGAGGGTGGAGATAGCGCAAGGCTGGTCCTAATCTTTCAACCTTCCCTGTAGATATGGGGGAGGTGCCAGAGGATTGGAGAATGGCAAATGTAACACCCTCATTCAAGGACGGGTGTAAGGACAGTCCTAGCCACCTACAGGCTGGTTAGTTTAACCTGACTGGTGGGCTAGCTTTTGGAACCCATAATCAGAGAAAAAAAAGTCAACAGGCTCTGGGAGAGGTTTGAGTTCATTAAGGAGAGCCAGCATGGATTTGTAAAAGACAGTTTAGTCAAGCATGATCTAATTGAACTTTTTGATGAAGTAACAGGTCAGGTTGATAAAGGAAATGTGGTGAATGTTGCCTATATGGGTTTTAAGAAAGCCTTTGACAAATTACCACATAAAAAGTTCATTATCAGACTGGAGCTTTGTGGAATAGGAGGGTCAGTGTCCAATTGGATAGAAAAATTGGCTTAAGGACAGAAAACAGTGAGTCATGGTAAATGGTTATTTTTCAGACTGGAGGACAGTGCTGTTCCCCAAGGATCAATGCTAGGATCACTGCATTTTTTTTTTTGTTATTTAAAAATGACTTGGTTCTTGGTATATGAAGTAAAATCTCAAAATTTGCTGATGATACCAAATTTGGAGGAATGGCAGACAGTGATGGTGATATGAATTACATGCAGCAGGACATAGGCTAGCAGAATGGGCAGACAGTGGCAGATGAAATATGATACAGGGAAATGTGAAGTGATGCATTTTGGAAGGAGGGGATAGTGAAAAGCAATGTAGGTTTAATGGCGCTGTTCTAAAGAGTGTGCAGGAACGGAGAAACCTGGAGTGCAAATACATTGACCTCTGAAGGTGGTATTGAGAGCGATTAGCAAAGCATATGGGACTTTGAGCTTCATCAATTGAGGCATTCAGTACAAAAACAGGGAAATTATGCTGAATCTTTATAAAGCTCTGGTTAGGCTCCAAGTAGAGTATTACGACCAGCTCTGGTCGCCACACTTTAGGAAAGATGTGAAGATTCTTGAGAGGGTGCTGAGGAGATTTACCAGGATTGTTCCAGAGCTGTGGAATTTTAGCTGCGAGGTTTGGTTGGAGAAGCTGGGGTTGTTCTCCTTCGAACAAAGGAGATTGATGGGAGACTTGATAGTGGTGTACAAGATTGTGACTGGCTTAGATGTGGTCGACAAGGAAAACCTCTCCCCACATTAAGGGGAGGCGATGGCATAGTGGTATTGTTGCTGGACTAGTAATCCAGAGACCCAGGGTAACGCTGTGGTGACCTGGGTTCAAATCCCATGGCAGCTGGTGGAATTTGGATTAATTAAAAAATTTGGAATTAAAAATCTAGCGATGACCATGAAATCATTGTCGATTGCTGTTCTTACCTGGCCTGGCCTACATGTGGTGCCAGACCAATGTGGTTGGCTCTTAAAATGCCCCCTGACCAAGGGTAATTAGGGATGAGCAATAAATGGTGGCCTAGACAGTGATGCCCACATCCCATGAATGAATTAAAAAAAAATTGGTACATGGATTAGAGGATGCAATTTTAAGGTTATGGGTGAGAGTTGCTGGCAGAATGTGAGGAAGAACCTTTTTACACAGGGTGGTAATGAGCTGGAATACCCTGTCCATGAGGGTGGTGGAAGCAGAAACAATAAATGATTTCTAAAGGAAATTGGACCTGCACTTGAAAGAAGTAAACTTGCAGGGCTACAGGGATCGACTGGGGGATTGGGATTGACTGGATTACTCTGCAGGGAGCTGACATGGACTTGATGAGCTGAATGGGCTCCCTCTGTGCTGTAAATGACCCCTATGAAATGACTGCACAACCTGAAAAGCAGCAATTGTTGCTCCTGTCCTCGAGAGGGGATTTGTATAGGGTGCGGCCTTACTCGTTTTGACACCTTATTGACGCATCGAACACTCCCAAGTCAGTCTGTAGCAGCATTAGATGCAGGGTAAAGATCTCGTACTATGGTCTGAACAGTGCGCCTCAACTCCAACTTGCAAACACCCTAAACGGCAAAAACATGTGTATGAAGCCTTTTGATGCAGTAAAACATCACGAGGCACTTCGTAGGAGCATTATCAAACACTCACGAGCAACATGAGGTATTAGGACAGGGCTTAAATAAAGATGGAACTTTTGAGGAGGGTGGGGGAGCTGAGAGGTTGAGGAAGGAAATTCCAGAGCCCGGAATTTTCACAACACGTCTTCCCTCTTTGACCTATTAGGCTGCTCCCTGACTGGTGGTAAATGAACCACAACATTTAAAATAAAACGATTCACTGAAACCCAGAGACAAGGCGAAATGAATGGTGCTTCAAAATTATACAAATGCTATTTTATTATAAGGTCGCAGAACAAAATAAACAGACAGATCATGCCTCAGGGTACAAAGGAATTAACAAAAGGAAACCATTTAATCCTGGATTGAACACCATTTTGATGTGACTGACTGAACATTGAAATGCCTCGACTAAAATGGCGAGAGTGTCAACTCCTCGCCTGTGGCAAGATCTGGGAGATTCCAGGTTCACTGGGCCAATGTTTTTTAATGTTTTCAGTTAACTCACTTTGATGCAAGGAACAAGTGCTAATATTACAGTAATGGCACCAGCCAGACCCCAATATTGCATTATTACCAATAACGTATCCTAACACAATTTTTAAAAAAAATCATTGTTATTTCTCCTTGTTCTCTACTTTCCTGTCATCTGCTCCTCTTCTCCAAATATCTATTTTTATTTTTATTTTTCTCCCCCCGCCCCCCCCCACCCCCCGCAAGTTTCTGTTCCACCTGTCCAATACTTTTAATTTTAAATTAAAATACTTTAATGTTCAGTGCTTTCTATTTCCCACAATCTATTTTGGAGGCGGGAGAAACTTTAGGAAACATGGACTCTTGATTGGCTCCAAAGGTCAGTTGTCCAACCCTAGCCTATCAGTTCAATGACGGGACTCGAAAAGTTGGCATGGCCCCATTGCTCATGTGACCAGTCAATCCCCAATGCGTCTTTTAAAGGACCAAGGAGAGACTCTCCGTTGCAGTCAGCTTGCCGATATATCCATTCAAGACAGAGGTGAATGGAGGGTTGCAATGGCAGATTTAGATTAGGAACAATGGCAGGAAGCCTGATTGGAGCATAAACAGTGGCACGGACAGACTGGGCCGAATGGCCTGTTTCTGTGCGGCATATCCTATGTAAAATATGTGAAAAGCCCATTCGCAATGTTGAAATGGTTATGGGCTGAAAAATAAGCAATGCTTATTGCTTATTTACACAACTTCAGAAACCTCCTCAAAGACCAATTTGATTTTTTTAAAAAAAATGAAGCCCTGTAATAACAGCTGTTTAGGCAAGGCTTGGGGTGGAGCTGAGTGACCCAAAATATCAACAGCAGCTCAAACCCAATCTCCTGATCGAATGACAGACGCATAATGAAGTGGCGGACTTGTAATTTTGTTAATAATATAGATAAATATTCTACTTTAAAGTAATTTGACGGAAGATGATATAGTTGCAAATAACACACTTCATGTATGTGATTTGCACCATATTGGGTGTCAGGCGTGGCTCATGCCTCCAAATCAGAGGGTTGTGGGTTCAAGACCCACACCAGGGGCTTTAGCATGCCACCCAAGCTGATACTCCAGTGCAGCACCACAGGAGTGCTGCACTGTCAGAGGTGCCATTTGACGTGTGAGACATTAAACTGTGGCCTCGTTTGTCCAGGGTGCTCAAAAGTCCCAGATTTTTTTGGGAGCATCCCATAATTGAGGTGGTTGTCCTGTGTCCTGGGTTCTTTGCTGCTGGGATGCCCTTTGTCCCGGTTTCTTGAAAGAATGGCTCGGAAACTGCTTGTGGTCCGCCTCTTGTCGCTGTCCAAAGATCTTGAAAGTTTTGTGCAAGTGCAACGTGTCCACAGTCTGGACAGTGCCTCACCCAAAACCCCCACACTCCCACCGTCTGGACAGTGTGCCCCCCACTCCAGCCCTGCTCCTATGGTTCTCCTTGCCAAAATGTTCTTTATTTTTTTTCTCTGAGATTTAGTTATGTGAAAGGTTCCACGAAGAAGAGCAGTGAGTTATCCCCAATACCCTGGCTGTTATTTGTTCCTGAGCTAAAACCTGTAGTTACCACATTGTCGTCTCTGGGAGTTTGCAAATTGTCTGCAGCGTTTCCCACATTACAACAGGTCTGAAGAAGAGGCATATTGGACTCGAAACGTTAACTCTGTTTCTCTCTTGACAGATGCTGCCAGACCAGCTGAGTTTTTAACTGCACTTTGTTTTTTGTTACGAAAAGTATTTAATTGGCTGGAAAGCACTTTGGGATGCACTGAGGTTGTAAAAGGTGCTATATAAATGCAATATAAATTTCACAGAGTTGAATTTTAAATTCCCAGAAAGTTCCCAAAAATAAAACTAATTTTTACCAGATCAAGTAAAATGAATTGTGAACGGACACCATTTTTCCTGATCCTCTGAGTTTCTTAAAGGTTCATTTTGGGATGTGGGTGTTGCTGGCTAGACCAGCATTTATTGCCCATCCATAATTGCCCTTGAGAAGGTGGTGGTGAGCTGCTGCCTTGAACCGCTGCAGTCCATGTGGTGTAGGTATATCCACAGTGCTGTTAGGGATGGAGTTCCAGAAATTTGGAACCAGCAACAGTGAAAGAATGGCAATATAAGTCTGTCTGTCTGCCTGTCTGTGTCTCTCTCTCTCTCTTCCCCTCCACACTCCCTCTCCCTCCCTCTCTCCATTTCCTCCCTCTCTTTCCCCCTCTCTCCTCCTCCTCTCTCTTTTACCTCTTCCTCTCACTCTCTTACCTCTCCCTCTCCCTCCCCCCAGCTCCACTCTCACACCCTCCTCCCCCTCCCTCTACACACTCTCTCTCCCCTCTCCCCCCTTCTCTCTCTTTCTCTCAGTCTCCACCCCCACCCCCCCCCCCCTTCACTCTCCCCCCTCCTCTTTTTCTCCCTCCCTTCTCATTGAGCAGCTGTGAGGGAGTGAAATTTTAGCTAATGTGCTAGACTAACACAGAAATATAGGATAAAAACAAAAAAACTGCGGATGCTGGAAATCCAAAACAAAAACAGAATTACCTGGAAAAACTCAGCAGGTCTGGCAGCATCGGCGGAGAAGAAAAGAGTTGACGTTTCGAGTCCTCATGACCCTTCGACAGAACTTGCGTTCGAGTCCAAGAAAGAGTTTATATTTCAACTCTTTCTTGGACTCGAACGCAAGTTCTGTCGAAGGGTCATGAGGACTCGAAACGTCAACTCTTTTCTTCTCCGCCGATGCTGCCAGACCTGCTGAGTTTTTCCAGGTAATTCTGTTTTTGTTTACAGAAATATAGGAACTTGCCTTAACACACAAACAATACCATGGCTTATTCTCAGGAGGACCATGCCCACAGATTGACATTCTAGTGAATGTGAGTCAGCTCATTCTGGGGGGTTCCTTCTGGGCCTTTTACCCTCATTGTGATCTGGAAACTACTGCAAATAAATAAAGCAAGAGTGAACTCGAAGTAATTCTGAATTTATTCTGAATCAAAGCAGTTTTGTGCTGGGACTGAGTGTGGAATGGAGCTGCCATTTTCTTATATAGTAGGTAATGCACCTGAGCAAAGCAATATGATCCTATAAACAAAGCAGCGTGAATCAGGAAAAGTGTTGACTTTCATTAAAAGCCTATAAAAAAAAAATGAAGTACCTGATAATCTGAACCCTGGCTACATGGAGCAACACCTGACCTGATGGACTTGGACTATCATGGTTTGTGTGATCACATATTGACGTTTACTAACTCTGGTTACTTATTTATCAGGTTGGGTGAAGTTTATTGACTACGAGTACTCGGGTTACAATTACCAGGCCTTCGATATTGGAAACCATTTCAATGAGTTTGCAGGTGAGTGCTTCATAGCCTGCAGCTTCTCCAGAGCTGGGCTGTTCAGCAGCGATATCACAGAGCCCTCCTTCACACAAAGGGTTATAGGTATCAAAAGCTGTTTTCCACCTGCCCCTCCTCCTGTACCCCCCCTGCCTGCAACCCCCCCCCCCCCCCCCCCCCCCACCGCCCACCGCCCACCGCCCACCTCCCCCCCGCCCCAAAAAAAAACAGCACTCTTGAGGCTGGGGGTCAATTTAAATTTCAAAATTGCGATTGATAAGATTTTTGCTGGTCTTTAGGTTTATGGTATAAATGAGGCATGATCACATTGAATGGTGATTTGCTCTTAAGGAGCTTAATAGCCCATCTGTGAACCTTTGCTCCTGTCAGCCCACCTTATGGATTAAGTTATAAAAATGCTAGAACTGCCATTTTTAAGCTTGGTGTTGTTATTACGTTGTAACGATAGTGCAGAGACAGGCCATTCAGCCCAACAGATCCATGCCTATTTATTTATGCCCCAGGTGAGTCTCCTCCCTACCCTTTGTCTACCAACCCCATCAACGTAACCATCTATTTGTTTCTCCCTTATATATTTATCTAGTTTCTCCTTAAATGAATCTCCACCATTCACTTCCTTTTAAAGTTAAAATTGCACCACATCTATCACTTTAAACATTCACTCCCTCCACCACTGATGCACAGCATGTACCATCTACAGGATGCACTGCAGCAACTCACCAAGGCTCCTTCGACAGCACCTTCCAAACCCGTAACCTCTACTGCCTAGAAGGATGGGCACCAGATGCCTAGGAACTCCACCACCTGCAAGTTCCCCTCACTTGGAACCATATTGTCACTGGCTCAAAACCCTGGAACTTTCTCCCTAACAGCACTATGGGTGTACCTACATCACATGGACTGCAGTTCAAGAAGGCGGCTCACCACCACCTTCTAAAGGGCAATTAAGGATGGACAATAAATGCTGGCCTGGCCAGCGTCGCCCCACATCCTATGAACGAATACATTTTTAAAAACCCAATTAAACCCCTCCTCTTTTTCCGCCATTGCTCTGGTACAGTACAATTCCCTTTTCTGCTATTGAATCTGCTCCCACCACCTCTTCAACCAGTGCATTCCAGATCATCATAAACTCAGAATAAAAAATGACTTCCCATCTCACCCCTGACTTTTTTGTCAATTGTGTTAAATCTGTGTCATCAGGTTACCAACTCCCTTTCCCGTGGAAACAGTTTCTTCTTATCTGACCTGTCAAAGCTTCTTATAATTGTGAAAACTTTGCTAAATCCCCACTTAACCTTCCTTTCTTTAAGTTTAACAACCAGAGTTTCTCTAAGATTCTCCACATAACTAAGTCCCCTCATCCCTGGTACCATTCTAGTAAATCTCCTGAACTCCTTCTCCATGACATCCTTCTGGTGCTCAGAATTGTTTGTCATAATTGTTTTCTTTCTGAACTTAGTTTCAATCACTGTGTCCACATACTATCTTGCTCAAAAAGAACCTTCTCCCCATGATCACTGCCATCTCTCATGACGTGTGTACCTGTTGACTACAGATAAGGCCAATCTCCCACCACTTCTTTGCACCCCTCACCATTCACATCTTTCTACTCCCAGTTTTGAATACATGTATCTCGGGGTGCTAATACGCTTAAGTTGCTTCAGTTCCGCCAACTCTAAAGGCTGGGAAATGAGATTATAATGCTGTTCCTCTGGTAGATGTGATGAAGTATATTGGGCATGTATTTATGGATGCTGCATCTTTCTGTGCTAGGCGTGAACGAGGTAGACTACAGCCTGTATCCAGATCAACCCTTACAGTTCCAATGGCTGAGAACCTATCTAGAAGCCTGTAAGCGATTTACCAAGAAGGGAGGTGAGGTAACCGACAATGAAGTGCACACGCTCTATGTCCAAGTCAACAAATTCTCTTTGGTAAGTACAGCATGTGAACCCAAATCAAGAATACCCAAGTTTCAACAACTCTATTCATCACCCTCCCCGTCCGTCCCCACAACCATTTGTGGTGAAAGACTCATCTGGTGTTAAGTGGAAGTTGTTCCATTTTATAGTGAGAGCATTGTGTTCCCAGGAGTGGGGTGGGGAGAGTAGGTAGAGGGTAGGCTATAAGCTATCTCACTTTCATCAGCAGAAACCTGACCCTTTCTCTTGCGCGTTGTCCCTTCTGCTTCTTGTTGGCTAGATAGTTTTTCAGTGGAAGAAATTGTCCATTGAGCCAAAGTAAGAATGATCCTACAAAATCCAGATGCATTGCCCTTCTATATTTGAGGGTGTTATTTGAGTGTTTGCCAGGGCACCCAAAAGAATAACCATGGGATTGCTTTCAGCTGCCCAAGGGGTTAGATGAGGATGCATCTTAACATGTCATCAAAAGGATAGCACTGATGATGATGCTGCAATGTCTCAGGACAACAGTGAGGCGCCATTCTCGATTCCATCCTCAAGTAGTTCCAGATTGGAGAAGTTGAGGTTGTCGTCTTTGGAGAAGAGAAGGTTGAAAGGAGATTTGATAGAGGTATTCAAAATCATGAGGACAGAGTAGATAGGGAGAAACTGTTCCTGTTGATGGAAGGATTGAGAACAAGAGGGCACTGATTTTAAGGTAATTGGAAAAGGAAGCAATGGAGACATAAGAAAAAACTTTCTCATGCAACCAGTGGTTAGGACCTGGAATGCAGTGCCTCTGAGTGTGGTTGAGGCAGGTTCAATTGAGTCATTGAAGGGGGAATTGGATTGTTGTTGAAAAGGAAGAATGTGCAGGACTATAGGGAGACGGCAGGTGGGTGGCACTAGATGAAATGCTCATTAGGAAAACTGGCATAGACATGATGGGCCCAATGGCCTCCTTCTGTGCTGTAATAATTCTGTGATTCTGTGAAGTATCTGGAGTGAGGCTTAAACCCACAACCTTCAGAATTCAAGGTGTGAATGTGACCCACTGAACCAAACCTGCACTTCTCTGCTGATGGAAATCCTCCCTGTAAGACAATGTTGGCGTCTCACCCAACGCGTCATCCAGTGAATTCACTTGGCTGAAATAGGTTGGAGGAGAGAGAGAGATTGTGTTGACTTTTGTCTTTGATGTCAAGATGGCGGGCAATTCAAAGGTAAACTAGCTCGTTCAGAGCTTCACCAGAATATGCAACTTGCATTCAATAATATTATGTTCCAACACATTTCACAGGAACATTACCTGACAAATTTTGCCCGATATGGATATATTAGGGCAGGTAACCAAAATCTTGGTCAAAATGGTGGGTTTTAAGGAGCGTCTTGAAGGAGGAAAGAGAGCTGGTAGGTAGGCGGAGAAGTTTAGGGAGAGAATTCCAGAGCTTAGGGCCCAGGCAACTGAAGGCATGGCCACCAACTGGTGGAGTGATGAGATTCAGGGATACACAAGAAGCCAGAATTGGAGGAGTACTGATTTCTCTGAGGTTGTAGAATTGGAGGACGTTACAGAGAAAGAGAAGGGCGAGTCCATGGAGGGATTTGAAAACAAGGATGAGAATTTTAAAATCAAGGCATTGCTGGCCCAGGAGCCAGTGAGCACAGGAGTGATAGGGGAGTGGGTCTTGGTCCCTTTAAGAGTCAGTGATTTAGTATATTGAAAGGAAGTAATGTAACCTTCAGATAAGATCCTTTGTGGATTTTGGACCAAGTTGGCACCAGAAAGATATCCTTGCTTCTCCAGAGTAGGAATTGCAGCTTTGAAAGGTCAAATCGCAATTCATCTGGACTTTCAGAGCAGTCAGCAGAGGGAAGTTCATCAGTCTTGGCTGTGTGGTAGTTTTCTCACTTCTGAGTCATTCCAGAAACGAGAGCACAAAATCTTGGCTTGGTGTTCATTGCAGAACGGAGGGAGTGCTTCACAGTCCCAGCTGCTATCCTTCAGATGCACATTAACTGAGACCCCTGTGTGGTGTCTCAGGTGAATGTCAAAGTTCCCTTGGCACAATCCACAAGGTGGACAGGGGAACTTTCCCCATTGTCCTGGACAACTTGTCACTTTTAGCACCTAATACAGATGATCTGGATATTTATCTCTTTGCTGTTTGTGGGATCACGTTTTTTTAAAAAATTCATTCATATGATTTGGACATTGCTGGTAAAGCCAGCATTTATTACCCAACCCTGACTGCTCTTGAGAAGGCGACGGTTAAATACCTCCTTGAAAACAATGGAGCCACTTGCTGGGCCACATCGGCGGGTAGTTCAGAATCAACCACGTTGCTGTGGGCCTGGAGTCACAAGTAGGTCAGAACAGGTAAGGATGGGCAGATTTCCTTCCCTAAAGGGCACTAGTTTACCAGCTAGGTGTTTTTGACAACCCAGTGGTTTCGTGATCCCCATTACTGATTCAAATTTTTTTTCCAGATTTTATTTTATTCGTTGAATTCAAATTCCCCCAGCTGCTGTGCTGGGATTTGAACTCATGCCTCTAGACATTAGTCCAGGCTGTGTACAAATTGGCCACTGTATTGCTAACATCCCAATGTGACTGCACTTCAAACTCCATTGTCTGTACAGTGCTTAAAGGGGGAATCCTAAGGTCAGGAAAAGCACTATAAAAAAGCAAGTTCTTTCATTTCCTTCTACGTGGAATGGGTTATGGTGGAATCTTGAGTATCAAATTTATTATCAGATTGCTTATGAATCTTAATTTGTCAAATGAAAAATCTACTTATTGAACAATCAGACATTGGAAAAACAATACAGAGTTTAGCAAGGAGAGGACAATGTATGATAATGTGATTGAAATTATGCAAAGCATCTGAAACCAAATAACAGGAACTAATTGAATAGGAGAGATGAAAGCAGAAAATGCTGGAAATACTCAGCAGGCCAGACAGCACCAGTAGGAAGAGAAACAGAGTTAACGAATGGTTTGTTACAACCTGAAATGCTGCCCCTGTTTCTCTCTCCGCAGATGCTGGCTGACCTGCTGAGTATTTCCAGCGTTTTCAGTTTTTGTTTCAGATTCCCAACATCCGCAGAGTTTTGCTTTTGTGTCAGGATGGGAGAAATATTTGCTTTAATGACGGTGTTCGTTTTGAGATCTGGAATGACTGAACTTGGCTCAGTTGTAGAGCTGTCACTCGAGTGGGACAGTAATGAGGTCAGTCCCATTCTGGAACCTGAGTAGCTATTCAAGGCTGGCTTTGTGGTGCGGTACTGAGAGAGTGCAGCACTTTTGAAGGTGCAGACGGTTGGCATGACCTTTCATTTATCTCTTTGGGTTGATATTAAAAGAGCACTATTTGAAGGCCACCTAGGTACAGCAAGTAATGAAGGGAAGGGGTATATTATCTTTTGTTACAAAGAGATTGGAGTATAAGTAAAGATGACTTAAGACAATTAGCCAGGGCATTGGTGAGGGCCACACCTGGAGTACTGTGTACAGTTTTTACCCCTTATCTCAGAAAGGACATACTTGTCCTAGGGGGAGTGCAACAAAGGTCCACTGGACTAGTTCCTGGGATGATAGAGTTGTCCTATGAGGAGAGATTGAGTAAACCAGGCCTATATTCCCTGGAATTAGAAAAATGAGAGATGAGCTTATTGAAACATAA